>NW_024427107.1:45319997-45361281 GCF_017311325.1 Ursus maritimus | reverse complement strand
TTTTTTTTTTTTTTTTTTTTTTTTTATAAAAGATTTTATTTATTTGACAGAGAGAGACAGCCAGAGAGAGAGGGAACACAAGCAGGGGGAGTGGGAGAGGAAGCAGCAGGCTCCCAGTGGAGAAGCCTGACGTGGAGCTTGATCCCAGATAGCTGGTATCACGCCCTGAGCAGAAGGCAGACACTTAACGACTGTGCCACCCAGGCGCCCCCAGGATACTGCTCTTGATGTTTGCCCACAAGAGTTAGGAGATTAAGGAACAGGAAGAAGCATGGAGACAGCCCAGCACCTGCCTTGTGACAGGCACACAGGTAACCAGAGCATCCCCCCACCCTAGTGAGGGGGGATTCTACCTTGATTTCAGTAGAATAAGGGAATTAGGAGGATTACGTGACACAGCTACTAAAAATGAAAGACTGTTGAAAGAACTTGAGCTGGTTAGTCCAGAGAACCCAAGGTTTATACAAGCCCAGCTACGTGGGTGCTGGCACCTATTTAAAACCAGGACTTCCTGGGGATCAAGAGAGGCCCAAACCACTTCCATCTAAGGTTTCTGGATATATTAAGGGGAAAAAATTGTTGAGGTTTCTGGTATATTAATGGGAAAAGTTTTTTAAAGGAAAAATGTTTAGTATTAAAAAAATACTAAATCGGGGTTATAAATATTATGGCATACCTTAAGCGTTAGATTTAACGAATGTTACCACCCAAAACTAAAGCTAGTATAATTGCGCTAGTCCTAGGGCAACTACTAGATTTATGTACTTCTCGAAAATCTTAATTCACAGCGCACTGCATGCAGGCATTGTCGAGAGGTAACAGAACACACCTCCCCCCACCCCCCAGTCCTGTCTGGGCACCTACTTGGAGAAAAGTTCAACTTTTTGAGCTTGAGGGTGCATCTGCAAGGGATCTGTCTCTTGTTCCCCCTTCCCCCCCTAACACGATAGGCCCATTGGAAGGGGGGCGGCACATTCCCCAAGCCACGCAGTCAGAATGGGGCCCTGGAGCGGACGGACCCTTGGAGAAAGCAGGTTTCTCCTCCCAGCGCATTCCCCTGCACCCTTCCTCCCCCCACCCCAGCAAGTAGCCCCACCCCGAGATGTTGGGGCAGGGTGGGAAGTAGTTACTTGGTTGGCACGTGGTCAGGACATTTATGTGGCTGAGGCAACCGTTTTAAACTTTTGTGGGTTCTGATGAAAATCTGAAGAAAACCTAGGAGCCTCTCCCGAGAAGAATTCTATCTCCCCACGCACCAGGCACGCACGCACGATTTTCCCGCCAAGGAGCCCGGAGACGTCCACACCCCAGGGTGAAACCCCTGGCGGGCGTGTACTCCGTCCCAGGCCCCGCCTCGCCCCCGGGAGCCCAGCTCCCCGCAGGCCCCGGGACCCCGGCGCTCGGCCAGAGCTGGGCGGGGCTAGAGGCGGCGTGGCTCGGGGGCCGCCCCACCTGCCGACGCCCGGGGCGGTGTAGCCAGCACCCCCCGCCCCCCGCGGCCACCGCCCCAGGGCTCCGAGACTAGGACCGCGCTGCTGCACATCCGCAGCGCAGCTGCTCCCGGAGCCCAGACTCGCGACGCGCCCCCGCGGCTCGGCTTGCCGGCGCTGTTTCCGGGCGGCGGCCGGAGCCATGAAGATGCACTTCTGTATCCCGGTGTCTCAGCAGCGGCCGGACCCGCTGGGGGGGCGCTACGTGGTGCGCTGGGGGCCAGGGTCCGATGGGGCTGGGGGAAGGTCGGTAACCTGGCGGGGCCCGGGCTCACCTGCTCGCTCAGCTAATCCGGGACGGTGTGTCTCTGTGTGGCAGCTGTACTCCGTGTACCTGGACGGCTACCTCTTCTGCAGGGTGCGCTACAGCCAACTGCATCGTTGGAACGAACAGGTGAGCCAGTTCGAGGCAGGTGAGGAAAAGTGCGCCCCAGCACACCGGACTTTTTGAGGGCTCCAAGCCCCTGATCCGTAACCGATCTGGAACTCCTGGTCTGTGTTGCTTGGCACAGCGCTCCGTTTATATAGGTTGCGGCTCCTAACCTTCTACAGCTGGGAGATGAGGCAGTAGGGCTCAGGTCATTCTCCCAACCCCTTTCCAGCCCAATGATCCCCAGCAGCCCCACCTGGCAGGGTGCTGGGGGATGGTGGGCTCCATTTCAGTGCCAGCTGTTCCCCAGGACAATGTCCCCATTCAAAATGAGCATACTCAGTCTAGACCAAGGTGCCTTAGGAATCCTGTACATAAGTATTTAATCTCCTCTCTCCCAGAGTTTCTTAGGCTTACTTCTTTAAAAAGGTGTGTCTATTTTTGTTTTCAAATTCGTGTATTTATAGGCTTCAAGTACTGGCAGGGGGGAAACCCGGGAAACATGACTTATCAAGACAGGAGGTCGTTTCCCACTGTAGTTTCTCACTCTGATGGCCTGGTGGCATTTTCTTTGGGAGGCAGCCTGATTTTTTAACCTGCTCTTATTGTCCTAATAAGGAAGTGTTGCAAGTCTTCAAAATGGGTTGGAGGAGTAAAAGAAAGTTTGGAAATAAACTGCACCCTCCCTCTATCTCTATGCATTGTGTTTTCTTTTTAATTAAAATTTTTAAAAAGAGAATATACCCAAAATTAGAAAGAAAGGGGAGCCTGGTTTGCTCAGTGGGAAGAGCATATGACTCTGGATCTCAGGGTCCTGAGTTTGAGACTCAGGTTCCTGAGTTTGAGACCCAGGTTGGGGCAGAGATTACTTAAATAAATAAAACTCAAAACAAAACAAAACCAAGAAACAAACTTTCCCAGGCAACAGCTATTAACATTTTTGGGAGAATCCTTCCAGGCAATCTGGGTTCCTAGTGAGTAGATACACCTTCTGTCGAAGGACAGCTCTCAATTTCTTTTTTTTTACTATTGCAAACATTGCATTGAGCCTTCTTGCTCATATCAGAGGGCATTGGAAAAGTCTATTTTCAAGGCATGATTACGTTTCTTTGGAGTCAACAAAAAACAGGTGTAATGTGCTTGTAATCTTGTAATGTGCTTGTAATTTGTGCGGTCCTCTCTGAATTGCTAGCACCTGCTGTGGTTGCCCCAGAAGGTCCTCAGGGATGTTGGTGGGCTGACTCAATGAGGAAGGGCATGGATTCAGACTTCTGCAAATGAGAAACTACTTGTGACCAAAACGTGTCTGGGGATTTGGGAGGACTGCTGAGGTCGGCAGATGGAGATCTTAAGAGAAGAGAAAGTATAGGTGTGCTGGGTATTTGGAGGAAGAAGTTGAAGTATCATCTCCCCCACTAATCTGTGTCCTCTAGTGTGAGGTGGGATTGGGGAGATTGCCGTTCACAGCCTGAAAAGCAGGAGACAGCAGTGGGAGCAGGAGGGTGTGGAACTGACTGACCGCTTCCTGGCTGGTCGCCTTACCTCTTCTCTGACCTTCAATTTTTTTTCATCAAAAATAATAAGCAAATAGGTAGTTATGAGGGTCCACTTCCCAGAGTACTTGTGAAGCGTAGGGGCCAGTTTCTCCCAGAGCCTGGGACATGGAACATGATCAGTAAATATTTATTGACCAAGAGGCTTGAAGAATTCCTGAATCTGGCCCTCCTTAATCAACAGACTCAGAAGAAATGCTTGGTTTCAGAAAAACTAAGACCTGTCGAATCTTAGCAGGTTCAGGAGGAGAGACATAAAGTGAGTAAACTTTTACTCTCGATCTTCTGTTTTGGAAGCCATGAACAACGAACTGTTATTCACTTCAGTTGACTCTTTTTTTTTTTTTTAAGATTTTATTTATTTGTCAGAAAGAGAGAGAGTACAAGCAGAGGGATAGCAGGCAGAGGGGAAGCAGGCTCCTCCCTGAGCAAGGAGCCTGATGTGGGGCTCGATCCCGAGACCCCAGGATCATGACCTGAGCCAAAGGGAGACACTTAACCGACTGAGCCACCCAGGCATCCCCCCTCTTTTTTTTTTAAGTTTTATTTATTTGAGGGAGAAAGGCACGCCCATGGTGGGAGGGGCAGAGGGAGAGAATCTCAAGCAGACTCCCCATGAGCGTGGAGCCTGACACGGGGCTCAATCTCAGGACCCATGAGAATATGACCTGAGCCAAAACCAAGAGTCGATGCATACCTGACTGAGCCACCCAGGCGCCCCACTGCAGTGGACTCTTAAATATTGAATTGCCATAGCCTGGTGCCCGATGTAGGGTATAGAGTAGATATTAATTAATTAATACTTCATATTTGTCCCAAATTTTTCGAAGTCTAAAAGTGGAGATTTCTTTATCCAGTTTCCAACTATTTTACACCTTGCACTTAGCATTTTTTCCTCCTGCAGTAACAACAACTTCATTTTAAAGAAACTAGTTAGAACTTAGGTGGCTATTTGCCTTATTCATTTAAAACACAGGCAGTTACTGTGTGTTAAGTTTGGTGCCAGGAGCTTTACAAATAATAGCAGGTTTAATATTTACAACAGTTCTATGAGCTAGGATTATAATTAGCCTCATTTAACAGAGGAGAAAACAAGGGCACAACTTGCCCCAAATCAAACTGCTAGTAAGTATTGGAGCCAAGATTTGATCTCCAGAAATGGCGCTGGCCCATTATATTTTGTGGTTTCTTACTAAAGTTAATAAATTGTATCAGTAAAACAATTGGGTTACTTTAGTAACAAGCTATTACTCTATTTGGGAATAACATAAAATTTCCCAATTTTCAGTGTTCAGGGTGGTGAATTTTGGTAAACGTGTACAATACTCCCACCATAATCAAGATAAAGAAAAGGTTTTGCACTCTAGAAGTTCCCTTGCCCCTTTGCCCTCAATCCTCTCCCTCCGCTTCTCACCCCAGGCAATCAAGGTCTGCTTTCTGTCTGAATTCCAGGAGCAGGATTTTATTCAGATTGCCCACCAAGCGTCTTCGGGGTCAGCGGTACACTCATCATCATGACTCCCATTTTGTGTATAGTCTGAGGTTGCCAGATTGAGCGAATAAAAACACATGCTCCCCAGTTAAATGTGAATTTCAGATAAACAACAAAGAGGTTGTTAGATGAGTAGTTCCATGCAGTCACTGGGACATACTCAACAGGGCATCCTGTCTTTTGTCTGGCAACCCTGAGTCGGAGAAAGTTTGGGGGTTGTCTTTCAGGCCCTTCTCAGCTAGATCGTTTTCTTCTTGTTTCACCGAAGATGTGAAAATGGCTCAGAACTCTTAATATGATTTAATACAAAACACCATTTAAAAAAAAGGAAACCATAAAGGCCCCATCTGTGTGTGCATTTGAGTGTATTTCCTAGGAAGTTCTCTATCCTGATAGAATAAAAATGTCATCTTATAGAATTAACTGATTGATTTATTTACTTAAGAAATGTTTACCAAGTTCCTGTTAGAGGGCATGCACTGTGGTATACGTGCAGACAGCACTTGAGCACATGTGATTTTTTTTTTAGAAGATTATATTTAGAGAGAGTGTGTGTGAGAGAGAGAGCACAAGCAGGGGGAGCAGCAGAGGGAGAGGGAGAAGCAGGCTCCCAGCTGAGCAGGGAGCCTGATGCAGGGCTCGATCCCAGGACCCTGAGATCATGACCTGAGCCAAAGGCAGATGCTTAGCCAACTGAGCCACCCGGGTGCCTCAGCACACGTGATTTCTGACTTGAAGTATTGGATTTCTATTTTGTATATTGGATAACTTTGAGTGCGAGGAAGGGCACCTGCCCAGGTGAGGCGGCCCCTGCTCTTTCTCTGCCAGTCTGAGTGGAGGCTACTGCATCTGAGACTGACTCCGGAGAGACTGAACCTGGCTGCGTTTTCGAGATGTCAGTTGTGACTGGTGCCCTCTGAAGTCATTGCCTGCAGCCGTGTCCCACGGTGAGGTTCCTTCCAGCAGCTTGCCCCTCTGCTGCTGAGTGCCATGTCATCTCTCTGCCATGTGAACTGCCTGAGTGCCATGTCATCTCTCTGCCATGTGACCTGCCTGACCTGACTTCTCTCTGAGCCTTTGCCTAAATAAAACCAGTTTGATTTATGCTCTGCTCTTGCCTACAACACCTTCCTCTAAGGGATTTAAAGAGATCTGAGAAGGAAACATTTAACTGGCTCATTTTGACCAAGTGTTAAAGATGAGGCCACCCTGTGTGAGCGACGCTGGACTCTATGAAAAGGATGCCTGCCGCTTTGCAAACATTCTGCCAGTATCAGATATGGCAACGGGCGCAAGCCATAGATTCTTGCGAAGGATCTTTCCATGGGGTTGGAAATTCTGTGTAAGGCCCTAAGTGCTAGTTTGGTCTTCCCCCTTGCCTGGTGCTGACCCAGTCTCCTTCTTTCCCCTCTTTGTATCAGGCCGGACCATTCATTACCTCTGTCTACCTCACTTCCCCATCCTGGGAAGACCCCTGCTTTCTGGCCCACTGGTCAGGGACCAGCAGTTTCTCAAGACCAATCTCAAAGCCTCACCTCCTCTGGGAAGTCCTCCTTGACTGCATGAGATACGTTTCTCTGATTCCTGTGTCACTTTGTGTTTAGACCTTGTCATGTTCCTCCTTTTGTGTATATATTTTCCTTCCCCTGCTCTAGTTACAAAAGCCCAATATTTAAAGGAAAGAAGGGATGAAGGCTGTAGGCATAGTATACCCAGCACGAATCCTCCTTTAGTAGAGGTTCAATAGAGATTTGGCGGAGGAGAAGGAAGAGGAGAAAAGAGGAAGAAGGGAGGATAATGAGGGAGAGAAGGAAAAAGTAATGAAAATCTGCCAGTCATTAGCTTATAGGACCTTGGTTAAAGTCCCTTCATCTCCCTGAGCTTCAGGTCACTGTGACTGTCATGTCACTTTGATGTGAGGGTGGCAGGATGACATGTTGACGGTAATGATGACCCTCTGTCTCATGGGGCTATTTTGAGGAACTAATGGGATAATATACAAGCTCTGGGCTAATGTTCTTCGGTACCAGATGCCACATTCTGGATTGCTTTGAGCTGTGGCCCTTTATCTGGTAAATCTGGGGTGTTGATTCGAAGGGGTCTTGGAGAGGTGGATGGATAAGCATTAGAAAGGACACCATTTGTGTCTGTAATTCCACTTGTCCCGGGTCACCACTTTGGGATAAGTATGAGGGCTGGGGGTGCATAAGGAGGTCATATTTTCCACTGGCCAGTAAAGTCCTCTTCATGTTAAAAGGCAGAACCGTGTGATGGTGAAATCCCTGCAGGAGATTGTGCTGGGATTAAAAATATATATTATCTAAACATGGTCTTTCAAAAGCAAACAAAACCCCCAAACAAACAAGACATCTCATAATAAAAGAACAAAAGAGGTGTGTTTTCTTTTGGAGATCTTTGAACAATTTTTGGAAAGAGTCTTTGGGCTAAACTCCAATACCAGGTAATTCTTAGTATGCT
Source organism: Ursus maritimus (assembly GCF_017311325.1). Lineage (NCBI taxonomy): Eukaryota > Metazoa > Chordata > Mammalia > Carnivora > Ursidae > Ursus > Ursus maritimus. The sequence goes on along the minus strand of NW_024427107.1, from coordinate 45,353,898 downwards.
ATTGGTTTTCATAGCTAAACTGTGCTGAGACCAGTAGAAAAGGTTATATTTTGATGGAGTTGAAGCACTTGGGGAGTCAGTGATTGATATTTGGCAGACCTAACTACTCAGTTTATTATATGTTTATCTCCCCCCCTTAAACCAGTATTAGAGAGGGGAGGGGAAAGATTCCTTGAGAAGTCAGCTCAGGTTGTAAAACCTGCTGGGAGAGTTTGGGCTGTGTTGGCTATCAGAACCTTAAGCCTCGGTGATTTTTACCGCAGCTCTTGGCCTTATGGTAGGGGCTTCCCCAAAATGCTCTCCTGCCCATGGAAAACCCTGACGGCTCTGGTGGCTCAAGGCTGCTGTGATTCAAACCATTGGGAGCATCTGACATTTATGAATGCATGCCTAGGAAGACAGTTGCCTCTTAAAGATCGCTTAATCCACTAGCAAAAATAGTCACATGCAAAGAAGACAATTTTCTTCTCCTATTTAGTGGAATTAACAGCGATGGGTACATAAATCCCAGGTTGTTTGAGCAGCCTTGCCTGGTTTGATGCTCCAACTGGGGTGTCTTTGGGCAGTGTTTGGCATAACAGGAAAATTGCCTTGAATTTAAAAAAAAAGAATTGTTGCTATAATATTTTATACTACCAGATTTAAAGGAGGAAAGGTTGCAAACTTCGATGGCTATAGGGGTCAGGCAGGTAATTGAAATGAGAGGCATGGATCAGGTGAGAGGCAGCGGGGACTGGTGGGAACTGCTCAGGTCTCCTCTAAAGGGGATGATTACCTGAGGAATGTGAACCCAGTGATTCCAGAACCTCTGATTTTTCAAGAAGCCAGAACATCAGGGTTTGGTTTCGTTTCTTTAAAAACCTTAATTTTTGTGGTCCAGTTTTAGATTTACAGAATAATTGCAAAGATAATACAGAGAGTTCCCATATATCCCCGCACCCAGCTTGCCGCATTGTTTCCTGTGAGTATGGAACATTTGTTATAGTTAATGAGCCAATATTAATACATTATTATTAACTAGAGCCCACAATTCACTTATATTTCTTTAGCGTTAACCTAATGTCCTATTGCTGCCCTAGAGCACACGTCCCCATTGTTAATTTTTTTGTTTTGAGCGCTTCCTTGTTTTCTGGTGCTACAAGATGCTCCAGATTCCTCTTCTATATTTCCTGCTTCAGTCCTAAAAATTAACTATTTTCTTCATGGAGTCCTGGTTGCTTTAGTTGGGGAATGGTTAAGAGAAACCAAGATCTCGGACTAGGGTATATTCATTGCTACTATAGTGTTGTCACTTCCAGGCCTCTTAGCTGATAGAGCAAGGAAATATGTGTATCCACATATCTATAAATCCTTTCATATGTAACCATCTGTATCTACATTAAGCTAAACATGCGTTCATACCAAGATCTCCAACTATAATCCATCACCACAGGGATCATTCCAGCCTACTCCCCTTGCTTATCTGAAAACTCTCACTTCAGTAGTGAAAAACCTGACTCCCATCACCTGCCATCCATTTACGTGATGTCTCTCACCTACAGGCAGGCATGTACTAACCTTTCTAGAACACCAATGCTGTTCCATAGAACTTTCTGCACTGATGGAAATGCTCTGTGTTTGCTTTGTCCACTTCAGTAGCAACTTGCCACAAATACTGTTGAGTATTTAAAATGTGGCTAGCACAACTGAGGAACTGAATTTTAAATTTCATTTCGTTTTAGTTGATTTAAGGGTTAAGTAGTCACAGGTGGCCAGTAGACATGTTGAATGGCACAGCTCTCGGCCATTGCAAAGATATTGGATTTTCCTTGAGTGAGGTAGGAAGCCATGAAGGATTCTGAGTAGGGAAGTGGATTGATCTAGCTTACCTTTTTAGAATGTTATCTTAGATGCTGTATTAAGAATAAACTGAAGGGGGTCAAGAGCAGAAGCAGAGAGATCTGTTGTCAAGCCGCTGCAGTAATGGGGCAAAGAGAGGACAGTGATTTGGACCAGAGTGATGGCAGTGAAGGTGGACAGAACTGGTAAGTTTTTTGTTTTTTGTTTTTATTTTATTTTATTTATTTATGTGAAAGAGAGTGAGAGACAGAGAACATGAGCAGGGGGGAGGAAGCAGAGGAAGAGGGAGAAGCAGACCCCGCACTGAGCAGGGAGCCCAGTGTGGGGCTCGATCCCAGGACCCTGAGATCACGACCTGAGCCAAAGGCAGACACATACCCCACTGAGCCACCCAGGTGCCCTGAGAACTGGTAAGATTCTTGATGTCTTTTGAAGCTAGGTAAATAGTCACCAGATACACACTGTGTTTGTGACAAAGGCCATGGAATTAAAATTCCTACCTGTTTGCTTCTTTTAAATCTGTTTTCATTTTCTTTAACCGACTGACTATGGCAATAGTAAGAGTTTTAGCCCTTCTTCTCCAGAGGTACCATGTTAAAACCTGATTTCTGACTAGTTTCCTTTCTCATATTTTATTTATTTATTTATTTATTTATTTATTTATTTATTTTTAAAGATTTATTTATTTCCGGGGGGGAGGGGTAAAGGGAGAGAGAGAGAATTTCCAGCAGGCTGAGCATAGAGCCTGACCCTGAGATCACGACCTGAGTCAAAGTCAAGAGTCAGAGGCTTGGGGCGCCTGGGTGGCACAGTGGTTAAAGCGTCTGCCTTCGGCTCAGGGCGTGATCCCAGCGTTATGGGATCGAGCCCCACATCAGGCTCCTCCGCTATGAGCCTGCTTCTTCCTCTCCCGCTCCCCCTGCTTGTGTTCCCTCTCTAGCTGGCTGTCTCTATCTCTGTCGAATAAATAAATAAAATCTTTAAAAAAAAAAAAAAGAGTCAGAGGCTTAACTGGCTGAGCCACCCAGGCGCCCCTCCTTTCTCATAGTCATAGTTTAAAGAGAATGATGCTGTGGCTTGTCTTCAAGCTGTCACTGTAAATGTAGGGCTGGAATGAAGGAAGATGCATCTTTGATTGTCTTAATTTAAAACATATTTTTGATATACCCACTATTTAGCTTGCGTAAAAATAATGGTCACCTTGGTCTTAGATCAATATTTGGGTGGTTGGGAGGGTGGGAAGGGCCTCCGGGTTTCTACTGGGATCATATGTCAGCCTTATAGGAATTTTATAAACCGGCACTGTCCAATAGAAATATAAGATGTGAGCCACATATGTAATTTAAAATTTTCTGTTAGCCCAATTAAAAAACATAAAAAGAAACAGGTGAAATTAATTGTAATACACTTTATTTATCCTAGTATATCTAAAATATTACCATTTCAACATATAATCAATATAAGAAGTTATTAGTGAAATATTTTACTTTTTCTTTGTACTAAGTTTGGCAGTCTGGAGTGTGTTTTATACTGATGGACTATCTCAATTCAGACTAGCCCTAGTCCCAGTGCCCATTAGCACTGGCTGGGGGATACCATATCGGATAGCATGCTGTGACCATCTGCTGTTATGTTCAGATTTGGTGGACGTGGGGTGGGGAATTCAATTCCTAACTATCATCATTGGTATCACAGATACTACTGGGGAATGAATTAAAGAAACATTGTGTGGTGTGAGTGGTGGGCAGTCTTGCAAAAACAAATGAAAAATTAAAATGTATCCCAAATCTACTGAACTCAGACTGGAGAGGTCAGTCCATAGTATGTCTAATAGTATCTTCAGAAACTTATCCTGAAATAAACTCCTCCTTAAGAAAATCAAAGCATCCCCTTTTCTTCCTTTTGACCACCAGGAAGGGCTCATTTTAAATTAAGTACTAGAGTGAGACTTGCCCTACGAGGAGGCTTCGGTGTCTCATTAACCTCGAATTGGAGGTTCTTTGCTTTAACCGTATGTTTTCTGGATATTTTAGCTGAGGCGGGTCTTTGGAAATTGCCTGCCACGCTTCCCACCAAAGTACTACCTTGCAATGACCACCTCCATGGCTGAGGAGAGGAGGGACCAGTTGGAACAGTATTTGCAGAATGGTATGTATTTGGATTTTATTTTTACAGATTTAATGAGATACAGATTGTACACCGTAAAATTCGTGCATTTAAAGTGTGCAATTCAATGGTTTTTAGCATATTTACAGAATTGTGTAACCACCCACCATAATCTAGTTTGAGAACATTTTTGTCACCCCAAAAAGAAACCTCACACCTATTATCAGTCACTCCTTATTCCCCTGCCCCACGTGCCTCTATCACCCCTTATACTAATTTTTGTCTTTATAGATTTGCCTGTTCCAAACATTTTACATAAATGGAATCATACAAAATATGGCCTTTGTATTTGGTTTTAAAAATACTCTGTTTTCAGATTTGCCCTTGGGTGCTGTATGTTGGCTTTGATTGTAGAAGTCAAAGACCTATTACCTGGATTGAGACCAAAACAGAGGGATGAGAAGAACTGTTTTCCTGAAAGCTCTCAGGAAATACCAGAGATGCGTGTCCATCTCTGTCCTCACCAGGGAGCCTCGGAGGTCTGCTCTGACCCCCGTGGGGCTTGCAGTGCCCCGGTCCTTGCCCCTTGCCTTCATCCTGCATATGCTGTGCACAGCAAAACTGTGGTTGGCAAAACGGAGCCCTCTCAAAAACGGGGGGTTGGGGAGAAAGAGCAAAATTGACATTCAAGACATTCAAGTATTTAAAGGTTTTGAAAATGTGGAAGGGTATATACACAACATATTTTTTATTTTTATTTTTTTTATTAAAGATTTTATTTATTTATTTGACAGAGAGACAGCCAGCGAGAGAGGGAACACAAGCAGGGGGAGTGGGAGAGGAAGAAGCAGGCTCATAGCAGAGGAGCCTGATGTGGGGCTCGATCCCATAACGCCGGGATCATGCCCTGAGCCGAAGGCAGACGCTTAACCGCTGTGCCACCCAGGCGCCCCCAACATATTTTTTAAAAAAGAACCTGTCCGAAGAGTACACAATGAAAGGCACATTCCCTTCCAGCCCAGCCCCCCAGGCCTCTAGAAGTAAACACAATGGCTTATGTGTTTCTCGGAAACAAGTTTTGTGTCTGCTGGTGTGTAGGCACATTCCTGTTTGTTAAACACAAATTGGAATGTACTCTATATACTTTTTGGTACCCGATTCTTAAAAACTTAACCTGAAAGCATTTCTGACTTACCAAAAAGGGCGGAAATAATGCAAAGAATTTCGTAGAGTCTTCACCCAGATTTCCCAAATGCTAACATTTTATATTTGCTTTATCATCCCCTCAATTTCGTGGTATACGTATGTGTACTATATGTAATTTTTTGAGAGGCCTGTGTTACCTGCACAAGCCACTTTCCCCTTAAGTACTTCGTGTGTATTCCCTAAGGTCAAGGACATTCTCTTCTACAACCACAGCACAGTTATCAAAATCAGGCAATTAGCATTGGTACAATAATGTTATCTAATCTAGAGACCTTTTTGAAACTATACCAACTATCCCACTGATATCCTTCATTGCACAAGAAAAAACGATTTTTTCTTCTGTAAGTTGATTTTTCCCTCTTAAAATCTATATTTTAAGATCAGCAATTAGAGACTTACTTCATTACTTCTCATGGCGGCACTTGTTTTCCTTAAAGATAGTAAATAAAAATTCTAGAAGTCATCTATTTCCCATTCGTCTTTTGTAATGGAGAATATCCCTCTTTTAGACCCATTAAATAAGCCTTTTCCAACTCAAAATGTAGTATGTGTTGAATTTTTCTTCTCCCGTGGTTTGATTTCTCATGTCTTAGGGAAACGCTCCTTTAAGTACTGGCCTTTCCACAAATGATCAGTGCCTGAGGGGTTGCTTTTCCGGGCCTGGCCTTTGTGCACATCACGGGGAGATCTCCTGCACCCTTCTCTGGCAAGACAGAGCAAGGAGACAGTGCAGCTTAGTGTTGTGACTAAGACATGGGCTCCAGAGGCAGACCCAGAGTCAAATCCTAGGTCTGCACCTCACCGGCTGTATGACCTTGAGCAAGACATTTACCTTCTCTGAGCTCCAGTGTCTATCTGTAAAATAGAGATAATATTTACCCCAGGGTTTGTGGCGAAGATTAAATGAACTAAAATATACAAGTGCTTAGCATTGTACCTGGTTCTTAATAGTTGCACAGTAAATACTAATTGGGTGAACACATTTTTCAATGGCTTTCCCCATGTCCAAGAATCCATGCTAACAATTATTATGTTAATTTGCATTTCTACCACATAGATTCCAGAAAATAAGGCAAGGCTCCCCACGCCCCGAAATCATCTCCCTTAAAAAAGAGGGAATACCTTTTATAAAAAAGTTTCTCATAATATGGAGACTTCCTTTTGAAAAATGTTGCAGTGTTTGGGAAAGATACAACTTGAAATGACTTTAGTCAGTGCTAGTTTTGAATGCTGGTAGAAGTTACAGTGATACAATCAATTGAAACAGCAACAAAAAAAGAAGGCAAGGAAAGGAAAAAGGGAAGGGAAGGGAAGAAGGAAGGAGGGAGGGAAGGAAGGAGGGAGGGAAGGAAAGAAACAGAAAGAGAAAAACAAAAAAAGAAAGAGAAAGAGGAAATAGAGAAAGGAAGGAGGGAGGGAAGGAGGGAGGGAGAAAAAGGTGTGTGGGAGGGAGGGGGAGGAAAGGGAAGGAAAGGGAAAGAGAAAGACATTTGCTATAGATTTAGTAAGTACATAAGTCTGGCTAGAGTGAAGGGTCCAGGAGAGGCATAAGAAATGAGAAAGGCTGGGGAGCCCCTCATGCAGGAGTTTGGACTTGAGTCTCAGGGGAAAGCTTCTGCCCCTCTGCTCTGGCCACAGCACCTGAATATTGGTATCTGAGCTTTAAAAACTAAGAGGGTGAATACTTTTATAGGTATAGAAGAATAGAAAACTTTAAATCTCTCTGACAGCCTTAAATCACTTTTCTGGGGATAACCTCTTGAGAGCTCCTATTGATACAAGAGATACTCTCAATCAGGGTTCTTGGTTGATTTCAGATTTTCAAATTAAGAAATGTCTTGCTGAAGTAGGAGTCCAGGTCCACGTTTTAAGATCTTTTTGCTTTTTCAAATTAACTTCATCATCATCCTGGTAGGGCAGCAAGCTGCATATTGAGTGATATGGGGATGTGTGAATAAAGTGAGACTCCTGGGACTGATACGATGGGTTCATGTTGCTGTCAAGGCTGCCTGGAGGAGGCAAGCTTTGTGGATTTTCATGTATTTGACAGGTCATAGCTCCATTGCCCAAGGAGGCAGGGGTGCACTGGCCAGGCCTTCAGGGCTCCCTGGAGGACAGAGTAATTTAAGAGAGAAGTCAATCCAGCCCCATGCTGACCTGGCTTACCCTCCGTATTTTTCAGTAACCGTGGACCCAAACATGTTGAGAAGTGACATCTTCGTTGACTTTCTAAAATTCGTACAGCTGGTAAGCATGCTCTTCTTTACTAAGATCATTAATTCACTGCTGAACATGTCTCTTAGTTACCATGTGTGTGTTTCTGGCCATTTTCCCCACATTAGGTAAAATATATTCATTTGTAGTAATTGGAGGATTGGAGGTTCCTCTTTTCTTTTCTTTTCTTTTTTTTTCTTTTCTTTTCTTTTCTTTCTTTTTGGGGTTTAGATTCTAGATGGAAAATAAGCATGTCACTTGACTTTTGAACTCATCTTAATTAAGTAGGTACCTTTTTAATCCTATAGCCTAAGCATTGTATATCTCAAAACTGGTCATGGGGAAGAGAACATTTCATCATTAAGGGCCCCACAACAATTCAGGGACCTTCCTTCTGTAGCTGGGATCAAGTGTACCCCAGTGAAGACATCAAGACAGCAGTAAGAGCGGGCCCAACTGTTACTTGTGTATTCTCTACTCCTAACTTTGTTGTAAATGGATCACAGAGAAAATTCAGTCTGAACAGAATGACATAGAGCAGCTCCCTTTCCTTTGTTGGTCTACAGAACCACTGGCCACTTGCCTGTAGAGGCTGGAAGTTTGCCAAGTAGGCTTGGTTAGCACACCGCTCATTCTCGTTGTACATGGGGGAACGTTTTTTTTATGCCTACAAGTATGTTCTTGATTGAATGGAAAGCTTTGTGAAGATTGAAGTCATAAGAATAACGTGATATTATTGAACTGGATCCCTAGCTAGGAGAGGAATGATACTTTGATGGGATTTGTAAAAACTGGAAGCGAATTTCTTTTATTCCGCGGGTCAACCATGTTGGTACAGTAACTGGTCCATTCAACCTGAGAAATGACCCTGGAGTCTCCCTTGTGCCACTGTTCATATTTTCACATATATTTGATGGCTTAAAAAATGCGTACTTTCTTTTTCTTTGAAAAGTTTGTTGTTGAGGTGTTGATGGTCGTAAAATTCAAACAGCACCAAAGGGCATATGATCCCAGCACCGACCTCCAGCAGCGCTCTTCAGAGACAACTGTTTCCAGTTGAATGTGCGTTCTTTCTACGTGTTTCTGTGCGTCTACATGCATTCATATGTATGCATGTCCTTTCCGTCTTACGAATAAGCACATACTCCACGCACTTACTGAAACTTGTTTTAATTCTGCATCTCACAAATCCTTCTACATCAGTATACAGAGGTACATTTGGCCTCAGTTCTGTCATCTTTTTTGTGTATATTATGGCTTTTGCTTTCAGTGCTTTTTAGAAACCATTCATGGGGTGTCAGTGTTTTGGAGCTTTGATTTGAGTGTCCTTTTTTTCTGATAATCTGAAAGATTTTTGCCTGGTTTTAGTTCTGTTAGTGTTTTGCCTTTCCTTGCTTGCTCTGATGAGATTTTCACTTTTGCAATGGCTTTATTTTTCTCTTCTGTTTCTTCCGTCAACTTTGCCAGCTTACTTTGCTAACTTTTTTTTTTTTTTAAAGATTTTATTTATTTATTTGACAGAGAGAGAGACAGCCAGCGAGAGAAGGAACACAAGCAGGGGGAGTGGGAGAGGAAGAAGCAGGCTCATAGCGGAGGAGCCTGATGTGGGGCTCGATCCCATAACGCAGGGATCACGCCCTGAGCCGAAGGCAGACGCTTAACCGCTGTGCCACCCAGGCGCCCCTACTTTGCTAACTTTTTGTTACCGTACATCTTTTTTGACGTCTTCATCTGTTCTTTGAGGCCTTAGTTCAGAGAAGCCATATTTTTATTAATACATCTATCACTGTCATCTCCTGAGTGGCATGGTGTGGGGAATATATTTTTTACTCTTAGTTGGTCACGATTCCTCCCTCCTTCCCCGGAGGAGTTTTACCGAGGGCTCCTGCTCTTTCTTCTCAGGCAATCACTCAGCTTTGGAAGGGGCTCTGCTTTGTGAGCTAGCTGACACATAGTATCATAGCAGCTGGGGATGAGTCATTTGAATCTGTCCATTATACTCCTGATCTTACCTCTTGTTTCTGAGCACTTTCTCTAATGTTCTGCCTGGAGGCCCCAGCAGTGTGTCTAGCAGTGAAGCCATAGCCACAGTTCCACACATCATGATCTAGCATTCTAAACCCTCTTATTGGCTAAGTAGTCTCAGGACTGGCTTAGTGGTTAAGAGTGCAAGGTCAGGAGTGTGATGACCCAGGTTTAAATTTTGGCTGCCCTCGGAGGGAGTTAAGATGGCGGACCCCTTTTTCAGCTGGTCCCCTGAGTCGAGCTGGATAGGTACCAGACCAGCCTGAACATCCACGGAATCAGCCTGAGACGCAGGAAGATACTTCTGGATCTCTACAAATGAACATCTCCAGCGCTGAGTATTGAGGTACGAAGCGGGGAGCCGTGAAACCGCGCACAGATATCGGAAGATAAACGGAAGGGGGAGGGAGCCGCCGCGTTCGGGCGCCGGGAAGCAGTAGCCACCTGCATGGGGGAGCGGGTGGACTCGCAGATGGCACCTGCGAGAGAGCAGACTGAGACGGTGAGCGGAGAGCGCGTGCCACCAGACTGAAACGGAGTGCTCCGGTGCGCTCACTGGAACCAGACTGAGACCGGGAGCTCCGGGAGCGCGTGGGGGCGGCTGGCGGCTGGCGGCTGGCAGTGTTAGAAACACAAAGGACAGAGACACGCCGGCCCTGGCAGTGAGGGCTGGGACGCCAGGTGTGGGGCGCACATCCCGGGACGCTGCAGGGTTGAGCAGCACCAACAGTAACAGAGTTAAAGCGGCGAGAGTGCCCATCCCCATCCCCCTCGCAGGGGACACGGAGACTCTACCCAAACAGGGTTGCCTGAGTATCAGCGCGGCAGGCCCCTCCCCCAGAACACAGAAGGCAGGCTGAAAAATCAAGAAGCCCACAACCCGGGCGCCTGGGTGGCGCAGTCATTGAGCGCCTGCCTTCGGCTTAGGGCGTGATCCCGGCGTTCCGGAAAGGAGTCCCTCATCGGGCTCCTCCGCTGGGAGCCTGCTTCTTCCTCTCCCACTCCCCTGCTTCTGTTCCCTCTCTCGCTGGTTGGCTGCCACATAAATAAATAAATAAAATCTTTAAAGAAGAAGCCCACATCCCTAAGATCCCTATAAAACAAGGGGCACGGCCTGGGACCCAGTCAATAATTTGGGCTCTGGAAACCCCGCAACCTCTCTTCATCAGAATGACAAGAAGGAGAAGCCCCCCCCAGCAAAGAAAAGACAGTGATTCTGTGGCCTCTGCCACAGAAATAATGGATATGGATGTAACCAAATTATCAGAAATGGAATTCAGAGTAACGATGGTCAAAATGATGAGTAGAATTGAAAAAACTATTAACGAAAAGGTTACTGAGAATATAGAATCCCTAAGGACAGAAATGAGAGCGAATCTGACAGAAATTAAAAATTCTATGAGCCAAATGCAGGCAAAACTAGAGGCTCTGACGGCCAGGGTCGCAGAAGCAGAGGAACGGGTTAGTGAATTGGAGGATGGGTTAATAGAGGAAAAAATGAAAATAGAAGATGGTCTTAAAAAAATCCACGCCCACGAATGTAGGTTACGGGAGATTACTGACTCAATGAAACGATCCAATGTTAGAATCATCGGCATCCCCGAGGGGGTGGAGAAAAACAGAGGTCTAGAAGAGATATTTGAACAAATTGTAGCTGAAAACTTCCCTAATCTAGCAAGGGAAACAAACATTCGTGTCCAAGAGGCAGAGAGGACCCCTCCCAAGCTCAACCACGACAAACCTACGCCACGTCACGTCATAGTGCAATTCGCAAATATTAGATGCAAGGATACAGTATTGAAAGCGGCCAGGGCAAAGAAATTTCTCACGTACCAAGGCAAAAGCATCAGAATTACGTCAGACCTGTCTACACAGACCTGGAATGAGAGAAAGGGTTGGGGGAGCATATTTAAAGCTCTTTCAGAGAAAAACATGCAGCCAAGGATCCTTTATCCAGCAAGGCTGTCATTCAGAATTGATGGAGAAATAAAGACATTTCAGAATCGCCAGTCACTAACCAATTTTGTAACCACGAAACCAGCCCTACAGGAGATATTACGGGGGGTTCTATAAAAGTAAAAAGGCCCCAAGAGTGATACAGAACAGAAAGTCACAGCCAATACAAACAAAGACTTTACTGGCAACATGGCAACATTAAAATCATATCTCTCAGTAATCAGTCTTAATGTAAATGGTTTGAACCATCCCATAAAACGCCACAGGGTTGCAGATTGGATAAAAAGAAATGACCCATCCATTTGCTGTCTACAAGAGACTCATTTCGAACCCAAAGATGCATTCAGACTGAGAGTAAGGGGATGGAGTACCATCTTTCACGCAAATGGACCTCAAAAGAAAGCTGGGGTAGCAATTCTCATATCAGATAAATTGGATTTTAAACTACAGACTATAGTTAGAGATGCAGAAGGGCACTATATTATTCTTAAGGGAAGTATTCAACAAGTGGATATGACAATTATAAATATATATGCCCCCAACAGGGGAGCAGCAAGATACACAAGCCAACTCTTAACCAGAATAAAGAGACATATAAATAAAAATACATTAATAGTAGGGGACCTCAACACTCCACTCTCAGAAATAGACAGAACACCCTGGCAAAAACTAAGCAAAGAATCAAAGGCTTTGAATGCCATACTCGACGAGTTGGACCTCATAGATATATATAGAACACTACACCCCAGAACCAAAGAATACTCATTCTATTCTAATGCCCATGGAACATTCTCAAGAATAGACCATGTTCTGGGACACAAAACAGGTCTCAACCGATACCAAAAGATTGAAATTATCCCCTGCATATTCTCAGACCACAACGCTCTGAAATTGGAACTCAACCACAAGGAAAAATTTGGAAGAAACTCAAACACTTGGAGACTAAGAACCATCCTGCTCAGGAATGACTCGATAAACCAGGAAATCAAAAATCAAATTAAACAATTTATGGAGACCAATGAGAATGAAAATACAACAGTCCAAAACCTATGGGATACTGCAAAGGCAGTCCTAAGGGGGAAATACATAGCCATCCAAGCCTCACTCAAAAGAATAGAAAAATCTAAAATGCAGTTTTTATATTCTCACCTCAAGAAGCTGGAACAGCAACAGAGGGACAGGCCTAATCCACGCACGAGGAAGCAGTTGACCAAAATTAGAGCTGAAATCAATCAAGCAGAAACCAGAAGTACAGTAGAGCAGATCAACAGGACTAGAAGCTGGTTCTTTGAGAGAATCAATAAAATTGACAGACCACTGGCAAGACTTATCCAAAAGAAAAGAGAAAGGACCCAGATTATTAAAATTATGAATGAAAAAGGAGAGGTCACGACGAACACCATTGAAATTGGAAGGATTATTAGAAATTTTTATCAACAGCTATATGCCAATAAACTAAGCAATCTGGAAGAGATGGAATCCTTCCTGGAAACCTATAAACTACCAAGATTGAAACCGGAAGAAATTGATTCCTTAAACAGGCCAATTAATTATGAAGAAATTGAGTCAGTGATAAACAACCTTCCAAATAACAAAACTCCAGGCCCGGACGGTTTTCCTGGGGAATTCTACCAAACATTCAAAGAAGAAATAATACCTATTCTCCTAAAGCTATTTCAAAAAATAGAAACAGAAGGAAAGCTACCAAACTCATTCTATGAGGCCAATATTACCTTGATCCCCAAACCAGGCAAAGACCCCCTCAAAAAGGAGAATTACAGACCGATTTCCCTAATGAATATGGACGCCAAAATCCTCAACAAGATACTTGCTAATAGAATCCAACAGTACATTAAAAGGATTATCCATCACGATCAAGTGGGATTCATACCTGGGATGCAAGCGTGGTTCAATATTCGCAAATCAATCAGCGTGATACATCATATCAACAAGAAAAGACTCAGGAACCATATGATCCTCTCAATCGATGCCGAAAAAGCATTTGACAAAATACAGCATCCTTTCCTGATTAAAACCCTTCAGAGTGTAGGAATAGAAGGTACATTTCTCAATCTCATAAAAGCCATCTATGAAAAGCCTACTGCAAATATTATTCTCAATGGGGAAAAGCTGGAAGCCTTTCCCTTAAGATCAGGAACTCGACAAGGATGCCCACTCTCGCCACTATTATTCAACATAGTACTAGAAGTCCTTGCAACAGCAATCAGACGACAAAAAGGGATCAAAGGTATTCAAATTGGCAAAGAAGAAGTCAAAATGTCTCTCTTTGCAGATGACATGATACTCTATATGGAAAACCCAAAAGAAGCCACTCCCAAACTATTAGAAGTTATAGAGCAATTCAGTAACGTGGCGGGATACAAAATCAATGCTCAGAAATCAGTTGCATTTCTATACACGAATAACGAGACCGAAGAAAGAGAAATTAGGGAATCCATCCCATTTACAATAGCACCAAAAACCATACGTTACCTTGGAATTAACTTAACCAGAGACGTAAAGGACCTATATTCTAGAAACTATAAATCACTCTTGAAAGACATTGAGGAAGACATAAAAAGATGGAAAGATATTCCATGCTCATGGATTGGAAGAATTAACATAGTTAAAATGTCCATGCTACCCAGAGCAATCTACACTTTCAATGCTATCCCGATCAAAATACCGAGGACATTTTTCAAAGAACTGGAACAAATAGTCCTTAAATTTGTATGGAAACAGAAAAGGCCCCGAATCTCCAAGGAACTGTTGAAAAGGAAAAACAAAGCTGGGGGCATCACAATGCCGGATTTCGAGCTGTACTACAAAGCTGTGATCACAAAGACAGCATGGTACTGGCACAAAAACAGACACATAGACCAATGGAACAGAATAGAGAGCCCAGAAATGGACCCTCGGCTCTTTGGGCAACTAATATTTGATAAAGCAGGAAAAAACATCCGGTGGGAAAAAGACAGTCTCTTCAATAAATGGTGCTGGGAAAATTGGACAGCTACATGCAAAAGAATGAAACTTGACCACTCTCTCACACCATACACAAAAATAAACTCCAAATGGATGAAAGACCTCGATGTGAGACAGGAATCCATCAAAATTCTAGAGGAGAACATAGGCAGCAACCTCTACGACATCGGCCAAAGCAACCTTTTTCATGACACATCCCCAAAGGCAAGAGAAACAAAAGATAAAATGAATTTATGGGACTTCATCAAGATTAAAAGTTTCTGCACAGCCAAGGAAACAGTCAGAAAAACTAAGAGGCAGCCCACGGAATGGGAGAATATATTTGCAAATGACACACAGATAAAAGACTGGTATCCAAGATCTACAAAGAATTTCTCAAACTCAATACATGAGAAACAAATAAACAAATCAAAAAATGGGCAGGATATGAACAGACACTTTTCCAATGAAGACATACAAATGGCTAACAGACACATGAAAAAATGTTCAAAATCATTAGCCATCAGGGAAATTCAAATCAAAACCACACTGAGATACCACCTTACGCCAGTTAGAATGGCAAAAATAGACAAGGCAAGAAACAACAATTGTTGGAGAGGATGTGGAGAAAGGGGATCCCTCCTACATTGTTGGTGGGAATGCAAGTTGGTACAGCCACTCTGGAAAACAGTGTGGAGGTCCCTTAAAAAGTTAAAAATTGAGCTACCCTATGATCCAGCCATTGCACTACTGGGTGTTTACCCCAAAGATACAGACGTAGTGAAGAGAAGGGCCATATGCACCCCAATGTTCATAGCAGCACTGTCCACAATAGCTAAATCGTGGAAGGAACCGAGATGCCCTTCAACAGATGACTGGATTAAGAAGTTGTGGTCCATATATACAATGGAATATTACTCAGCTATCAGAAAGAACGAATTCTCAACATTTGCTGCAACATGGATGGCACTGGAGGAGATAATGCTAAGTGAAATAAGTCAAGCAGAGAAAGACAATTATCATATGATTTCTCTCATCTATGGAACATAAGAACTAGGAAGATCGGTAGGGGAAGAAAGGGATAAAGAAAGGGGGGGTAATCAGAAGGGGGAATGAAGCATGAGAGACTATGGACTCTGAGAAACAAACTAAGGGCTTCAGAGGGGAGGGGAATGGGGTAATGGGAGAGGCTGGTGATGGGTAGTAAGGAGGGCACGTATTGCATGGTGCACTGGGTGTTATACACAACTAATGAATCATCGAACTTTACATCAGAAACCAGGGATGTAGTGTATGGTGACTAACATAATATAATAAAAAAAAAACATTAAAAAATTTTTTGGCTGCCCTCTTTTCAATTTGTATGGCTTGGGGCAATTTACTTAGCCTCTTTGTATCTCAGTTTCTCCATCTATAAAATAGGGAGAATCGCTCCTGCCTCACAGGGTTGTTTTGAGGATTAAGTAAGCCTTCAGTATCTCTTAAAGCACTTAAATATCACCTGGCAAACTTAACACTTACAAAGTACTTGCTACCATTAACACCAGTCCTTTCTTCTCTTCCCAACCATGCTGAGAGATTGCTTTTGCAAAGATGGTGTGTCTGCACATTTTTTTTGGCCTTCCCTGTCACTAGGTAGTGTCAAATGGGCTTGCAGTTGTACTCCCAGTAGTGCTAGTCCCTGGGGTTTAACTGCTTGAAGAGGGCTTCCGTGTGACTTGAGTTCCCTGGCACTTGGATACCTCTGCTTCTCTCCTCCCTGACCAGGTCGGATTTTCACTGCACTTGGCGGCCCCTCTGAAAACCCTGTAATGATTCAGGCTTGGGACAATTTTCAACTTCTTCAAGGATGATTTTCCTTCCAGTTGTTTTCTGTTTGTCTCCAAAAGGAGGGCAGGATAGAGGTAACTTTGCTTCTAAAGATGTTTATAAAGGAGGTTGATGATTTTGAAAAAGGAGCTTAAATCAGGAAGGTCGTTCTGTGTTCACTGCATCACTGTCCTGCTTTATGCTGCCCTTTATCATTCATACGTTAAACAAATACGTAGTGAATGCCCACCGCGGAGAGCCAACACTGCTCTAGAGGTGGGGGAGACACCAGTAAATAGCACCCAGTGTAGCTCGCGGAGTTTACCGGCTTGACGGGGAGATAGAAAAGTCACTGGGCATGACACTAAATGTAATGAGTACTGTGAGACAGGGCCACACACCGTGATACCAGAGCGCACACCCTGACGCAGGAGCACGCACCGTGACGCAGGAGCACGTGCTGTGAGACGGGACCGCGCGCCGTGATACAGGAGCGCGCACCATCATACAGGAGCGCGCACCATGATGACGGAGCACGCGCCGTGATACAGGAGCTCGCGCCGTGATGCAGGAGCACGCGCCGTGAGATGGGACAGCGCGCTGTGATACAGGCGCACACGCTGTGAGACGGGACTGTGCACCGTGATACAGGAGCGCGCACCGTGATGAAGGAGCACGCACCGTGAGACAGGGCCATGACCCAGAAAAAGATTAGGGCTGTGTCGAGATTTCTGTCCTCTCAGCCCTGGTGCAGCATGTGTGGACCCTGCCACACCAGTGGCTTTGTCCCCACTTAACCCAATGTGAAGTACCAATATCATTCTCTACGTGTGACCCGTGAGAAAAGGACCAGGACACACTGCCATAGGGTGAGTGTGTGTCCGGGGAACCTTCCACACAAAGTGACAGCTAAGCTGGTATTGGAAGATTTCTAGGGTGGGCAGGGAGATCAGATTATCCTCCAGCTTTTTCTTCCCGTTAGGGACAAAGCAACAAACCACGTAGTATCTGGCGTTCTGGAAGCCTCAGGACTGATATTAGTAAAAGGGAAGCAGTAGCCACTTAACATTGGGGGTGAGTCTACTCCAACTTCCAGGAGACCCTTCCCCGACCCCCTTGCAGGGCCAGAGCCATTTACTGGTGGTAAATAGATGCAGTAAATGCAGAAGAGCGTTGGCCCACCGAGCTTGCCGCCAGATTGCTAGTGCAGGGCACACAGGAGCTGGAAGAACTGGAATGGGCAGTGGTGATACGTGGATTTGCCAGACTGTGAAAGGAGCCCGAGGAACAGGGATTCGGCATTTTGCCCAGCTCAATATTCTACAGACCTGCATATTTTCACCGCTACTGATAAGTGCTTGGCCTGCATTTGCCAAGTGATTATTGCCATGTAATCACATGCTCCCAGGCCTGGCTCTCCGGGCTCAGCAGTGCAAGAGCATCTTTTCTCTGGGCAAGGACACGGGACACTAGAAACTTGAATGCATGCAAGCTTCCTGGCGCCCTCCTGAGGAAAGCCTTCATCAAGGATCATCATATGCAAGTTGCAAAAACAAGAGGGGTTTCCCTCTACAGAGTGATTTAATCTGGACAAGGCCTGCTGCTTTATGTGCGCTCTCTCCTTTATCCCCCACAACTTGTTGAAGGAGGTGCCACTAGGATCTCTTTTTCAGGGGAAGTAACTTGTCCAAGGGCATACATCTCATACGTGAAAGAGCTGGGATCTGAACTCAAGGAGCCTGGATCCAGAGCCCCTGCTCCATCGATGTTATGAAGTATTTCTAGAGTGGTGGTAGCCCACCCAGCCCTGCCCCTAACCACGTCCCTCTTATTTTGTGTGTCTAGACTCCCTTCACTTACTCCATTCTATGTTTTTGCCCTGTGATCTCCTTGGAGATAGAAGGATTTTCGAAAAGGCAAAATCAAAGTCTTCAAAGACTTTTTTAATGTTCTGGATTCTTAAACTGTAGTGTTCTGTGGCCTTGTGTGAACAATATGTTTGAGAAAAAGAAGACCGAGAAGGTATTTGGAGCAGCGCTTGTGCGCCTGGGAAGTTAAGGGCAACCTACTGACCCGGGAAGTTTAGCTCACTCTGGCTTTCCTTGGGGGATCTGAGAAGTGACTATTTCCTTATTTCCTCTTAAGAATGTTTAGCACATGCCTGTGTGATGAAGCCTCCCTAAAAATCCCTGAACTGTGGGGTGCAGAGAGCTTGAGTTGGTGAACAAGCGGAGATGCTGGCAGGCTGGTGTGCCCAGAGAGGTATGGAAGCTCTTTGCCCCTTTCCACACGCCTTTCCCTAATGCGTCTTTTCCATTTGGCTGTTTCTGGGTTGTGTCCTTCGTAATAAGTGGGTAATGATAGGTAAAAAGAGCTTTCCTGAGTTCTGTGAGCCATTCTAGAAAATTACCGATCTTGAGGAGGGTGTCGTGGGAACCCCTGATTTCTAGCTGGTTGGTCAGAAGTATGGGAGGCCTGGACTTGTGACTGGCATCTGAAATTGGGGAGGGGCTGTCTTGTGGGACTGAGCTCTTAACCTGTGGGGTCTGTGCTAACCAGATGGATAGTGTCAGAAGTGGTGTGAGTAGAGAAAAACCATCTTTTTCCTTATAGCGTCCTGTGAGCAATGTTAAGGCCGGTGCTGGTGGTATAGCCGTGAGCATAGCTGCCTTCCATGAGCAAGGGGAGGACATTTTTAGGTTTGCATTTTAAAAATATTTCTTTGGCTGCTATGTGGAGAGTGCTTTGTAGTGGGGTAAGAATGGGGGCACCTGGGTGGCTCAGGTGGTTAAGCGTCCGCCTTTGGTTCGTGTTGTGATCCCAGGGTCCTGGGATTGAGCCCCGTGTTGGGCTCCCTGATCAGTGGGGAGTCTGCTTCTCCCTTTCCCTCTGCCCCCTACCCCCTGCTCATGTGCTCTCTCTCTCTCTCACAAATAAATTTGAAAAAAAACAAAACAATGGAAGCCAGGAGGCCATGGCAGGAGTCTAGGGAGAGATGTCGGTTGGGTCAAAGGCGCTGGTGGTGGAGATGAAAAGTGGATGGATTCAAGAGATACCAGTGTAAGATGTAAAATATGCACAACTCAGAACTTGATTGGATATGAATGTTAAAAATATCTTCCTGAATCTTTCCTTGGATCCTTTATTTCTTATCCGTTGGCGCTCATTCTAATCAAAGGGACATAACTTCCTCCTCTTTCCTTCCGCTAGCAATAACAAAACAGTAATACAGCCACTAGTTGGGTGTTTGTAGTGAGTGCCGTTCCAAGTTGCACATGTTGCTTCCTTGAATCTTGACCACAGACCTATGAGGTGGACACTATTAGCATCCTTATTTTAGAGCTGAAGGAATGAGGAACACAGGGGGCAAGTAACCTTTCCGGGTTTGTACAAGGTCCTGTGTGGTGAGTGTGGGAGCTGGGTTTGGAGCCCGTTTCCTCACATGGTCCAGCCCAGTCCCTCGGTACCTCCAAGGGGGTTGCTGCAGCTAACCTCTGAGTGTCCCCCACCCCCGCTCTCTCTTCCCGCCCATTTTCACCACACTACCAGACAGATTTTTCCATAACTCTGTTTCCATCCTTCCGCTTCCTTTTGCCTTCTAAATAAAATCCTCAAGTATCTGCTTTCAGGGCCTTCTATAATCTGACCCGCTCTATCAATCCAATCTGCTTTCTCGCTTTTGCAGAAGAATTTAATAAAGGTATGCATTTATATCATTTTAGCTGTTCATGTAGTTTAGCTATCTTACCAGTCTGCAACTTAGTTTGAGTTGGGAGTTGCACTGAGGTAATATAAATTAACGCTAGGCTTTCCTTCAGAATCTTACCACAAAGCAATGGCATTCTTTTCATTCATTTTGAGTGTTTTTCCCCTGAGGTAAGAGATCTCTGTGATTATAGGCCCCGAAACTTGAAGAACCAACATCTAGGCAAAGAGGTACCTAGAAAGGGGTTATGCAACAATTATTTGGGGGGAACCCCTAGAAACTTAGTAATTGTAAGTACATGGGGGGGGAGGGCATAGTTAAAATTTAAAGTCAAAGCTTGCCTTTTGATAATAAAATTAGGAAAAATAAGCCTGTCATTAATGTGATTGGCCTTTTGAGAAGGTACCTGGGTAATGCAATCGAGTTGTTGGACTCCCCCAGTTGCCTACAAAACCTGATCTGTTGTATCTGTGAATGTGGTGGGGGTGAGGAAAGGGGAGGTGTTGCCTGTTGAGGGGAAAGGTTCCCAGTTGGTCAGCTCACCTGAGCCCAACTCTGTGATCTCCAAACAATCTTAGGGTTGGTCATTTGGTTCTTCTCTTCCCCAGCCTGATACCAGGAAGTCCTCCAAGGGGGTTGCTGCAGCTAACCTCTGAGTGTCCAAACAATGGTAACCTGGGCTGGGTGCACATTGTCTAGGCACCCCTGTATTACTAATATTCTAGCTTATACAGTAGGCTTAGAACACAGACAGTGATTTGAGTGACTCTTTTCTCAGTTCTCCCCAGGATGATACATAATCACTGCCATTCTAAATGCCTAGGACAGAAGTGAACTCATTGCATACAGGGGATGCGTTGGTGCATTAGGGTTGAATCTTGTTGTAGAACCTGGGATCAGAAAGGCCGTGCCCTGAATCCACGTCCCAGAGAAGAGGCAGCCCTGTGGACTGACAGCATCCCACTTGGGAGGTTCTAAAAACAGCCTTCCCCCAGACGCAGCTGCCCTTTGAGGCTCAGTTGGGCGGCCACTGGCCATGCCTCCCCCTGAGATCCCTCTCTCTGTGGTAACTGAGCACAAATTTCAGCTTCACCCTTTCCCAAACTCTGAAGACACTCCTTCCCAGTGTCTCTAGCCTGTCCTTGACATTTTAGAGCATTCCATCCAAGAACTTTACAGGCCCCCAGGTTTGCAGTCATATCCCCTTGCAGAATGCATAAGTGCAAAGATGCAGGACTGAGCTGGGGGTGCTGTCCATCAGCTGGACACTTACTCACCAGGTAGTGACATGCTTTCTCATTCAGGCCTCATGGTTTGTACACTTCAGATTTTGCTATAGCAGAATCATAAATTATTGCAGATTATGGACTTTCAGGGAGGCCTGGAAATATTCAAAATGAGAATTAAAATCTGAGATGCCCCAGGGTCACATGGATAGCTCCCCCCCCCCTAAAATGGATGCCTTATTGTTTATTTGGAAATTATTCAAGCTGCATGTCATTGCTTTGTCTTGGCCTCTCTACATGCTTCCTCACCCCACCCTGCCCCTCAAGACACCATCCCCAAAATCTCTGCAGTCAGCTCTGGGTGTTTCTGGACACATATGCCCTGAGGGTCCGGGTGGAGGAAGTTACTGACTGTTCCTGCTCCGTGTGCCCCAGTGAAGAGCACTGTGGGGGCTCACTGGACTTTTCTTTTGCTTGCAGGACACATTTAGCATCACTACCAAGACAGCCTCTCTGGATGTATTTCTGCCAGATGGAAGGAATATTCCAGTTGAAATTCTAACATCAGATACTGCTGAAAGAGTCCTAGAGGTAAACTTTTTCTAAACTCCAGAACCAAACTTAGGAATCGTTCTGTTTGAAGGCAGGAAATAGGATAAGGTTACCTTCCAGAAACTTCCTGCCTATCATTTTACTCTGGATGACATATCTGTTGAGATGGTGGGATTTTCTGGGAGATGGACCAAGGAATCTGAGCTACAGCCAATCCTCCAGAGTATCTTTGGTTTTACTCTCCTTGTGGACATCAACTTCCCAGACATCTTTTAGGCCCTTCCTAAGGCTGCTGTCAGTCACCTGGGACTCAGCCAAGGATGTGCCCTGGAAATATGCCAAGTGCTTTATTATGGGATGCCTCATAGTTGGGAGCAGGAAATGGAGTGGAATCCAGATGAGTCTGAAACAGGCTGTACCCAGGTAGGCTGGTGACAGGTTTTGTCAGAGAGTGACAGAGGAATTCTCAAAGGCTGAGTGTTGTCCCTCCTCCCCCACAGGGAAAACCCCTGAAGCCAATACAGCAGCAGGTCTAACTCTGGATCCAGAGGGCCAGACCTGCATTCTAACTGGTTCTGTGAAGAGTCTGAGGAAAAGACCCAGAGACTATCCTCCCTGTCTTTGGATGGCGGCCGTTACTGACTCTGTCCCCAGGGCCTTTCCTCCCTCCCCTGGACATCAAGGGGACACTGGCTTCTCACACCCACACACTGTTCTCAGGTCCTTTTCCTTTGGAGGGTTTTATTTCTAACTCTCCAGAGAAGTATGTGAGGGAAAATAAAAAGTTATAAACAGGTGAAGGTCAGGAAGTTTCTAGGGCCTTCCCAAGGACAGAACATTCTTGTGCTGGGGACATGGTACCTGGTAACTTCTGGGCAAGAAACAAGCCCTCCCTGTTGGGTTCCCAGCCCTCGAGCCCACCTTTACCTGAGACTGTGGTGTGTGTGGATGGCCTCTCCCAACATCATGGCTCCTCTTTCTAGCCTGGAGATTCAAGCTGGCCCATGCCCTCCCAGCCTCCAAAGAGCAGTTTTGTCCCCAGACAAGGAAATGTCCCTTTTCTAGGGTCTTGGCTCTGCCTAAGAGTGACCGTTTTGGACCTTCCTTCCTATGAAAGTCACTGCACACAAACTTGTCTTGGCTCCTGTAGCTGTCCTGGTTGAATGGACCAGCAGTCCCCTCATCGCCGAGGCCATGAGGAGTTACCTTATGGTCCCCCTCCTTCACCACCTCCGACCCCCCGAATCCTACTGACCTTGTGTCCCAAGTGTCTCTCCTAATAATTCCTGTCTCCCATTTCCTCCTCTCCATCCTCACACCCTTAGTTTAAGCCCTCATTTCTCGGCTAGATTTCTATAGCAGCCCCCAAAACTAGTCCCTACTTCCAGTCTTGCCAATCTTCTATCCTGACCTCCAGAATGACCTTTCTAAAAAGCATCAAAGGCCCTTGACACTTAATGCCTGAGGGGATCTATACAAAAAACTAAAAAAAGCTCTCAAATACAAAAACACTGTTCCCCTAAATTGCCGTCCCGGGACCTACACAGTGGGAGAATGACACATCAGTGAAGGAGGAGGACGGTACAGAAGGGCAGAGGCCACAAAAACAGACACCTCCAGGGCCAGGCTCGCAGCCCAGGGATGCAGATGAGGGATGTGAGATAATTTGGGAATGGTGGGGCTTATGGAGAACTGGAGAGTCCCTGCCCTGCCTGACAGCATCATTATTGACATATTTTTCACATGCTGGGCTCACGGGCCTGTTTAGACATATCTGCAGCTGAAGTTGGCTGCCGGTGGGGGTTTCGGGTCTCCTCTCTGCTGGGTTTAGAGCCAGAGCTGGATTCAAATGACAGCACTGCCATGTCATAGCTGTGTGAGTTTGGGTAAGTTGCTTAGCCTTTCAAGACAGTGTCTAAGTAATTATAGAAATAGCTCATGTTCCATCAACAGTGGTGGTTATGGTTATTTCTCATTGTCGGTATTATTATTGATGTCAGAGGGAGTGTTGAGTCAGTACTGAGTAGGGTAGTAAGTCTAGGGTCCCGCAATACCATCTATTTTGCACAGTTCCCCTTGTAACTAACAGCATAAGTTTAACGAGGTGCATTTGTGATCTCAGAAAAATATGCTTTCCCTCTTCTAATCACACTGACTTGTGAGAAATTCAGACCCCTGACACTGACATCATTACCATCAGGTAAGTTTACCTAGAGGTTTTGCCCTCGAAGTGGTGGAGTTTCTATAAAAAGTAAAGTGAGCAGTTGGTCAGGCAGACAGGTGAATTCTCTTCCAGGGGCTGGGAACTTTTCCAGCTTGCATAAAAATGTAATTTAAATTTTGTAATTGAAAATCATTGTTTATATCTCCTCAAGCACACTCGCCCCCACTGTCCATCTCACCACCATCCTGCTGGGCTCCTTAAAGAACCAACAACAAGCTAAAATCTCATTTTGGTTTTTAATGCATTTGCGCTAACGTGGTTTTATTGGTGGTGGTTGTGTTTTGGGTTTTATTGGTGGTGGGTGTGTTTTTAAATATCCTTAACATTTTCAAAAAAGAAAATATTATTGTGTCTCTTTTTGTCAATGCTTACTCCTCCTGAAAGAAGGTGTGTGTGTTTATGTCTTTATAAATTATAAAAGCCTTCTCCATTCTTCCCGCCTCCCCACTCCTTTATCTGCCTTGGCATGTGAGCTTGCTGTTTTCACTGAACAAGTCGGAGAAGAGAGAAATCTAATCTGAATGGACATGGATCACACTCTAGGAAAAGATGTCTTTGCAATCTGTTACGTCCCAGCACACAGGAGCACTGGGTTTTGGTTTGGGGTTTTTGCCCGATGGGTGAGGTAGAAAGAAGGCAAATGGGGATAAGCCTTGAGTGAACTTGTAAAAAGTTCCCAAGCTCTTCTTTATTTTCAAAGCTATGCCGAGAACACCCACTCCTATCATGCACCTAATAAGACTGTCTCATGAGGTAATTTACAGATCTCTGACAAGAAAAGTACCCCTTTGAGCCTCGTGTCTGTACAACTGCCACCTTGGGAGCTTGGAGCCATGGTTAAAACATCGGCTCACACACACAGCAGTAAAGGCGAATCCTCGAGTGTCACAGAGGTGATCTAGTGAATTCAGTGCAAGCAAAGAATCACTCTGGAGCCCAGTCTGCAGGAGGAAGGGGGTGGGTGGATGAAGAAGGGGAGAATCTGTGGTAACATGGGCATTCCCGCTGAGGGAAGGGGAGTTGAGGTAAGACATGATGAGGTTCCAGCCTCATGACCCCCTGGCAAAAATGAAACCATTAGTGTTGAAATGAAAGCCGTTTGACAGAAGGGCCAGGGAGGAACATGAAATGAGAGCAGCGTGTGCCTGAGATCTGAGGTTTCACTGAGCAAACGCCATATAAAGTAGACTTGACCGTCACAGGAGACGTCAGACGGAAGCAGGCCCAGGGGGTCAAAGACGGCCAGTAGCCCGTACACTTTCATATGCCAGCCAAGTGGCGGGGCAAGTCCCTTCTCCCAGCGTCGGATAAGCCAGCCCATAGGAAGGGAAACTGGTGTGGGCGCCCCGTGGCAGATACCACAGAAGGACCGACGGGCATGGAGAATGACTGCTGCCCCCCAGTGGACGGTCAAGACCAAATTCTCTGGGAGGCTCCTCTGTGTCCGACATGGGACAGCCTGCCAGTTCATGTCCAGTGTGTTGGAGCTGATTCTTTTTTTTTCACTCTAATTTTTAAAAATTTCTTAATTTTCTAAAATCAGTATTATCATTTTTAGATTCAGAAAAGATTCCTTTTAACGTCTGCAGCCCATTAAAGCCCCCTTGTTAGCGACGTTTACAGGCAATTTCAAATTCTGCGCATCACCGTAAGCGGACACTCCTAACTTTTCTTGTCTTCGGTTAAAGGTGGTGTCGCACAGAATTGGACTGTGTCAGGAGCTCCTGGGCTACTTTGGCCTGTTTCTCATTCGGTTTTGCGAAGAGGGCAAACTCTCTGGTAAGGAGAGAAGGAACGCAGGGCAGCCAGGAGGCGGGGAGGGCCGGTGTGGGCGGGTGCTGAGGCCACAGGACGCAGGGGATACCCCTGAGTGGGGGTGGTGTGTGGGCCCTACCTCTGCTCTCAGCCCCTGGGTCAAAAGTGGGGGGATGGGAAGTTGTGTCTGTGTTCAGGGTGAGGTGAGCGACTCCAGAGAGGTAGTACGGACAGTAGCAAGACATCAGGTCCTTCCAGCAACTGCAGTTCGTCCTGTGCCCTCCCCGGCCCCAGGCCTAATGTCCGTCTCACCTTGACCCTTGACCCTGACCACCAGCCATTCCCCAGCCCCCTCAAAATTGGAGTGCTAGACTCCAGGTGTCAGGACATCCCATCACACCATCACTTCTTCTTGTTAAGGAATGTTTGCTACAAAATGTGCTATAAAAAAGTTCTGATTCTGAAACCACATGTAATGAGTTAGCGAAAGATGACGGTATGATTCACATCACTTTTGCATTTCTCTACAGTGTATGTCTAAGATATGACAGGTTATTTACTTGTGAAATGGTATCGATTATCTGAAGGCAGTTTACATATATTCTCAAGAAGCTGCAGAGAGGTGGTGTTGAGCGGGAAGTTGAAGGGTTTGTGTGGCGGCTTGGCCGCTGAGCTCCGCAGCACGCTGGCCAAGGCACTAGGCCTCTCTGGACCTCAGGTTCTTCTTCAGCATCACAGACTAAAACACCCCCACTGAAGCTGTTGATATTTGATGAGGATCGAATGCTACTTATCTTTGAAGGGATTTCAGGTCAGGGAAAATTGTGTACAAATATTGTTGTTGTGATTTTATTCTTTCTAACGGTAATGCTTTATTTTCTCATTTCAGAGCCTCGGTATGTAAACTCTATGTGCTGTTTCAACCAGTAAGACTCTCTTTCCCTTTCTCTAGTCATGAAAAAACTGGTGGACTTTGAGCTCCCTTATGTGAGTCTTCGAAGCGCGGATGTGGAAAACTGCAAGGTTGGACTCAGGAAGTGGTAAGCAGTTATGGTGACGGTAGGTATTTGCGGCTGTTGTAGATTCCTGGTGAGAACTTGTTGGTCTCACCCTGTCAGCTCACCACCTAAGCTAGAGAGGGACGAGGAACTTGGGGACAGTTGAGAGGAGAGCAATAGAGTAGAGAGAGTGGAGGATGAGCCAGAACATTTGTCCTGAACAATAGGATGTCGAGGATGGCTTTCACTTGTCTCCAGAAAGTACTTGAGGGTTGCTGTCATGAAGACGGTGGCCATGAAGACAAGGCTTGAAAAGCAAGCGCTGTTGGGGTGGGGATCGAAGCAGGAATGCTGAGGAACCGCAGGTGGTGGGCTTGCTTCGGAATGGATTATCAGCTGTATTGATTGAAGGGATTTGTTGACGATTACAAGCAGGTGCGATTCATCTGTTGAACGGTGGAATTCCCTAAAGGCAAAGAGCGGACTCAGCCAACTTGCAGGGAATTTGAACTCTTAAGTATTCAGCTTACATTCCTAAAGGATTCCAACAATAAATTCATATAAACCAGGGCCAGCCATACTCCTAGACTGATTGAACACCTTGCAGAGAATACTACCCTTTCCCCCAGAAACAAGAAGCCCTATGGAGAGGGAACAAACAGAAAATAACAAGAAGCACCCTGGGGTGCCTGGGTGCCTGAGGAGGTTGCGCGTCTGACTCCTGAATTCCGCCCAGGTCATGGATCTCAGGGTGGGGAAATAGAGCCCCACCTCAGGCTCCACGCTCAGTGGGGAGACTGCTTGAGATTCTTTCCCTCTGCCCCTCCCCCGTTCTCTCTCTCCCTCTCTCTCTCTCTCAAATAAATAAATCTAAAAAAAAAAATATAGGAAGCACCCCACATATATCCTATAATCTGTAGTTTGCAGTGTTTATCACCATGGCTGTATTGGATTGCTTCTTTGGTTCACTGTCTCCCAGCCCAGCTATTCTGTAATCTGAGCTCCGAAGTTTTAAGAAAGGCATTTTGTAATCTAGGAATAGTAGCTATCTTGACCTTGTGATGCCTTGCTTGAGCTCCAGTCTGTGGTTTCGAATTTTGGAAGGATATTCTGGGCAAGGCTAAAAGTTCGTATACTGCTATTCAAAGTATTCTGAGAAACTGTCAAAATCTGTGGCGTGGAACCGTGAGAAGGGAAGAAGGAGAAACCTTAGCAGTTCCATCTAAGTGTTTCTGGAAGCTGCTTAGGATAACAAGTGGCTGAGCATGATTGTTCCTGGGATCAGAGTATGTGAATCTAAATCCCAGCCCTCTCAGGATTTAGCTGAATAAACTTAGCCAAGTTACTCAAACTCACTCAGCCTCAGTTTCTTTATCTGTAAAATAGGAATAAGAGTCTACGTCATACAATTAGTATGAGAGTTAAATAAAATAATTCCACATGCTCAGTAAATTTTGGTCTTGTTTGTTACTGTTATATTGAGGATAATATGATAATAGTAACAACAGTAACAACAGAAATCCCTGGGGCTTAGACTGCTTTGCTCATGGGCTTTCCAGAGATCTTGACATCAAAGAAGACATGAGGATTCTGTCCCTCACCTTGAAGCTTTAGTTGGATCGGGCTTTGCCTCTGTCTTCATTAGATAGGTATATTCTAGATCATCAGCGCGAGAGAAAATGTCATTCACATGCCAGCATCTCGGATCCAGGCACATTGCCTTTGTTTATGGGAACTGGGAAGAAACGAGGTCCCACTCCAGTTGTTAGAGCTGAGGGTCAAGTCACCTGCGGGGGAGAGCCTGGAGTGGGATCCTGAAGGTGACTTCTCCTCTTTCTAGGAAAAGACCGAGTGGGAGCAGGGAGGCTAGCTTGGCTGCCATGAGCCGTGGGGTTCCCAGCAGGTGAAGCATCACAATGAAGCCTAGCCAGCATTTGGGGGATTTTTCTCCATCTGGAACTCTCTGATGCATCTCTCCAATTATGATATGGTTCCTTCCAGACTGGAGGGAGCCTGCCCTCGCCTCTCAGAGCCCCAGTGTGGGATGAGTCTGGGGCCTCTCTAGCTCTGACACAACAGTTGCTATTCTCTGCCGCGGAGAATAGGGTGCATCCACTGCATGGAAATTAGCTAAATAGAACATAACAGAGTGCTTCCTTTGCTTCTCCCCAAGGAGGAAGGTGATCTTCAAGTTACGTTTTCATCCTTTCCTAGTCCATGCCAATCCCATTGGTCTATTAACCATTCAGTTCTAAGTGCAGTGATTCTGCTTAAGTCTGCTTTCAGATTGGTTTAGACCAGCTGCAGTGGGGACCCTTTCCTGACCGTTTCTATCCATTCTTAATCCGCTCCTGTGCTTAAACCGGGACTATGGTTTCAGTTTATCCTAGTGATTCTGGATCCGTTAGACAGACATGGAGCCCTGCTGTTTGCAAGTCACTTTGCGAAGGTCCACAGGGGCAACTCCAAATAGGACGCAGCCTCTGCATACCTGGTGTCAAGATCAACTTACGAGAGCAGTGGTCAGACTGAATTCACGGTGCTAAGGAAGCACAGAGGATGGAGTGGAAGCCTTGGGGAGTGGGGACTAGAGGATGTCAGGAGAGGCAGATGAGTCAGGGATGGAGGCTGGGGGAGGGCAGTGGTCTTCCAAGCAGAGGAGAGGAGAGAAAACATGGTTGGAATGTAGAGTGTGGGGGAGGGAGATGGGTCATAGATGGAGCTGGAAAAGAAAGGTACGTGTCCCATGACAGGCACCGTGGAAGGGAGTAGGATGAGTGATCTAACTCCTGGGACTGTGAGAGCCCAAGGGTTACTCAGGAAAGAGCACTCAGGCTAGAATGCAGAGCCTGAGACAGAGGGGGCAGGGCTGAGGCAGCGGGCCTGACAAAGGGAGCAGCTCGGGCAACAGATGTGGGTATGGGGCTGATGAAGACATCAGGTACTGTGGGGTGGGGAGAGGGCGTGCACACTTGAGGACTGACGGTGCGGCTGAGTGTGAACGGGGCTGTGGACCATTTTCCATCAGCTTTATTGTTTGGCATCTTTACTCTCAGGGTCCACCAGGCAAGAGCTTACAGTGTAAAGAAAGTAGGAGACAGAGAGATGGACGGACAAACCGAAAGCTAGGCGAGGAGAGGGGTGTTAGAAAGGGGGGGCTCAGTTTAAAGTGTAGGGGACCACCACTTCAGAGAGCACCTGCTCCCAGGTGTGCCCACTAGCCATGTCGTATGAATGAACTTAATGCTCCTAAATCACACAGGTACCTGGACCCATCCCTGGACTCCGTGCTGATGGACTGCCCAGCAGCGATAGATCTGATCTATATGCAGGTGAGGGTGACCGAGGACTCTCAAAACACCAGATGTTCTTGACCATTTGGGATTGAAACCATTAGAAAAAATTTGTAATAGTTAAGAATTCTACCTCGACAGCTGGAAGAAGCAAATGCACAGAGACCGAAAGTACAATAGAAGTTATTAAGGGGTAGGGGGCAGGAAGTTATTGTTTCACGGGTACAGAAATTTTGCTAGGAATGCTAAAGTACGTATAAGAGAATGTTGAGAGTTGTACGACATTATGAATGTTTTTAGTGCCACTGAATTGTACACTTAAAAATGGTTAAGAAGTGGGGCGCCTGGGTGGCTCAGTCAGTTAAGCATTTGCCTTTGGCTCAGAACATGATCCCAGGGTCCTGGGATGGAGTCCCGAGTTGGGCTCCCTGCTCAGCGGGGAGCTTGCTTCTCCCTCTGCCCTTCCCCCTGCTCATGCACACATGCTCTTTCTCTAAAATAAACAAACCTTTTAAAAATGGTTAAAATGATAAATGTTATATGCACTTTACCACAGTAAAAAAAAAAATTTAAAAAGAAGCAGAATTTAGAAGGAAAAAAGTTCTACCTCCATTTTAACAATCTCTCTGAGTTTTCCAGCTGACACTCCATCATCTGGGCCAATTTACGTGAGCCTAGAAATGATGTCCCTGATAATCTAAAGCTACATGTGGTCCCCAAATCTCATTTTAGCATAATCTCCTTTTCCCTGAGCCGACAAGCAGCATCCCTGGCTGCAGGGCCCGCTTCATGAGTGTGTAGTCTGTGAAGCAGCCCTGGACCCCGTGCTCAGAAGGGCCCCACACTTGTGTCAGATTCTGCTGTCTCCATCTTGAAATCCTTAATTTTGCAACAACAAACCCCACATTTTCATTCTGCATTAGGCCCTGC
The DNA here is from genome assembly GCF_017311325.1 of Ursus maritimus. Taxonomy (NCBI): domain Eukaryota; kingdom Metazoa; phylum Chordata; class Mammalia; order Carnivora; family Ursidae; genus Ursus; species Ursus maritimus. The sequence goes on along the minus strand of NW_024427107.1, from coordinate 45,323,095 downwards.
AAATTATGTTGTTGGTGCTCCCCTATGCCCTAAGCCCCAGAAAGCACATTTAGCGTTTGGCCTCCTTTCCTTTCCCAGACTCGGTGGTGAAGGCGCTGCTAAGCAGTGGGACGGTCAGCAGACGGTGCCTCTATGATACCTCTCCAGTTACCCCCTCACCCCCACTCTGTTCTCCTGCCTCACCAGCCCCCTGTCACTACGTACACGATGTTTCTCCATGGAATGGGAGTTATCATTACACAGAAAGGCAAAGACAGGGTACCTGATGGCTCAGTCAGTTAAGCATCCAACTTAGTCTCAGCTCAGGTCATGATCTCAGGGTCGTGAGACTGACCCCACATCAGTCTCCACACTCAATAGGGAGTCTGCTGGAGGTTCTGTCTCTCTGCCCTCCCCCCTGCTCACGCTCATTCTAAATAAATAAATAAATAAATAATAAATAATTAAATAAATAAAATCTTTTTAAAAAAGGCAAAGACGGAGTGGCAGATTTCCCTTTTATATTCATAAAGCAAAGGCTCATCTTTGAAGAAATGACCACACTTCCATATTATCTTGTAAAGCAACCACCAGGTGCTTTATGTGCCCAGAGAGGGGAAACTGCTCTGTGTTTTATTAAGCTGCATGCGAAAGGACTGCCTAGCACAGGCCAAGCAGGGCAGCCAAAGGCAGGAGAAATCACCAAATGCCTCAGAAGAACTAAAAGTAATTACTAGCTGGGGAAGGTGGGCATGATGGGTTCATGCACCCTGCACCACTGTCACAGGACACGTCACTATTTAACCATCAGTGTTTTTACTTAGTGTCTCACAAAATCATGGTACCAGAATCCACTGTACCTTCAGTTTCACAAAGTAGAGGATCACTGACATCTATAGTTCTCCCACTAGACCACCAGCCCCATGCAGGAACCTTGGCTTTTCCAGTGCTGGTTGGAGCACCTTGGGGTAGGACTGAGCAGAGACATGGAGCCCAGCGGCCAGAGTGTCAATAAGGGGTCACAGCCCTAATGCCCATTCCTTCTTATGTGACTTTTTTTTTTTTTAAGATTTTATTTATTTATTTGGGGGAGAGAGAGACAGAGCGACAGAGATAGCGAGCTGGGAGGAGAGGAAGAAGCCGGCTCTCCGCTGAGCTTACAGCCCACGTGGGGCTCGATCCCAGGACCCTGAGATCACGACCTGAGCCAAAACCAAGAGTCAGACGCTTAACTGACTAAGGCACCCAGATGCCTCTCTTATGTAACTTTTTAAGAGACCAATGCAGTCTAATAAATCATCTTCACAAAGCTCTTCTAAATTCTAAGGAGGCAAATCAAAATATCACTTATTAAATGTTTAATGTTCTCTACTGTAGTTTAGTGGTTAGAATATAGTTTTGAGTTCATTTCTTATCATACTTTGATCCATGTAATTAAACCCACGTTGCGTGAGTTGGAACATAACTTACATTTTAAATGTTTACCGAGGCTCCTTGCTGTTGTATCCTTGCTTTTATAGCACGTTATTAGTTGTGTCTGGTCTATTTGATACCATGGCCTTGGTGGGGAATGCATCACCTAATTCTACTATTGTTCTGGTGGGAAACAGTCTTTCTGGCCTGGTTTCCAGGAGACGTGAGAAGTAGGAGCTGCCAGCGTCATCATAGGAATTTTATCTGTCTTCATCAAGGTGTTGTAAACCGGAGAGAAATGGGCTGTATTTCCTCTGCTTATAGGTGGGGGAAAATGGCTTCATGGAAAGCACACTGAATTCAGTTTCCAAGATGCGTACTGTCCCTTGCTGTGCCGCGGGCTGTCTCTCCGTGTGATCTCGGCCTGCCACTTCATCCTTCTGAACCTGGAACTACAACGTCCCCCTGTTAGTGATGACATTGAACGAACAGTTTCTAAGTTCTCTCTCAGCTTGAATAGACTGATGTTCAAACTGTAGCTCTTTGCCTGGCAAAGTCTTCAAAAGATTGCAGCTGATGTTATAATTATCTGTGCTGTCATCATCATCATTCTCATTGGTTGCTGAATCCACACAGAGGTACCAAGAAGTCCGCCCCAGGGAGTCGCGACCACCATTGTGGCCTCTTTTGGGGAACTCTTCTCAGCTCCCCTTGAAAGAAAATGCCCCCCTCCCTCTCTGCTTCTGTGGTATTTTGTTTATACCCTCCGTTATGGTGCTCCTCACCCAGCCTTGTAAATACTGCTCACATACCTCTCCGTCTAACTGGACTCTGAATGGCCCAGGGCAGAGACTGTCCTGGGAGCTTAGGATGTGTGAATGTGTGAGAAGCAATCATCCTTTTAAAAAATTAATGCAGAAAATTCTTATGAGTTCTTCGATAAATAACAGTGCCATCATAATGAACTATTAAGGACACCTCTTTTATTTTTCTAAAGCAGCTGTGCCCCATGACCTCCTAGAAGACAAGTGGACTCCCACATGTTCCCTTTTTCTTTTTTAAAATTCGAGTAACATTGACAAAATGAAAGATCGTATATAAAACTATAAATTTCTGGGTTTTCTCAAAAATATTGAGGCTTGGTCAGTTCTGGGACTGCATTTCAGCACCGCTGGCCAATATGGTTAACTCTGTGCAAATTAGAACAAGGGGTCCTTTCCTCCAGGCAGGCCTAACCCCGTGTCAGGCCCTAGGCTCGGGGAAGGGAGCATGGGTTGACTGTTAGCTTCCCTGGAGCTCCATGGCCCGGTGCCCTTTGTGCAGAGCCTGGCCTACCCGCACAGCCCTGGCCTTGCTCTGCCATGGCTCCACCAGCTGGAGCTGTTGGCCGATGCCCTCCTCTCCATTTCTCACTGCTGTACCCTCTGTGGGGGATACGGGACATGTGTGATTGAAGCGCATGAAACCCATGGCTTAGGTGGTTTCACTCGATTTTAAAAATTAGTTTCTACATACGTTTCTACATAGTTTCCACATAAGTGTCCAGCGGCCAGTCTTTGGGGAGCCAGAGAACAGAGCAGAGACATGTGTCTAAATTCGACTGTCTCATTGTTAGAGTGAGGTCCTGTGTGTCATGTATTTGATGACTCCTGAGCCCATAATCAGGGTCAGATCTTTTCAAAGGTAGTGAAACAAAAGCAGTCCAT
>NW_024427107.1:45305757-45319991 GCF_017311325.1 Ursus maritimus | reverse complement strand
TGATGTAGGGCATTTAAAACTCTGTGTCTGAGAGTCCCAGGTCCCCTCACGCTGAATGACGTATCTTCAGTGAGTGCTTACTGTTGTGATTGCTATTTACCTTCTTTCTTTAGCCATGCTTTCTCTTTGATATCCCTGTGCTGTGATAACAGCCCCTTGTAGGGCTCTACCACCAAGTAGAGTTCAGGAAAGGAAAAAGCGTTCCGTTCTTCACACCCACGTCAATTCCATTCTGGCGTGGTGTCTAGGTTCGATTTTGAGAATAGTTGGTGACCAGGAGAAAGTCTTGGGTTGCGTAGCTGCCTACATGCTCAGAATTCAGTGGCTTGGGCAAGGACAGGAGGGCTTAGTGCAGTGACCAAATTGGGATTTTAACCCAACTCTTGCCGCTTACTTGCTGGGTTGTCTCGAAAGCCGTAAACTCTCTGGACCTTAATTTACCCATCTGTAAGATGGGGGGATGGCCCCACCCCACAGAATAATTTGGAAAAAGTCAATAATAAAACCTATCTACAACAGGTTCTCAACAAATACTATTTTTCTTCTCCTCTCTAAACCCATCTCCTTCTCCCACCTAATCTAAATAGCAAAATCAAAACTTTATTCAGCTTTTCATTCTCCATTTGGAGATAAGGCATAACCAATAGCACTGAGGGATGGAACACATAAACTTAATTCAGACTATGGTGTAAATAGGTGCAGGACGATTGGCAAAGAATTGTTGAGTGTTTGCTGTGTGTAGGACCTTGGACAAAATACACTGAGGTGAAGGACTCCAGGTTTTCCCTCGAGGGGTTAACAAGCTAACCGAAGACCAATGGAAAACTTCTTTTAAAGCATGATAAATAAAAGCAGCACAGGCTAATCCCATCTGTTCTATATGGAACTTCTTGTTTCTCTAAACCCTTGCTAGCTCTGAATATTATATATTTTTTAGTCTTTGCCAAGTTGAGAGGAAAAAACAAGATTATTGGTTACTGGTGAGTTTATAGATTTGTAATTTAGAATTCCTTTTTGTTGATTGCTGATACCTATGCCTTACTGACATTTTTCCTATTGTTTTACATAAATAATATCAACTTTCTCCCACATATGATGCAGTCATTTTCTCTGGCTTGCCATTTACTTCTTACTTTGTTCTTGATGGGTTTTATGTACAGTTTTATATTTTCATGTAATTATACATTCCTTCATATTTTAAAAATATTATTCCTTACCTCAAGATCAGATTTTTTTTCTGAAAAAAAAATTTTTTTTAAACATCTAAACTTTTATCTGGATTTATATGATTGGGTGACATGGGGAAAGAGCTAACTTTATTTTCTCCCCAAGTGTGGCCAGTTGTCCCCAAACCATGGAAAGATCTCTTCCTACACCCACTAATTTAAAAAGTAACCTTTATAACATGTGAAATCCTTACATATGTCCACTTGGGTCTGTTTCTATAGCCTTTCATACATGAGTGTGTTTTTGCCAGATTAATTCGTTTCTGCTAAGGTTGCTAATCTTACAACTTCTGTTGTTTTAAGGCAGTTCAGGACATTGAAAAAGAATGGGCTAAACCCACACAGGCACAGAGGCAGAAATTAGAGGCTCTCCAGAAAGAAGACAACCGAACAAAGGTAAATCAGGTATTGCACCAAGAGAAATCCCTTGGAGGGCTGTTAAACATATTGGAATTGAGCTGTTTCTTAATTTATAAACCCATCAACCACTAAAAATCGGGTTCTTTTAAAAAATGAGAATACCATCATTCATTTTTCTGATTATATTATTTAAAGATTCTGAAAAATACAATAGATTGTGGGAACCCTTGGCCCACTTAATATAGACCTTCAGCATTTCTTTTTAACGACCACAGAGTATTCTGTTTTATAGTTATCATTTAGCTAACCAACTTCTTATTATTAGAAATCAGGTGGTTTCCAGTCTCTGCTGCTATAAATCACTTTGGCAGTGAGCACCATGAGACCCAGGACTGTGTCTAATTTTACATGCCTCGTGTGTTCCCAACACCTGTACAGTTCCTAGCTGAAGTCCCCGAACGCCGCAGCCCAGCATCCTCTGGCCTTGAGTACATGTTCTATTATCTCTTAGAATATATTCTAAAAGTCCATTTTTTTAAAGCTTCCATAAAGATCGTACCAACTCACACTCCCCGTCCCCAAGCAGTGATACAAGTCTGACAAACAAGGCGTATTTTAACAGAAGAAATGGACTCTGCGTCATCGTGTTGTCTTCTTTATCCTTTAGACTTTGCCAGTGGTCTCTCATTGATTTTAAACAAAATGCAAACAAAATTTAGAGGACTCATTTATACTTAAATTGACATAGAAAGTAATTCTTCAAAAGCTCAGATATTTTCAGAATTTCACTGATGGGCAGGATAAAAAAGGAAAAAGCATCTACTGCCATGATCTAATATTTTCCTTCCTTGGTATTCTGCCTCAGCTTTGTTATGAAAATTCTGGAATTCAATTGCAATTATAGTGTTTATTTTGATGGATAGAATATTTGGATATAATCGGATACATCAGCTGCTTTGGATACAATTACAGATTCTAAGTGCACTTCCGCTCCCTAAACTTTTTAATTTAATAATTTAGTAAGAATATTGTTTTTACCATGTGCTATACTCTGCCAAAATTTGTATTTATATTTTTGACACAAAACAAATTTTATTTTCCATAATGAATGTTTTACCTGATTTTACCATACAATTTGTAATAGTCCTCTTTAAAAAACTTTGAGTGCATGAATTAGGTGAAAAAAAAAAAAAGAACTGAACAATGATTCAAATTAACTGATATTCTCTTGAAGCATCTCCGGATACTGACGTAAAAACCGGCATTATTTAAGTGTTTAGGAAGTTCTGCTAATAGATTCAGCACATTAACCACTATTGCTTTACTTTATGTCCATGTGCAAGAAAACCTGGAGTTGAAAATGAGTGAAATTAGGTGCTCCTGGGTTGCTCAGTTGGTTAAGTGCCTGCCTTTGGCTCAGGTCATGATCCCAGGGTTCTGGGATAGAGCCCCATATTGAGCGCCACGTCAGGCTCCCCGCCAAGTGGGGAGCCTGCTTTGCCCTCTGCCCCTCCCCACTCATGCTAGCATGCGCTCGCACACGCACACACACTCTCTTTCTCTCTCTCTCAAATAAATAAATAAGATCTTTAAAAAAAGAAAAAAAAGAAAATCAGTGAAATTAATTTAAAGGAGGAATTAGTTGATCTAAATCATAGGTAGGCTAACTACAGCCCACGGGCCACTGTTTTTGTAAATGAAGTTTTATTGGCACACAGCCGTTCATTTCCGTTCTCTCTAAGGCTGCTTTTTGTGCTAGGATGATTGAGGTGAGTAGTTGCAACAGAGACCATGTGCCAGGAAAACAAAGTATTTACTATATGGCTGTTTACAGAAAAGTTTGCCAACCCTCAATCTAAATGAAAATATATGAACATACCTTTTGCAGTTACGCATGTTAAACTATCTTTTTCAGGTGTAAGCTTCTTTAAAAAACTAATTTTCTTTAAAAAAAAAAAACAATAAACCTTGCAGATTTCTTTTAGTTTGCATATGGGCAGGAATATCACTACACCCCCTTGTTGAATGACAAATGCCCACAAGTATTTTGAACGAGTTACTAACTCATCACGGACTTTCTAGAGAAACGGGGCTTACCTTTTAAACACTTTTGTCTCTTTGACAGCATGGCAGGGAAGAGTTGATTACAAAAAGTCTTTTAAAGTGTTACCAAGCAATAAGGTAAAGATTTGTATCATGTGATAAGTAAGAAACTATTGTAGCAAGAGCTTAAAACTGCTCTGTATGCTGTGTGACAAGGTTACTCAGCCCCTGCCCCACCCCTGCATGCACAGCATAACTCAGGACCTGTCATTTCCACTGTTTCTCATTGACCCAAAGCGGGGCAGGCAGCTTAAGGCATCTTCTCAGTTGAAGGCATGGACCCCAGCACAATGAGCTGGTACAACGATGTGTGGCTAGAATACCTCTCCTGCCTTGGAGTAATAGTCCCCTGTCTCTTGCTGCTCATGTCGGGGCGGTTTCACTTTATCAGAGAATGCTTCATATAGTCCTCCAAAGGACTTGCCTTCCTTCAAAAAAGGATCTGGAAAGTGCCACATCGTCACTGAGTGATCTCTCTGATTTAACCATGTGCTCAAGTGAGAACTCCCTTTTCTTTACGCCCATCTCACACAGCATCAGGCAGGACTATGGTGAAAGCTGGAAGAACCAGGTAGAGGTCCTCAGACTGATATCAGCTTATTAAAAAGCAATGGTTAATAATGACGCTTTGTTACAAAAACGAAAAGGCCCGGATAGATGTTGTCAGGACAAGATGCCTGGACCACAGGTGTGAGCTAAAACTGTCCTCTTTTCTTAAACCAAGTTAGAAGCAGAGGGAAAGGGGGCACCTGGGTGGCTCAGTCGGTTAATCCGACTCCTGATTTCGGTTCATGTCATGATCTCAAGGTTGTGAAATAGAGCCCTATGTCTGGCTCCACATTGGGTGTGGAGCCTGCTTAAGATTTTCTCTCTCCCCCTCCCTCTGCCCCCCCACCCACTCTCCTCTCTCTCAAAAAAAAAAGCAGACGGGAAAGCTAAACCTTACAAATCACATAAAAGTGTTCTCTTGACACTTTTAGAAAGCAGAGTCATTCTTTCATTGCCATTTGCAAAATCGCTTCCTCTGACAATTCATACCACCATCATATAAAGCAGACTGTAAAAATTAACTACTTTCTTTCTACATAGACCTCAGCTTTGTTTTAAAAAAAAAAACACATCTTTTTTAAGGAGGCTCGACATCCAGTGTGGGGATTGAACTCACAACCCTGAGATCAAGAGTCGCATGCTCTACTGACAGAGCCAGCCAGGTGCCCCAACAGCATTTTATTTATTTATTTATTTATTAAAGAGTTTATTTATTTATTTATTTATTTATTTGAGAGAGAGAGCAAGAGAGAGTGTGAGCGGTGGGGAGGAGTGGAGAGAGGGACAAGTGGTCTCTGTGCTAATCACAGAGCCTGATGCAGGGCTTGATCCCAGGACCCTGAGATCGTGACCGGAGCCGAAACCAAGAGTCAGATGCTTAACAGACTGAGCCACCCAGGCACCCCAAACAGCATTTTAAATGTACACTTTTCGTTTAGTTTGCTGTGGTAATTCATTGAGATAGGATCCTATCTACTACTCATTTGATTCACTCTATTCTTCTCCATTCATCATTCACTGACTGAATATTTTCGTCCCCACTATGTACCAGGCACTGTAACAGGAGTGGAGACACAATGGTGAATGAGGCAGAAATGGTTCAGTCTTGGCAGGACACACCATGAACTTCCCCAGGCCTTATTGTCAGGGAGCACAAGGGACATTGTCTCCATTCGTATCATCCAGAAGAAAGGCGCTTTCACTGGGGGGCTCGATTCCATGTGTTCCACTAGAATGGCAGTAGCTTCTGACGTAAGGTTGTCATCTTTTTCAAGCAGTCTTTTGCTTCTTTTGCCCCACCTTCACCCCCGGAGCAGTTTCTGGAGCTGTCCAAAGAGGTCCGGCACTATGGGTACTTGCAGCTGGATCCGTGTACCTGTGACTACCCAGAACCAGGCTGTGGGGCCGTCCTCTCGGTTGGCAATAATGAGATCAGCTGCTGCATAACCTTGCCTGACAACCAGACTCAGGAAATCGTTTTCCAGATGAACAGAGTGAAGTGCTGGCAGGTCACTTTCCTTGTAAGTATCTTGGCACTTTGCCTTACCCATGATTTAAAGTCTCTACCCGTGGTTTAAAAGTCCTATTGTCTTGGGATGACAAAGTTGGCAGTAGGGAGATCGGTCTGCCATTTTCATCACTCCCTTGAGTGGACCGGCACTGAAGCCACAGGAAGCATCTTCTAATGGTAAAACCTGTCTATTGTCTGATACAAGTGTCCCATCCATAGCAGTAGAGACACCCATCTTTCCACTTGGCAACAACAGGCTTCTCTACTGGCTGGAAGCTGGCTATAGGAATACAGCAGGTAGAAACAATGGCTATTGTTTATGGAGTGCTTTATACAGACTTGGTACTGACAAGATCTCTACCCTTGCAAACTGGACGCTGACCGGTAGAGCTCTTCTTCTTCGTCGTCGTCTTTTTAAAAGATTTTATTTATTTATTTGAGAGAGACAGAGATAGCTACAGAGATAGTGAGAGAGAGCAAGTGCAAGGAGAAGAGGGAGAAGCAGACTCCCTGCTGAGCAGGGAGGCCAATGCAGGGCTCCATCCTGGGACTGCAGGATCATGACCTGACCCAAAGGCAGACGCTTAACTGACTGAGCCAGCCAGGAGTCCCCAGTAGAGTTCTTCTTAAGGATCCCCAGCATCAAACTTACGTTGCCATCTCCTCCCAGAGGAAACCCCATGATCAGATGTATTGAGTGCCTGCTTCGTATCAGATGCTGTTCTGGGTACTGCCACATCTATTACTTAATTAAATTCTTGCAATAACTCAGCGAGCTCAGGGGGATTATCCCCTTTACACAGGAAACCGAGGTTAACTAGGAGAGGACAAACACTATTGGAGCAACCGTGACCCCCAGTCGCTAAATCCATGGAATCCACGGGGATTTTTTAGTTGGCACAATACTGGGCCTCTCTGTGGCATTTGGTGTTTTCAACCATTTCTTGCTTCTCAGAATTCCCTCTCCTTCCTCCCCTGTTTTTGTGGGCTGCCTCTTCCTCTGAGCACTTCTTTTTTTTTTTTAAGATTTTATTTATTTATTTGACAGAGAGAGAGACAGCCAGCGAGAGAGGGAACACAGGCAGGGGGAGTGGGAGAGGAAGAAGCAGGCTCCCAGCGGAGGAGACTGATGTGGGGCTCGATCCCAGAACGCCGGGATCACGTCCTGAGCAGAAGGCAGATGCTTAACGACAACTGAGCCATCCAGGCGCCCCATCCTCTGAGCACTTCAGAAGTGCTCGTTTCCCTTGGGGTTCCATTTCCATATTTCCTGTACATATTCTCTGAATTCAATTGCCTACATCCCTGTCAAGAGGTCCAGTATTTCCTAATGCCTTCTGGACATCTACCCCAGGTGTCTCACAGACATCCCAAACGCAGCCTTTTTCCAAACCAGACACATCCTTGCCCTCTCCCGCCCATCCTGGAGACCTCCCCTCTTGTGTTCCCCATTTTGGTAAATAGGACTTCTACCACCTGCTAAATGGCAAACCAGCAATCTTGACATTTTCAGCATATAACTTCAGTCTTTTAAACTTACAGGAACTTGTTTTGTGGCCCCAAATCTGGTCTGTCTTGGTAAATGTTCCATGTACACTTGAAAAGAATGTGTATGTGCATTCTGCCACTGTTGGGTGGAGTATTCTGTAAGTGTCAATTAGGTCAAGCAGTTGACAGCTTTCAGCTGTCCTGTGTCCTTGTACATTTTCTACTTGTTCTGTCAGTTACTGAGAGAAGAGGAATGGGAAAACCGTCAAACCTAATTGTGGATTTGTCTATTTCTTTGAGGTTTATCAGTTTTCCCCCCCTCTTTTCCTGCCTTCCTTTGATTAAGCATTTTATTTTTCCATTTATTTACACCATTGTTTATTTTTTCGCTCTACCTTTCCATTTATTTATGGTTACTTTAGGCTTTCTTATGTCCTTTTTGAACTTATTACATTCCACTTTTAATTATTATAACACTTCACAAAAAGTGTAACAACAGTGTACTTCTACTTCCCCTTTTGTGATATTGATTACCATATTTCTACATATATAAGCCTCATGCTACATTATAATTATTTTAGCTTTTAAGCAGTTGATTCTTTTTAAACTTTTAATTTTGATGTCATTGTAGGTTCTCATGCAGTTGTAAGAAGTGCTACAGAGATCCTGTGTACTTTTCACCGACTTTTCTCCAGTTGTTAGTTACATCTTGCAAAACTGTAGCACAACATTAACACCAGAATAGTGGTATTAATACAAGCAAAAGCCCGAACATTTTCATCATCCCAAGAACCCCTCACGGTGACCCTTTATAGCTCCACCCACTTTCTCTCACCACACCTCTCCTTAGCCCCAAGGAACCACTGATCTCTTTTATTGGTTTTTTTTTTTTTCATAATTGTGTCATTTCAGGAGTGTTATGTAAAACTTTTGGAAGTGATGAATATATTCATTACTTTGATTGTGGTGATGGTTTCATGAATGTATGTCCAAACTCATCAGATTGTATACATTTAATATGTGCAGGGTTGGTTTTTTTTTGTTTGTTTTTTTTTACATCTATTACACCTCAACAAAACAGTTAAAAAAAAAAAAACCAACAACAGAAACACTCCTAAAACAAGGCTATGTACTGATTGGTTGATGAGAACGTTGTGACCAGAGGTTTGCGGGAACCTAACCTTGCATCTCCCCCGGAGCAGTGACTCAGTGTTCAGTACTGCAGTGTTTACAGTGACCATACAACAGGACTACTGTGAATAATAAGAATTGACTGCATTTAGGAGGCAAAAATAAAAACAAAAACAAGGTAATGATTACCTTAAGAATGTTCTCTAAATGGAATCATATGTAGCCTTAAGGATTGGCTTTTTTTATTCAGCATAATTCTTTAGTAATTCATTCAGATCGTTGTATATATCAGTAATTTGGTTCTTTTTATTGCTGAGCAGTAGTCCGTGGCATGGAATGGACAAGATTTATTTAACCACTCACCCAATGAAAGGTACCTGGTGGTTTCCAGTTTTTAGCTATCATGAATAAAACTCCTATAAATATTCATATGTATGTTTTAGAGCACAAATCTCCATGTCTCTGGCAGAAATGCCCAGGAGTACAATTGCTGGGTTATGTGGAAGTTGCATGCTTAGCTTCTTAAGAAACTGCCAAACAGTTTTCAAGAGTGGCTGTGCTAATTTTAATTTCCATTCCCACCAGTGTTGCGTGAGTGATGGAGTTTCCCAGTATCCTCATCAGCATTTGGTGTTGTCGCTGTTTTTTAGTTTAGTCAATTTGCAAAAGTGTGGAATGGCATTTCGTCGTGATTTTAATTTGCATTTCCCTCCTGGCTGATGATGTTTACCGTCTTTTCATGTGTTCATTTGCCATCTGTATATCTTCTTTGGTGAAATGTTTTCTTCCATATCTTTTGCCTATTTTCTAATTGATTGTTTGGGTTGTTTTTGTGTTGTGTTTTTTGGGTTTTTTTTACTGTTGTTTTGAGAGTACTTCATATATTCTAGTTACTAGTCTTTTGTTGGATATGTGGTTTGCAAATATTTTCTCTCACTCCATAGTTTTTCATCATCTCAACAGGGCAGAGCAAAAGTTTTTAATTTTGATGAATTCTAATCCATCAGTTTTTCCTTTTATAGATTGCGCTTTTAGTGTCGAGTCTAAGAACTCTTTGCCAAACCCTGGATCCTGAAGAATTTTTTCTTAAGAGTGTTTTCCTAAAGGTTTTACAGTTATAGGTCAAACATTTAAGTCCATGACTCATTTTTGAGTTAGTTTTCAAGTAGGGTGTGAAACTCAGAATGACATTCTGTTTTTCGCCTGTGGAAGTCCACTGGCTTGGCACCATTTGTTGCAAAGCCTGTCCTTTAACTGACTTGCTTTTGCACCTTTGTCAGATATCAGTCAGGCATATTTGTGTGGACTTATTTCTGGATTCTCTATTCTGTTCCATGATGCATGTGTCTATCCCTCTCCCAGTACTACACCATCATTCCCTTCCTTTGTAACAGCTTTATCAAGATATAACTCACATGCCATACAATTCACGTTATAAAGTGTACAGTTCAGGGATATTTAATACATTCACAGTCCATTACCACAATCAATTTTAGAATATTTTTGTCACCTCAGAAAGAAGTCCCATACCCCTTAGTTCACGTCTCTATCCCCCGTTTCCTACCAGCCCTAAGAAGCCACTCACTTGCCTGTCTTTATAAACTCGCCTATTCTGAACATTTCATGATTAATGGGATCATATATAATCTTTGTGATTGGCTTCCTTTACTTGGCATAATGTTTCCAAGGTCTACCCTTATCATAATGTGTATCAACACTTTATCTTTTTCATGGTCAGGTAATATTTTGTTGTATGGATATTACTAAATTTTGTTTATTCATTCATTAATGTTTCTCTCTTTTGGTTGTTATGAATTATGCTGCTATGAACATTTGTGTACAAGTTTTTGTGTGGACATAGGTTTTCATTTCTCTTGGGTATATGATTAAGAGTGGACTTGCTGGTACCATGGTGGGGATTCCATGTTTCACTTTGTGAGGAACTTCCCGACTATGTTCCAACCAGTCTGCTCCATGTTATGTTCCCACCAGCGGTGTGTGAGCGTTCTCCCCACATATGCACAGATGTTATTCAGCCAAAGATCTGAAAAGAGCTCTCTGGAGCTCTTATTCTGCATAGAGTCTTTGTCTGTGATCCTCTGCCCCACATATTCTAAACTCAATTTCTTCAAACTTTCATCTCTTTCTCCTCAACTCAGCAAGATCTCTGGGCTCTGTTTGAGTTCCCTTCCCTGCACTGCCTCCTGGAAACTCCAGGCAGTAAGCTAGGTAGCTGTAGGGCTCACCTCATTTGTTTTCCTTCTCCCTGGGTTAATTAATACTCCTGGATTTTATGTTGTTCAATGTCTGAAAAAGAACCGTTTTTCAGTTCATTTTTTCACCCTGATACTGTCAGATTAATATTTCTAAAATGTAAATATAATCGTGTTATTGTCCAGCTTTTAAAATCAGTGAATGCATGCCTGTTGCCCTCAAAATGAAGTTCAGACTCCTTAACTTAGCTTATCAAACCTGTAACAGCTAGGGCTCTTTGGTGGCCAGCAATAGAAAGCAACACTTCTGGCTCTAGTGAAAAAAGGGGATTTATTGGAGGGGTATGGAATAACCCACTGACTCAAAGGAAGATGGAGACAGGGGCTTAGGAAAGTCAAGAACCAAAGGAGCTCAAGGTTTCTAGGAAACAAGGAACTCTTTTTCCGGACCTGCTCTTTGGATCTCCACTCTTGAATCAAAAAAGGGGCATGGAGGGCATTTGTCCAATTGGCCTGGACTTGGGTCACGTGCCCTGCCCTTCAGGAGGGCGGCGTCCCCTGATAGTCCTACCTACATTGGCACAGGGCAAAAGAGAAGGTTTCCCCACAGGCATTTGAGACTCCATTACTAGGAGAAAAAAGGATGGATGCTACATAGCAAAAATCAAAGCTGCTTCCTCCGGGGCCCCAGGACCTGGCCCCACGCTGCCTCTGCGAGCCTCTTCTCTCAGTGCCCTGCCTGCCTTACAGCCTGCGCTTCGGCCACATGCCATCCTTTGCCATGTGTCCAGTGTGCCAGTCCCCTCGTGCCTCAGTGCATTTGCACTTGTTATTCCTTCTCCTGGGAAGCACTTGTCACCGCCCCTGCTCCCCCTCCAAAACCCCACAACAACGACTTGGGATGTTTCTACTTCTGCTGCTCAGGTAGCACCCCCTTCAGGGAGCCTGCCTTGACCCTCCAAGTCTGAACGAGGTGCCCATCCTACCTCCTTCCACCGTCCTGGGTCTGCTTCCCTTCTAATAGTTATCATACCAAACTGTGGTGACTTACTTTCATAGCCCCTCATGGCCTGACAGCTTCTCGGGGGTAAGTGGCAGTACTGCTTGTTTTGATATTTTGCCCAGCACTTAAGAGCTGCTTAAATTTCTGTTGAACATCAAATACTGTCTTTTCTCTGTAGGGAACTCTGCTGGATATGGATGGACCGCAGCGAACTCTCAACCAAAACCTAGAGCTCAGCTTTCAGTTTAGTGAAGAGAGTCGTTGGCAGTGGTTTGTAATTTACACCAAGCAGGTGAGCTGTCAGGGCAGAGCATGAGGACCGGCACTCAAACGCCCTCTCGCTTGCTGGGGTGAACAAAGCGCATTGCCCTAACCCAACCGGAGCAGAGTAATGAGAAGATGCTATTCACTTTGGCCTATAACAGTGTTTATTTTGTTTATTTTTTGTTTATTTTACTAGTCACCACGGCCTTCATTTCAATTAGAGATGAATTTAGTTACTAAATAACAGAAGACTCAACTAAGAGTGGCTTAGACAAAGCGCTGGTGAACTTTCTCTCAAAGGGCCAGATGGTAAATGTTTTAGTTTGGGGGGTCCATCTGGTCTCCGTTACAACTACCCAACTCTGTTATACCACAAAAGTAACCACAGGCAATATGTGAACAAATGGGTACAGCTGTTTGCCAATAAAAATTTATAAAAACAAGTGAGGGGCTGGATTTATGGACCTCTGACTTAGACAATTCAGATTTCTATCTCACTCAACAAGAATACTGGAGGTAGACGATTGACATCCCTGTTATCTGGACGGGAAAAGCTTTGCCTCAGAAGCCCCCAGTAGACTTCCCATTATGTCTCATTGGCCAGAACTGAGTGATATGACCACTCCTAGCTGCAAGGGAGTCTGGGAATCAAGTATTTAGCAAAAAAGAACAGAGTTCATGATCAGCTTAGAGTAAGGGTGAGCTGGGCACTTTGTCATCAGATGAAATCAAGGTTCTATTAGGAGAGGAGAGACTGTTGGACAGCCAACTATCCAGGTTTTCCATGGCTTTATAATTAAAGTTGGAATAAAAATTTTTTTAAAAAAGATTTAATTTTCTAAACACCAAATTCAGCTGAAAAATTCTATGAAATAACTTAAGCTATTTTAAATAGGAATCAAAGCTACAAATGTTCTAAAGCGAAACCAAAATATCAAAGTAATCTTTGCATCAGCATTTCATTCAACTTAAGTCACTGGTGGTCACGCAAAGTTCCATGGAGAATTCTGGTTTCAGGTAACCAAAGCTCCCTGAGACTCTCTACTTTTACTATAGTTGTGATCACGAGATAATAGGTACCAAGGTGTTCTGAAACACATGAAGTGCTAAACCAAATTCTAGGTTAAAGAAATGGGCCATCAGGTTCACCTTGAATATGAAACATCCTTAAGGGAAATGGTGGGATGGTTTGCAGTCACTTGGAGAGATGCAGATCTGTCTTGGCAGTGAAACCACCTACCCTTGCCCAGAATGCTAAATGCAGTAATTAAATTTTATTATGGTCTTTTAATCTAGTCTGTACCAAATGAGTTTAAGCCGCTATAGAGAGTGCAATAAACATTCTTTTAAAGGATTCCTAGTAAGGTCTTATTTCCTTTGGAGTGTGGGTTTATTGATATGTACCCAAGAGCTACTTCTGCAAAAGGCAGAAATGTGGCTGTGTGCCTTGCAACTACAAATGAGGGCTTGGACCCCAATATTTTCTAGACCCTTTACACAATAGCTCACTGCCTTTATATTGAATAAACCTTACCTGGTTTATAGCTGAATCTTAACCTACATATCTGTAGACATTGTATGGAATATGGAATCGGTCCACGTCTTGTGGGGTGTTATTAAACACCCTTCTAAGCTCTATCAACTCAGGTTATAATGTTTAACTATTCCATACCCTGGTTTTGGGTAGGTTATATATATGCACAGATAAACAGGGTTAGTTTTTAGCTAAACCAGGAAATCAAAATTTGTTTGTGTACGTAAATCCCACGTCTTTTACTCTTTTCCTTATTGGTAGCAGTGCCTTTCTTCTCTTCTACCTCCTTTCTCTCCTCCTAAATAAATTTAATTCTGGTCAAGCTCTACAATCCTGCAAGACTTTGAGATGCCATCCATATGTAGCCATTCTCCCTCTAATTCTACTTTCTATGTCCCATTCTCTGAGAGTCTCTGTTTGGCTACCATCCCAACCTGGGTTTTCTCTTTTTCCTTTCTCCTCCTCTCCATCACCCCCTCCCTTCAGTGCAGTGACCATCCTTGAGCATAAATTTATGTTAAGGGCCTATAACTTCAAGCTTTGAGCTTTAATTGTCTCAAACTTTAGTAGGGCCAAAAGAGAAAAGTACAAGCCAAGCATTGAGAGCAAGACAAAGGAGAAAGAGGATTACTGGGAAAGGAACAAGTGGGGAAATTGTAGGGAAACTTAAATTGGCATGTGGAGTGAAGATCCTGGAAAAAGGAAACCCCAGTTTTGTGTAGCAGGATGTCTAATGTGGGTCTTGGCACTGACAGCGATGAGCCAACAAAAAGCCGCAGGTGGTACTGGGAGCAACCAGCAGTTTTAAAAGTGAGTGATTAAAGATGCCAGGAAAATAAGAAAGTGGTGAAAA
>NW_024427107.1:45222911-45305747 GCF_017311325.1 Ursus maritimus | reverse complement strand
AATTTTTTTTTAGTTCAATAAAAGCCATAAGGTGCTAATACCCCTTTCAGAAAGACAGGTTAATATCTATGCCTAGTAATATGTCTCTCAATAATTATGCATACAATTAAATGTAAGATCGGCCATCGTCAGTTGATTTGGTTACAATAATAAGCACTTTTTATTATTTGTTGCTTGTAAAACATGAGCTGCTTACAATGTAATAGGAGAAAATAAGGGGAAGTTTTAAGAGGGAAGAGATTAGTAAATGCAATGATTCTCTGTCTTTTTTAAAAGTTACTGTAAGTACATCCATGTAATTAAGAAAATGTATGGCTACTTGCTAATTGCATCTTATGCAAATTTATGGAAATTAAAGGTGAAATCTAAATTCTTAAAGGCATGCTGTTGGAGAGCTGAGTTCAAAATCTGCTTTGTGGTGTGAGGAGGGAAGAAAGACAAGATCTCTTCAGTTGAGAGACTTCTTTATTTCTGGATTCTTTAGGCTTTTTTGCTGAGTAGCTGCTTGAAAAAGATGATCTCAGAAAAGATGGTAAAGCTAGCTGCAGAGAATCCAGAAATGGTAAGTGCTCTTAACTGTGTATGTTTTTCACTTTAAGTTCCCACCCTCAGCCAACACTAACCTACAGGAATGAATTCTGGTCCTCCGGGGAGGAACCCAACCTCCCAGAAGTGAGCCCCTCTGCCTTCTCTAAAGAGCTCAGTCTTTAGAATTCAAGCCATTTTTCCAAGAGAAGTGTCCTTACATGGCTCTGTATTCTTGTATCTCTGCTTTCCCCCAAATGGAAGATTCCAGATTTACCATAAAAACTACATCATAAAGTCAGGATCCTGAGAGGTCTTTAACACGGCAGCGATGAACTTAAATAAGCTCTATAATTTTGTCTTTAGAAGGAACTCACAGTTTCTCGATACTTCCACTGTGCCAAATTAAAATGCCATTAGCAGTAGAAAGAAGCCATAGAGTAAAAGCTCTCAAGGCTATAAATTTTTCTCAGTGTAAAATTAAACTTTGCTTTTCCAGTCTGTATCTCTTCAATAACGGCCTAGTAACTCATTGAAAAGGTTGGTGGCAGGCTGTACAGAGACACTGAGGTTTTAAACTTTCCTACTTGACTTGTCACCATCATGGTATAAGCATACCCCAAATAAGACAGTACCGTTGGAGTTTTGAAAATGATTACAAATACTAGTGCCTGGTTGACATTTATAAACATTTTTTTTTTTTTTGGCAGAATGTTATACTGATCTTTAAAAATGCAACAGAAAACATTTGGAAATGTTCCCTAATGTTATCATTTAAGTTGAGTCCTTTATAAGAGGATGGGTGACATCTTTCGTTGAACATTGCTCTTTATTAAATTTTGCAGCTTTTTTTTCCTGAGAAAATAGTTGCATTTTGTCCTTAATTCTCTTTCTTCTAGAACTGAAAATATTTTCCTGGGGAAAATAAAATTTGCTGCCCCTTGGTATTCAAACAATTCAAAATGTACTATAGAGTAGCAGATCAAAGCCATCAAAGAATTATGGGTGCTCTTTTTTAAAGAGACATAAAATCTAACCTCTTAGGCAGGATGGACCCCCTTAGGTTCCAATTATTATATATACACATATAAAGAAGAAGAAAAAGTAGTTAGCTGAAGTAGTCCCATTAAAAGAGAGAAGGACTCTCAAATGTGGCTGAATAAAATGTAAGCTACTTGATGCAGGAAATACTTGTACAATGAATAGCTAGAGTTTGCTAAATAATAGAAGGTAGTGACCTATTTAAAATTTTCAAAAAAAAAAAAAAACAACCACACTAACTACATTCTTTAGATTTGCACACAAATTGAAACCTATCCTTTCCCGTGGCCGATAGTGAAATCAGCATATTAGTCAATAGTGCATTGCTTAATCCAAATACCTAACAAGTTTTAGTTCCACAAACTCCTTTTTCTCTTTTTTTCTTAGTTTGGTTATTGGAAAGAAAAGTTAAGAAACTTCCTCTGGAAAATTGGGTTTTTGGGGCATGTGGGTAGCTCGGTTGATTAAGTGTCCGACTCTTGATTTTGGCTCAGGTCATGATCTCGGGGTCCTGGGATCGAGCCCTGTGTCTCATCAGTCTCTGAACTCAGCAGTGGGAGGGGGGGCCGTCTGCTTGAGATTCTCTCCCCCTGACCCTCCCCCTGCTCACTCTCACTCTCTCTCTCTAAAATAATTAATAAAAAATTAAAAAAAACAAAACAAAAACCCTGGGTTTTCAAGGGGATGTTGTAGGGATAGTTCACATTTCAACGTGAAATTTCATCTACAAACCCCTGGGAAGAATGAGATCCCAGAAAGTGAAAAGAGCAGACAGATCAGCTTTTTGAATGTATACTGAGTTCTGGGCTTCCTCACAAAGCACAGATGAACAGAACGAGTCATTTTGTGGTACTTAAAGTAGCCGTATAAATGTATGACTGTGACATGCACTCATTTTCTAGGTAAACACATAAAGTCTGAACTGACACGTATCACTTATAAAAGGCTTGTATGGACTAGGATCCAGGGGTCTCTATTTTGCAAGGCAGAAGAGATTCCAAGATTTTGATAATCATGAATCTGGAAAGGGGGAGAGAAATTAAGGAAACTTTAACCAAATGAACCCCATAAATAAAGCAAATAGTCCCTAGAAGCAGATTAAATAGTACTATTTTATACTAAGAAGAAGAAAGGCTTTGAAAGAAGAAATTTAGTGCTAACTTAATTAACTTATCTTTAGGCAATGCTTTCACAGGTAAGACTTGAACCATTTCTGAAGAGATTGTTAAAATTTAAAGTCAAATAAATGCGCTAAAAAATGTAAACACACAACAAAATCATGTAACATTTTTTTTTAAGATTTATTTATGTGAGAGAGAAAGAGAGCGTGAGCAGAGGAAGAGGGAGAAAGGGAGAAGCAGACTCTCCATTGAGTAGGGCCCAGCACGAGGCTCAATCCCAGGTTCTTGGGATCATGACCTGAGCTAAAGGCAGACACTTAACCGCTGAGCCACCCAGGTGTCCTTCATGTTATAGTCTTAATGGCAGTATTAACTGCAAACCAGAAGGGGAAAAAGTTGTAACATTCTTTTTTAGAGCTATGCTCCTACGCAAAAACCTTTAATAAATAAATTTTGTTATTATTTGCTCCTTTTAACTGAACAAAATTTTAGGAATAATTTTATGTAAAAATGAAGTGTATTTGTTAGTAGTAGGGTTGGCTATATATAATGAAGAACAAAAGACAGAAGAGGGGTCCTAGGTAAAATAAAAGTTTGTGTCTTTCTCATCTAAAAGAAACCCAAGGGTAGGCAATTTAGGGCTGGGATAGTGGCTCCATGATGTCACCAGAGACCTTTCTGCTCTGCTGTCTTTAGTGTGTGGCTTTTACCTCATGTTGAACATGGCTGCTGGAGCTCCAGTCATTACATCCACATTCTAGGCAGCAAGTATGAGTGGAAGTATGAATGGCTCATCTCTTTTCTTTAAGGAAGGGTCTCTGAAGTCCCACAGAATTTCGGCTTAGGGCTCATTGGCAAGAGTTAGTCACACCACAGGCCTACACCTACCTGCAAGGGAGTCTAATAAAGGTAGTCTTTTTACAGGGTATGTTGTCTCTCCAAATAAATTTGGGTGGTATTACTAAGGAAGAAGGGCAGAATGGATAATAGAGTAGGCTACCAGCAATCTCTGCCATTGAAAGAAATCTAAAAGACATCAAGAAAAGAAAACAGATGTATTTTATGCAATGAATGTGTTCCTAATGAGTTTCTGAAAGTATATCATTATTATTATCTTGTATATTGAACCATAATCTGAATATATGAGAGGTATCATGAATAAGATAGTGACTAATTTTCTGAATTAAAAAACAATTTATATTTTTAATAATCCATACCTAGTTTGTTTTATTAGTTTGTATATTTTTTCCTTAAGTTTACTAAAAAGTGGTTCTGAATTTCTAAATTGGTTTTCTGGAAAATGGCAAAGAACAAATGGCTTTCTGATTCTTGTTTGCCTCATACCTCTCACCCCCAATGCCAACTACCATCACTATATATATTTTTCTCTCCACTCCTCTTTCATTTTGGGCAAGATCAGACCATGTAAAAGGCCACTGGGCTCAGAGATCATGCTTTGAAGTGTGTTTCTGTCACAGGTGAGGAGGGGAAACAGCAAGGGCAGTGTTATCTGATGTCCCAGGAATGTCAGCCTTCAAATAGTTGCTGTTGTCTAGAAAGCAGCAGAAGTACAGATATATTACAGCCCACTTGAGAATGGTCTGAGCATAGCAGGTGGACACAATTTTAGAGAACCAAGGGGAAATTACTATGTGGGAATAATTAGTTAGATTATTAAAAGAAATTACCTGTTGATAAAGAAGAGGGTATAGGAATACTGCATTATGTCAAAAGGATTTGCTCTCTTCCCCTCCCAACTTTATTCCCCCTAGTATATAAAATATTTAAAGCCCTTATTCAAGTAAGTCAAGGAAATAGATTATATCAGAAATTGCTTAACATTTGTAGTGGGTTCTGTTTTATTTATTTTGACATAGGGAGGGGATGAAGGTGAAGGAGAATAGGAGAGAGAAAGATTCTGAGCTGTTTTTGCCAACTTCTGTACTTGCTTGCACAAGGCTACTTACGAGTTATAATGTAAGGTTGTAAGCAGTAACAGTCATACTATAGCAAAACACGTAAGGCAACAGAGCATTAATTTCTCATTTGCCAAGACTTAATAACTGATGTTTTAAAAGATTTTATTTATTTATTTGAGAGAGAGAGCATGAGCTGGGAGTGGGGCAGAGGGGGAGGGAGAGGGAAAGGGAGAGAATCTCAAGCAGCCTCTGCCTTGAGCACATGGCTAATGCGGGGCTCCATCTCACCACCCTGCGATCCTGACCTGAGCAAAAACCAAGAGTCAGATGCTTAACAGATTGAGGCACCCAGGCATCCCTAATAATTGCTTTTTAAAAATTATTAAGCGATACTTCAAAGTTATGAACATTTCTATTAATACCAACCTAAAGGAAGTCCTTTGCATCCCTCAAAGCAGTCTATTTTATAACAATATTAAGTTAACTGTAGTTAAAAGACAACGCTCTTGCAGTGTCATGTTATTTATCCCACTTATTTTGAAATGTTCCTCTCTATGTTCTCATGAAGAATAAGCAATAAGAAACAACTTAATTAACTCACACCTCATTCTTTCATTTACAAATGACTCTGTTTACCATACAGTGGTTGGAAACTCGAGGATCCAGAGTCAAGGAGTTTATTTGTTGGAGGAGAAAGGCAATTAGGAAGGAGATATTTACGGGGATAGAGTGATACGCTGAGACCCACACACAATGCTAGCTGCTTAAGAAGAGTGTTCTTTTCCTCGAAGAAGAGTCTAGGAACTCTTCCTCCTGAGCCCTGCCTACGTCATATTTCCTGGCGTGCCAGACGCTGCTTGCCTTTCCCGGTTCCCTGTCCACTTTCTTCCACCCCGCTCTGTGCTCTGGACACTCAGCTCTGTGTGCTGCCATCTTGCTCTCAGGACTCCCACTGGGGTCACCCATGGGAAAACCCAGCGAGACTGGATGGAGCATGGAAGAAAAGTGAGATTGAGGGATTTATTTCTCCAGTTCTGTCCCTGCTGGGTCTCTGTAGTCGACACAGCCTTCTGCTGAGGGCCAAGCTCCTGGAGGTGGCCTCTCCTCTCCGCAGCTCTCACCCCTCCAATACCAGCTGCTCCCCAGGCCCCTTCAGGCCTAGGAGTGGTAAAAATTACCCTCCAGCCCCTCACGGCTAGCCCCATTGACTCACTTTAATCCTGTCCACACCTCCATTAAATCGTTCCTTTTTTTAAAGAACGCTCCTCAGGAGTGTGCCATCTGTTTTCTGCCAGGACCCTGACTGTTATGTTAAGTTTACCTGATGTACGTGAGGTGTATTCAAGCGTCTCGAGCTCCCGTTTGATCTTCACTTGATCCTTGGTGTCTTTTGATTAATCAAAGCCCCATTTGGCTTTGATTCAGCGTATGGATTGGGGCTCTGCGGATTATTTCAGGATTTTGGAGTTCATTTCACGTGAAGTCCTTTTAGAAGCTGTGTTAAATCCCAAAATCTATAGGCAACCACCACTGTTAAACATGAAGCTTCACTTCACTTTTAGGGGCTCAATTTCTGCACCGTTTGTGCGTTTGTAAATGAAGGGGGATGTGCGGACGGGAAGCAGGTGTGCCGGCTGACTGGCAGCCTTCGAGACCATTAAGAGGATTATGGTGGAAGGGAAAATGTGCTAGTTAAATAGATTATTTGTGTGCTTGCTTCTCCAGGCTGTGCTGACTGACATTTTACTCATCTATTTAGCAGATAGAAGTTCCAGAACAAGGCAAAAGTAAAAAACACCACATTCAACAAAGCCAGGTCTGTGAGTAAAATTATGTAATTGATACATTATAATTTTGATAAATCTGTCCTTTTCCCCCATTAAGTAACCGGAGTCATTCTACTTTTAAGAGTAAGCCAGAATTTTCTTTCTCAGAAGCTCCTCCACATAGGATTGGGCCAATTGGAGGACCATCACAGAAGTATGATATTTTTACTGTAGAACCCGGTAGGGCCAGGAGACATGCTCTCCTGAATTTTTACATAGAAAATTTCCAAGAAGAACATAAAATTCTTTAGTGATTTTCTTCTACACTCCATGCATTTTTTTTTTAAATCCTCTTTCTGGTTTACATTTTCTTTTCATGAATTCTCTGCAGTGTACTCTGTAGAAAACAGTCTCTAAGTTTATTACCTACTGTTTGGAGCATTTAGGTCTGTTGGGCAGATAACAATAACAATAAATGTCCTATTAGAAAGCATTAGTAGGTACTTATTGCCAGGCACTGTTCTAAGCACTTTAATGGGGATTACCACATTCATTCTCACCAAAGTCCTATAAATCATTGGAGGAAATGGGCTCAGAGAGGTTAGGTGACTTGCCCAGGTTGCACAGTAATCAATGCTGGAAGAAAGCAGACGCTCTGACTCCAGAGCTGTGCCCTTAACTAACTCTTTCTTTCTAGGTTCAAATCCTCGTGTATGTAAGTGAAATAAAGGTGACCTCCAAGTAGCATTTGAATGGAATTTATGGGTCTACCCCTGTTACATAGCTGGCTGTGTATTTAAAGGTACTAAGTATATAAGTACAGTACTTATGAAAATATAAGGCCCTTTCTTGAGTGACTAAGCTGAGTAAAAAAATTTAAAAACAGACTAAATGCAAAGCTTACTCTCTTTCATAATAGCAGCATTTCTGGCTGCTTAGATCAGAGACGGGAGATAAGAACTCCACCATGTACTGGCGATGTGTCCTCAGGCAGATAAAAAACCAAATGTTTAAGGGACTCCTGAGGTGCTTATTAAAATGTAAATTCCCGGGCCCCACTCCAAAAGATTGATTTAGCAGATCAGCATTTACAGCAGGCATCCCAGTGGGGAACACTGCACCAAGCTTCAATTTCGTTACCTGTAAAGCGTAGGTAGTAATCACTGCATCCCTCAGATTCATCAGCGGCATAGTGATTAGCACAGAGCTGTGGTTCTCAACCTTGGTGGCGCATTGGACTCACCTGGGGAGCTCTAAAAACAAATCATGGCCGGGCCCCACCCTCCAAGACTCTGACTTAATTGGTCTAGGGGCCTGGCAACGGAATTTTTAAAAGCGCCTCTGGGGGTCTACTGTACAGCAGGACTGGAGCTATTATCCTAGAACAGTGGTTCTCAAAGTGTGGTTCCTAGAGCAACACCGTCCGCATACCTTGGGAACTTATTAGAAATTCAAATTCTCAGGCCCCAAACCTACTTCTTCAGAAACCCCAGGGATAGGGGCTAGTAATCTGTGTTTAGCAAGCCCTCCAGACGAGTCTGATGCATGTCCAAATTTGAGAGCCACTGTTCTAGAACAACAGATAACACATAGCACAACTATGATCAACATCATAACTAATTCAGATGTCCTCTCAGATGAGCGGCAATGCTGAAATAGGCCAGCCTCCCTCATGCTCTAAGCAGGTCCAGCATGTCAGAAGCTGCCCAAGTATACTGAGTTCCAACTTATTTAGCAAACCTTTATATAGAGCTTGTCCTGAGCCAAGAACTGTTCTAATTGCATTCCACTTATAACTCATTTAATCCCCATAACAACCCAGCTATTATTATTTTCTTGGTTTATAGCCAAAGGAACTGAAAACACAGAAAGGTTAAGTAACTTGCTCAAGGTCACACAGCAAGTAAATGACAGAGCCAGTATTGGAACTGAAACAGTCTTTATTCGTTGTTTACCCAATAAAGTTTTTTGTTCCTTTAACCACTTTGCCATGGGGCCTGTCTATCAAGACAGATCCCTCATAGAAAAAAATTTTTTTAGCTTATCTGCCCATTGAGGCACATTTATTTCACCAGGGACAAAGCCATGGCCTAGTCTTTGAGATTTCATAAATACCGAAGGCCAACTATACACTCACTGAAGGTTTATAGCAACCATAACCTCTTACAATGTTTTAAAATAGAAAACCTGTTAAAAATTTGTATTTGTGTGGGGCGTGCACTAAAGATTTGAGGTAGAGTTAAAAATGGAAAGTTGTATGGAACTTAAGAGGAGGGGGGGGAAGGATGGGAGAGGCAGGACCCAAATGTTACCTCTGACAACACAGTGCCTGGAAAGGCCCTCTGCACAGGCCCTCGGCTCACCAGCAGGAGGCGCTCTCAGCCCTAACACAGACACCTACCCCAAACTAAAGCTTCTATGGGGAAAAAAACACTTGAAATAACCATTGCTTAAATCAATGTAACCTTTCTGTTGCCTTTTTAACATTATTTTAACATTCCTGACTTCGTAATTATTATTGTTGTTATGGAAATTATTTCCTCTCACATACATTTCTGACCTCTGTTTATTTCACAACAGAAAGACTCTTCTCGTTTTCTGCCAAGAAAAAGCAAGATTGAGATGGCCAAAGTTGACTGTGTATTTGGGACCATAAAGGAAGAAGACCTTTGACGAGAAACTCTCACGTTTTTAAATGTCCTCTTGAGTTGTCTCCACAGTGAAAGAGCTTGGGGATTGAAAGTGGGCTGCCCACCACCAGTGGAAGAAATTTGACCCCTTCCCATTTTCTCTTGACATTAAGATGGACCGTATTCACCAAGGGTACTTCAGAACTCTGTGAATCTTAAGATTAAAAAGAAATATGAACCAAAGTTATACAGTTTGCTTTTAGTGACTCATAAATGACAAGTGGCAAATCCAAATCAATTAGTATAAGTTTGTTCTCTCCCCCCCCCCCCAGTCTAGTAGATGTTTACCTGGCTGGATGAAGTCTTCGATGTGTTCTGATACGACACGAATAACAGGCTCAGCATAAAACACTATAAATGTACTTGGGGTTAAGTTCTGAAGGCATGACTCATCACCTGCGGATAACGCGGCTCTGAGAAACGGAATCATTGAAAAAGAAATCGGGACTTCGCTGACCCATCTGCAGCACCGAGCAAGGAGGTGATGAAATACTAATTTCTTTCCTTACATAATTCTGAGCCTACCAGTAGGGGTGGACTCAAAGTAACGGGCTGCCCAGTTCTCTGTTTCTCCACTGATGTAATTGTATTTTCTCTTCAGAATATGAAATTCAGCTCAATAATCACATGCTATTTTGAATATTTTTATTTTGGAAAGCAATGGGGCCCTGCACTCAAAATCAGATACTATATAAGTCTCTTAGCTTTAAAACCATGGATATTTTTTTCTCTAGATTTTTCCTTATCTAGTTTCAGTTTATCATGATAATGAATGTAATTATATATGGAATTAAGACTGCAGTAATGGAGAGGGACAGAGGAATCTATGTAATGTAATTAGATATAGTGCAATATTCTAATGTTCTTTTCTTACTGGATTGTGTAACTAATTATGTAATAAATATGAAACACATTCTGGTGA
Organism: Ursus maritimus; assembly: GCF_017311325.1. NCBI lineage: Eukaryota > Metazoa > Chordata > Mammalia > Carnivora > Ursidae > Ursus > Ursus maritimus. The sequence goes on along the minus strand of NW_024427107.1, from coordinate 45,295,763 downwards.
ATATAAAGTTTACTGATGAAAATTCTGAGAATGATCTTTCTGAAGTGTAGAATCTATTAAAGCCCTGTAATGTTTATAAAGCAATGCCTCCAGACATAACTTCTAGTGCCATAAAGTTTTATATTTATATTTTAGGCAGTGGTAGGATGTTTTTGCGGGGTGGGGGTGGTATAGTAAACATCCCAAATCATCCATGGTGATGGTATTAATGGATTAGGATACATTTTCAGATTAAAATAGAAGTTTATCTACTATTTTGCCAATTTAAGAATAGTCCGTCAATTTCTTTTTAATTGCAAACACTTAAACTGTGTAAGGGCCTGTTGGAGACACTAGGGATGCAAAGAGAACTTGTATTTGGGGTGAGAAGGTGCATATATGAGATTGAAACATACCCAATTGCTGTTTTGTAGGTCAAAAATAGTTGAATGTTGTCGGTTTCATATGTTTCAACTTGATACCTGAGAGCTAGTAATCCCAGACAACACATGGTGGGTATCCAATGTGTAGTGTGGACCTGTGTGTCGGCGGAAGTTGGGGATCGTCAGAAAGGCCCATGGGGAAGTGAGACTTTGAAGAAGGAGTGGAGCCAAGTGGAGAAGAGATGGGGACACACATGTGAACGGCTAGGATATGCCCCAATGGAACAATGAGTGGGAAATGATGAGCAAACCCACTGTGTGCTGGCAAAGTTTTAGATTGGGGAGTAGTTAGGAGATAAAGCTAAGAGAGATGAGGGATCAGTACCTACGTATACACAAATGCAGCATTCCTTTTTTTATTTTTAGGATTTTATTTATTTATTTGACAGAGAGAGAAAGAGAAAACAGCAGAAGCACAAGTAGGGGGATCAGGAGAGGGAGAAGCAGACTCCCCGCTGAGCAGGGAGCCCGATGTGGGCTTCAATCCCAGGACCCCAAGATCATGACCTGAGCCGAAGGCAGACACTTAACCGACTGAACCACCCAGGCACCCCACAAATGCAACATTCCTATAAAATGAACAGAGCAGTTTGTCCCTTATTTTAAGATGGCAAAAACAGAAGGATTGTATTTAGTAGTTTTTTTTCCAAGACATAGAGATTATCATCGATATCAGAATACGAGAAGAAACAAGTGATGGCGTGCATTCCATAGTTTATACCATGAAGAAGAAAGGAACTGGGATAGCGGAAGACAAAACTCAAAACTTACTTTGTAAAATGACACATTCCTTAGCAGTTACGTGGGAGAAGAAAGAACGATTAGCCCCTTTGGGGATTATCGGGCCTATCTTTATTTAGAAGAAGTTGCGGGTTTGAATGACTTCTGGATCAAAACACTTCATCAGTGGTTAAAAAGTCTAAACTCCGACTGCCAGAGTGGCCTTCCCTACTGCAGGCTCCGAGAGAGGTCAGAAGTGGGCCCCCGTCTGTCCCGGGGGTGATGACCTCACTCTTGTGTGGTGCTGCAGGGTGGGACCTTCCCAGCAGCCTAGCCCCTCAGCCCGGGACAAGACATGAGCCAGTGTATGAACTTTGTAAAGGTAGGCAGCTACTGAAACCCTTCAGGTAACTTCTTAGTGGTGTGACATGGCTTCGGAAACCACCAGTGTGTGCTCTAGGCTACAGATTCACTCCATTTATATCTGCAAAACCGGCCCCCGGTCAGCCAGATTTTCTCCTGCGGCATCTGCTCTCACCAACACCACTTCTCCCCACTTCTAGACATATGTATGTGTTTCTATTGCTGTTCATGCTCCTAAAATTAGGCATAAGCACCCGGCTCACAGGCCAACCCACGAGTGTGAAAAGTTCACAAAATAGAAGAAAAAAGGGCAGAGCTGATTCAATTGTGATTAGGCCCCCAGGGTCTGAACCCCTGTGGGTGCTCAGGAGGGAATCACGTGCAGGCTTTGTCTGAAGGACTGACGTGCTCCCTAAAGCCAGGTCTTGGTCTAGGTCCGTATGTGGTGAGCTCGTAGCTTGCACGCATCCCCATGTGGACACTTGGGAAGCAAACTTGATGCTACATATCTAAGTGAGAAATTACCTTAAGTTTGCCCTCAAAGTGAATTTGAGAAGAGCTGAGTAGTCCTGATTTGTGGAAAAACAAACAGACTCCAAGCCTCAGTGGGAAAATAATGGCCAAAGTAATCTTACGATACAAAACAAAGGAACACTCAGCAACGCAGGCAACTCTTCTTCTCCGGGTGCTTTTTAGTCCTCCCCCTGCCGTGTGTGGACCGAGGCTCACCGGGAGGACTGAGGCCAGGGGCCCATTTGGACTCTGGACTGTAGGAGACGGAGTGCCAGGTACTTCTCTCCTTCTTTAGGGTGGTCTCAATCCTGTCCTCGGGGATCCCAGAAAAAAAGTCAAGAAAAAGTTAGACATATTTTGGTGGCTTTTATCACCCCAAAATAAAGCATGCTGAGTTAGCCTAGAAAATGTATGGCTGGGGCGCCTGTGTGGCTCAGTTGGTTGGGCGGCTGACTCTTGATTTCGGCTCAGGTCACCATCTCAGGGTCCTGGGATCAGCCCCTCACTGGGCTCCATGCTTAGTGGGGAGTCTGCTTCAGGATTCTCTCTCCCTCTGCCCGCCCCCCTGAAATAAAAAGTCTTAAAAAAAAAAAAAAAGGAAGTGTATACCTAACACCAATAATCCCTTAGAAGATGGTTTTCAGCCTTACCATTGTACTCTCCCCCCACTTTATTGAGGTATAATTCTACTTTGCTTATAAGTTACATTATAATAGCTATTTGTTGTATGCTTAAGAAGTCATATGTTGAACAGTTTTCCATATAAGAAAAATTAGAGCTATGGAAAAAGTCCATGGTGGGCTTGGCTCTTTGGTCTAGCCCTGTAACCCGTGTACTTTTCTGTAGGGCAAAGTCCTCAGCTCGCCAAATGGGCTTTGGTTGTGTAACATCTTGGAAGAGGTTAGACACTCAGTTGATTTAAAGGCACTGACCCTGGTGAATTTGCACCACTCCTGCACTGAATGTGGTTTCTGTCCCAGAAATGTGGGAACACAGAGTTGGCTGAACTTCCTAATGGCTTTTCCATCTGTCCACATGAGCTCTTATTTGATGGGTTCTGCGGTGCAGCCATTGTCTGGGGTGGAGGCGCCTGGAGCGACAGGCTGAAGCTGGGAGTGTGAGCTGGCTTTTCTGTGCACAGGCGTGCTCTTTCTTATTCGCACTGAAAACTAGTCCCCACAGAATGTCTGGGGAGGTCCCCGTCTTTGTATTGGGTCTAATGTGCAGAGGAAGAGGTGATGGAAACCTACTGCCTCTGGGTCCCCCATCAGGGGAAGTTAGAATTTGATTTTCTGCAAAATGCTGAGCACAACAAGTGCAATGGCAGTTACGAAACATACCTGTGGCACAGTCAACCACGTGGAGACGGGTTCTAGTCAAAACTCAACTGCCGCGCTTTTGCTTCACAACAGCTGGTGGGGCATGATGCTTTCCAGAGGCATCCGCCCCAGGACTGATAGGCACCATGTTAAGGGAGCAAATAGGAAGACTGCATATCAGGGGCTTTTTTTTTTTTTCATGTAAGGGTTGAATACGTATCATAGCAGTTAAATCGAAGGTTTCTTACAGGTAACTGGGTTTGTATCAATTACGTATGTCGGTATTAGTTTCTCTTTTGCAATTAATTGTGGGTCGTTTGTGTCAAGATGTCTTCTTTTCCTTTGTTTTTCTTCTCTTATATCCTCTTTTCCCTTTTCATTGGTTAAAATTAAAACGGAAGTGACATGTGGGCTAGGTGTGATGATGAAGATGGGCTGAGATCTTAGTGAATTCACTGTAGGAAAAAGGAAATCCTAGAACCTTCCTGTTCCAGTGTGGTAAGGACTTGTTACCTGGGACTCGTTACAAAATCCTGCTGGGTGATGTGACAAAAACAAACACAAAAGGCAACTAACGCCGTTTATTCGTGAGCGTGGAAGACGGGCACATAAAATATATTTTTGAGATTTATAAAAAATAAAAATCATTTGTGTTTTCTGATTCTGTTTGCCTTAAAACAAATGCATAGGCTAAGAGCAATTGGCATTACTTATCCACACCCCCCTTTTTTCCCCTATAAAAATGTCACAAGTTTCCTTTCTTGTTGGTCAGGAGTTTAAGTAAAAAAGATGTATTGGTCCAGTTGTATTGGCAGAAAATAGTTGTCACAGTAAAATAGCCTCGGGCTTTCTCCCGACTTGGGTGTCATAGGCTTGTAAAGGTGGAAATGAAAGCAAAGGCTCCGTGTTTTGAGAGGACAAGAGCAGAACTGAGGCAAGTTCTGATGAAGCTCTTTCCCTGGAGTATGTTTCAGGACCGAGAAGGAGAGGAGCTTTGCTTCTGTTGGAATGACCGCTAGGAGTTTATTTTGAGACTAATATGAGAGTCAAGATCCCTCTAAGCTGAAAATGTCTGTTCAGAGCGAGCCCCTGGAGTGAGCTAAGCGCCATTCCAGGGTTGAAGCGAACCCTTTAACAACACAGGTTGCTGGAACCAGCTGCTCATTTTCTGGACCGAGCAGACATTACAGAGTCCTCTGGGACCGGCATGAACCCTTCCTTAGCTTCTCCTTTGCCCACACACTGAACAAACCCTGAACTAGTATGGTCTCTAAGGAGTGGCAATATTAGTAGGTTGGGAAGGAAATTTAGGGCCAGAAAGGAAAGGAGAAAAGGTCAGGATAGCCTGGACTATGCGCTTTTCCGTATTATCTCCTCTTGGCTTTCCTTGCTCGCTTCTGAAAGAAAAAAAAAGAAAGAGAAATTATAAACCTATTGACTTCTAGTTTCTAGTGCTTGTTTTGAAGTATAAAATAAATGATCGATATGTGGACATTACCATTTCTTATGCGTTCTGGAGAGTTTTTATTGACTTTGCGAATGACATACAGCAGTGTTCTTTGGGAGATCGTTTCTTAGGTTCCCCCCATAATCCCTATATGCCAAGTAAGATATGGCTTCCACATGCCTAAGAGCTCCTATCTCATTACTCAATGACTGAAGCCTGGTGGTCACGGGTCTCACCAATCGCTTTTAAAGGCTTTGCAAAACAATGCATTTGCTTAAACCTTTGCAAAAGGTATTTCCTTACTAAGGATCCCTTCCTTAACTTTTGGAAGGGAGGCTCAGTCAGGGCTAAGCACTATATATGTTCCCATCACATACTTTAGTTAGCCTAATACATGTGTGAAAATCCGTGTGGTTCTGGCATGTGCGGGTAAGTGCAAAGAAAAACAACAAATGAGTGTTGCAGTGAGGAGCCAAGTTCTCTTCTTTCCAGGGATCTCTTAGTAACTCTCGAAATTCAAGATCTAAGACAAACGTTTACTTTGCAATTAATAAAGGGAGAGAGACCCCTTTCTGAAGGTTTTGCTTGCATACTTAATTTCTAGTTGTGTTGGTTGGTGGAGGGACAGATTATCCTCCTAGACTCCAAATTTTTTCCTCAGTGTTGCAGATACGATGCCTGGCACACATGCACGCTTCATTTTTTTTCTGGTGGTTTAAATGTTTAAACTGTTGGGGAACCGAAATAAATCTAACTCTGGTTTAGATAAATATACGCTACTTGTCTTATACCCTGCAACTTATTCATTCCATGGTTAAGCCTTGGGAACCTGCAGTGTTGTTAAAAAACACCTGATTCTGCCTACCCGGGGTGAGAGATGGGACGCCCACGGAAGCAACACTTCCGGGAGCATGTCTCCCTCTGATGGTCATTTGTTGGTACTACAAAAACCAACCTGGAACAGTAGTAAAGCTCAAAAACGGGTAGAAATCCCTCGTCCTTTGTAGGTATGGTGTTTTTTGTTGTTGTTGTTGTTGTTGTTGTTGTTGTTTAGAGAGGGAGGGGGAGAGAATCTTAAGCAGGCTCCACACCCAGCATGGAGCCCAACGCGGGGCTCAGTCTCACAACCCCGAGATCATGACCTGAGCCGAAATCAAGAGTCAGACACTTAACCACCCAGGCACCCCGGTATGGTGTGTTTTTAAAGCGCTTTCCCATTCCAACACATCCCTTTTCTACAGGGACATTGGTTACACTGGGATGGTTGCTGGATCACTCTGAGTCCCTTCTGATAAATGTTCAATTCTGTTTTTGAAAACCCTTTCTGCATTCTTTAAGACAGGATAGTAATATATAATCAGTCTAGCCCAAACTCCTTTTTTCCCTAACCAGAAAAAAAACCACCTAAAAGAAAATCCTACCCCAAGCAAATGTTTTCTACCATCCATTCATTCATTCACTCGCTCAGTTGTATCTGACACAGGGGTTCTCAATCCTGCACGTCGGCTGCATATTGGAATTCCCTGAGCAGCTTTTAAAAATACAGATGCCAGGGGCGCCTGGGTGGCGCAGTCGTTAAGCGTCTGCCTTTGGCTCAGGGCGTGATCCCGGGGTTCTGGGATCGAGCCCCACATCGGGCTCCTCTGCTGGGAGCCTGCTTCTTCCTCTCCCACTCCCCCAGCTTGTGTTCCCTCTCTCACTGGCTGTCTCTCTCTAATAAATAAATAAAATCCAGGGGCGCCTGGGTGGCACAGCAGTTAAGCGTCTGCCTTCGGCTCAGGGCGTGATCCCGGCGTTCTGGGATCGAGCCCCACATCAGGCTCTTCCGCTATGAGCCTGCTTCTTCCTCTCCCACTCCCCCTGCTTGTGTTCCCTCTCTCGCTGGCTGTCTCTGTCTCTGTCAAATAAATAAATAAAATCTTTAAAAATAAATAAATAAATAAATAAATAAATAAATAAATAAATAAAATCCAAAAAAAAAAAATACGGATGCCGGGGCCGTACTTCAAAACAATTCTTACTTGGTGTTGACTAGGACCTGGGTGTTGATATTTTTAGGCTCCTGTGGTGACTAATGTACTGCCAGGGCTGACAACTACTAAGGTAATATTCTTGAGCACCTAGTACATGCTATTCGTTGTGGTAGTACAAAGGATTCGATGGTAGGGACACAACTGGGCCACACTGACCTCCTCCTTCTCTTTCTCCTCTTCTCCTCCTCCTCCTTCTCCGGTAGGCTCCATGCCCAATGTGGGCCTTGAACTCAGGACCTTGAGATCAAGAGTCGCATGCTCTACTGACTGAGCCAGCCGGGCGCCCCCACACTGACCTTCTGACATCACCATTCCCAGGCTACACATACTATCCCCTCATCTGGAACACTGCCCTTGCTCATTGCATAAATGACTCTTCCTCATCCTTTGCGTCTCAGATACAATATCACTTCTTCAAAGGCATTGCTGCCCTTCTACCTAAATTAGGTCCCACATTATTTGCTTTTATGTAGCGTCTCTTCTCTCTTCCTTCATAACACTTATCCCAGTTGTAATTACAGGTATTCCTCCCCAATGGAAGGCTCGCAATCAGAACCTGGGACCAAACAGATTTTGGTATTGAGGAAGAAGAGGCAGATATCCCTGAAGGGAATGGAGTTTGAGCTTCAGGATGCCCTGTAGTGGGCTGAATAACATCCCCTCAAAGATGTCCATGTCTTAATCCCCAGAACCTGTGACTATGTTACCTTGCATGGTAAAAAGGACTTTGCAGATGTGATTAAGTTAAAGACCTTGAGATGGAGAGATTCAGGGTTATCAAGGTGTGCCCAGTACAATCCAAGTTTCCTTATAATGAGGCAAGAGGGTCAAAGTTAGAGAAGATGCAAGAGTGAAAGCAAAGGTCAGAAGGAGAAATGATGCTACATTGATGGTTTTGAGGCTGGAGGAAGGGGCTACGAGCCACACAAAATGGGCAGCCTCTGGAAGCTGGAGAGGGGAAGGAAATGGATTCTCTCTAGAGCCTCCAGAAGAACGCAGTCTTGCCGACATTTTGACTGTAGCCCGGTGAAACTGATTTTGGACTTCTGACCTCCTGAACTATAAAATGACGAATTAGTGTTGTTTTAGGTCATTAAGTCTGTGGTAATTTGTTACAGGGACAATAGGGAACTAATACAGCCCACCTCTCTCTTGTACAGTTGCTTCCAAGACCCTGGAAGTATGTTCACATGGTCAAATGTTTCTGTAAAGCTTGCAGAATTAATATATTTTAACTACAATAAAGACTGCCGTCTCTTTCTGCTCAGATTTCCCAAGGCTCTCTTCTCTGGTTGAGTAGCATTGGAGTTAATACAGATTTTTGGGGGCTCTTGCTAGCAGAAATGCAGTTGGGAATACTCTGGTTTGCATTTAATGGGATACGTTCATGTGGTTCTCGGTCACATGCAGCATTACTGCTGACGTGCAGGAATGGCTTCTCCTGCACTCCTAACGACCGATGTGCTGAAGTCCCCAGGTGCGCTGACACGGAAGAGTCACAGAACATGTGTAGAGTACATCTCACTCCCTTAATCTCGTCGGAGAACAAAGCTGTCTGCAGAGTGCCTGCATTTTTTCATATCAAACAAAAGCAGTAATTCACAAAGGGTAAGAAATATGTTTGAATAGAAGTAATAAATAGGCTCCTAGATTGTTTGGTAAGCCAATTAATGAAGAGAAGTGCATCCTACCAGCACATCTGGAAAAGGCTTAGATTCTTTGTAGATTTGACACAATTTATGGGCGTCAATGAAGATATTATAAACTCAACCCAAACCACAAGGAAGACATCCATGACAAATTGGTTAATAAAAGTCATTCATTCAGAGAGTTCTTAATACTTATGATTAGCCACTTCACCAGAAAATGTGAAATGCCCTGAAATCATAATTCTTTTTTTCTTTTCAAGTAGGCTCCATGTCCAATGTCTTTAACTAATGACCCTGAGATGAGGTGTTAGATGCCTCACCGACCGAGCCACCCGGGCGCCCCCTGAAATCATAATTCTTATGTGAAAGAAATTTGAGAGAGATTCTCTTGAATTTGACAATCATCCTAAACACTCACATGGCTTTACGAAGAACAAACTGTTAGACTGAATAATAGCTCTTGAGTGGATGGGCACGAGACATCCCGGAGGATGGCCTGGTTAGGCAAGTGGTGCTAGAATTCAGAGAAGGGATGATCACTGTGCAGAGGAAGTCTGTAGAAACAGAGCTAGTAAATATATATATAATTAATTAGCTAATTAATTAATTTTCTGTAACTTCCACCACCCCACTACCCACCACACTTTTAGTGAGTTTTGGCTGGGGATACATGCAGCATTTAGTCCAGAAATCCTAAAAAATGGGATGTAAATATCCAAACCATTAAAAAAAAAACTTTGCATCATATTTTAGAATTAGAGCAGTCAGTTACCATTATGAATGTGTCCGTGTAGGTTATATATTAGCCTTACCTCGAGGCCAGTGACTATTAATTGATGCCTACAGCTTTTAATAAAATGGTTCTTGCTTTGAAGCCTTCATTTAGCTGAGGGGGTGGGATGTATATTTAGAAAAGGATGTGAATAGTGCAAAATGCTCCTGGACTCAAGTCGGAAAAACCTCTTCCTAGGCTGTCATTCTCTTCTCCCCACGCGCAGGTTCGGTCCTTTCCCAAATTCAGAGCAGGTTCATTCTGCTTCCAGCTCTGGGCAAGCCGAGCAGCCGCGCGGGCCTCCCGCCTCCAGGGGGAGTGCTGTCCAACGCGGCGTGAGGCCGCTCTAGCCCAGGGGGAGAGCCGCCTGTCTCTATGGCCCGCCCTTCTCCTTCTCTCAGCCTGCTGCCGTCGCCGCTGCCTTCTCTGCTCGGCCGTATCGAAGGTACCTGGGCCGGGGCCCGTGGGTGGCCCCAGGACTGAACCGCTGACACCTCCCCTAACGGCCCTGACGCACCGGAGAGGCCCGGGCCGGAGCCTGGCCGAGGGGCCAGGGGTCGGGGGGAGAGGCCGCCCGGAGCCCCCGCACCTACTCGGCGGCCGGAGGGAGCCCGATCGGGCGTCGCGCGTGCGGAGTGGCTTCCCCCTAGGGCTGTGCCGTTCGTCAGGGCTAGGAAAAGACCTGCGAGGGTTCTTGTTTGTTTTTGCGGGTAAAGGCCGTGGTCGTCCGCAGGAGTGGGCCAGCCCGGGTTTGCGGGCCGCCGCGGGCGGGCCCAGGGCGGAACGGGGCGGGGCGCGCTCGCGGTTAATCGGGAGGTCTGAGCCGCAGCCCTCCGCTGGCATTTGGTTGTAGCGCCCGGACCGAGTGTGTGCTTTCGCGGCAGGAACACCGCTGTACGTGGCGGATCGTAAGGAACCCGCAGTCTAGGTGTAAACAGCTGTTGCGGTGCGACTGAACAGTCCAGAATGGCACATAGCCCCGTGTTTAAATAGCCATTTGCCTCTTAATGTGCAATGCTAGGAAACGGGTGGTTAGGTTTTCCAATACAGAGCCCTGCCTCGAGGAAAAGATACATTTATTCTTTAAAATTGGCTACTGAACACAACTGGGGGGGGGTACTATACCATTGAATAATGACACCTCTCACTCTTAAAAAAAATAGCAGTGGTACCAAGAAGCTCCTAGTTTAAACAGCTGTAATATTAGTGGTATAGGAATTATAGTAATAACTATTTTCAGTGCTTACTCTGTGTCAGACATGGTGCTGAGTGTTTGAAATACCTAATACCTCTATTTAATTCTTACAGCAACCCTGTGAGGTACCATTGCCATTTTACAGACAAGGAAACTGAGCACGGAGAGTCTGAGTTTTAACTTGTCGAAGGTCAGACAGCTAGCGGAGGGTGAGCTGGGATTTGAGCAGCATCTGCCTTACTTCAGTGTTCTTGGTTCTTTTACCTGTCCATACGTGTTCTAGAGATTTTTGTTTGTTTAATTTGATTTGTAGCCTGAACTGATTTCTCTCAGGCTTAATTTTCATGGCTATATGCAAGAGCCCTATACCAACTCCTTTTTCGTTTTTAAGGAGTTTAATGAGAAAAATGTTTGCTCATTACAGATTATAGTGGATTATAAAGTAAGCTTGGACTAAGGCCCTCACCACTACCAATGCAGTTTGATTTGAAATAGAGTTGGGTTTATCTGGTTGTTTGTATGCTTCATCACTATTCTTCATTATTTGTGTTTTGATACCATTGTTATTGAGTTCACTTTGCCTTTACAATATTAAGACAGTAGTGCTAAAGGGAAATGAAAGATTTTTCAATGACAGTAAATTAGTATCTTACTGGATGTAGGAAAGGCCCTGGAGAGAGACTGAAGTAAAAAGGAATGAAGAGATTTTTGGCCTGTTGTTTAGAGCAAATTGAGTTACTGTGAAGCATAAAGAATTTCCATGGTTCCTATGAACATCATAAGGGAAGTCCTATTTCCCAGGAGAAAGAGGTTGGATACTAGAGTCTCCCAAATTTCTTAGCCTTATCAGGGTATAAGAGTTAGCATATTCAACATTCTTGTAGCAAATGTATATTGCCTGCCATGGCCAGGCACTGTTCTACACACTGGGGATGGAAGGGTGGGGGAAAAAAATCTTTGTCTTCATGGAGCAAACTTTCCACTGGAAGAATGTGAGAGTGGGTACAATAAACAAAATAATTTGAAAAAATTAAAATATATCCAGTCAGATGGTAACTGTTGCTAAGAAGAAAAATAAAGCAGCTAAGGGGGATGTGGTTTTAAAATAAGGAACAGTGTCATGAAGAAGATTCTTGAACAAAGCTGGAGGGAGTGAAGGACAGTCATGGAGCTATCTAGGGGAAGAGTATACCAGGCAGGTGCAGAAGCCCAGAGACTGCCAGTCTTACTGGAGGACCAGCAAGGAGGCCAGCAGGTTTGAGCAGAGTAAGGGAGGGCAGAGTGGGAGTCTGAGAGCTGACTGGTCCTGGTAAAGACCTTGGCTTTTTCTCTGGGTGGGTGGAAGGTTTTGAGCAGAGGAGTTGGGGGATCTGACTTAACATTTTTAAGGAGTCGCTCTGGCTGCTGCGTTCAGAATCAACTGTGGGGGCAAGGATGGAAGAGGGGAGACTGGTTAGGAGGTTGGTTCAGGAATCCCAAGTAAAAGGTGATGGAGGCTTAGACCAGCTTGTAGCTGCCAGGATTTACTGATGGATTGGATGTGGAGTGTAGGGGTAAAAGCATGAAGCATGACTCCAAGGCCTTTTGTCTGCTGTTGGAAGGATGGATTTGTTATTTACTGAGATGGGGAAGATTTAAGGATGGAGAGATAAGGGGAGGTGGGTGGAGTGGGTATTATGAGTTAGTTCTAGGTGTGTCAGGTTTGAGATGCCTGTTCACGTGGGGTTATATGAGACTGGAATTGATGGGAAAGATTCCAACTTCAAATAGAAATTTGGGAATTATTAACAAGTAGATAGTATTTAAAACCATGAGATTTTATGAGATCTGGTCTAAAGGATCAAGGATTGAATTCTAGGCTTTCCATGTTCAATGGTTGGAGAGATTAAGAACCTCAAAGTCTGAGGAGGAAAAAAAGCCTTTGAAGGTAGTAATGTGGAGTGCTGGAAGCCAAGTGAAGAGAGTGTTTCAGGAAGGAGAAAGTGATCATCTGTGTCTGCTCCTGCTCAGTTGACAAGTCATGTAAGATGAGGACTGTGAAATGGCCATTGGATTTAGCAATGTGAAGGTCCTCGGTAACCATGCAAGAGCACTTTCAGGAGAATATTGGGTGAGAAAACCTGGGCTAAAACCTGGTTTTACAGAGCGAGTAGGAGAGGAATTGGAATCTACAAGTATAGACAACTCTTCAGAAAAAGTTAGCTGTAAATTTTTCATATATGAATTATTTAAAAGCACTGTAGTCATTTTCATAGTGACTAATTTTATTTCCAGCTTCACCTGCTTAGCAACTAGACTTGGATTATTTTATCAATGACTGGTGAAGTAAATAATTATACTACTAGTACTGATAATGTATTATTAACCTTCAAAACCAATACACCAGGAAGCTTGTCCTTTATATAACGTATTTCAGGACTCATGAAAGTGCTTGAATGGAGTGTGTTCTTTTGCCACTTTGTTCTTACCTCAGGTTAAAAAATTAAACTTACAAGCGTTACAAGCTGTGCATTTAGAAACAAAAATACACTCCAGAAATTGAGAACTAGGATTTATTTTGAAGTATGCTATCTCAGTAGTAGTAAGAACTGACTGTGCTGATATACATCATTTCTGTTAAAAGAATTAATTCATAAGTGCAAAACTACACTTCTGTTACTTATAAAGTGTGAAGACTAATACCTCATTGCAAATAAATAATAGAAGACGGCGTGGTTTAAAAAGGGGGTTAAATGTAAAAACAAAAAGCAAAAACAAAGAGAGTGCAATTTTTATTTAGGGACATAAGCTTAGGTTCTTGTGTTTACCCGGAGTAGGTTAATGCCCAAATACAAATACAAACTAATCAGTGAGATACACAGCATGTGGCCGATTTACACCATCTTAGCTGTGGATATAAGCTCTTTCCATGATCCTGTGTACTGTTTCCATAGTAGGTACAGCTCTGTGTTGTAAAGATTTAGAGTGATTAAAATATTTCAAAGTTTAGTGTTATAGCTACTAATTTTTTAATCCATTAATTTTATCTGGAAGATGACAGGTCCTTCAATCTTTTTTTTTCACTTGAGGGAAGTGTTTTCTTAAGTTTGTGCCTTTTTTTGTTTTGTTTTTTCATTTTTTTCCTGTGGGGATTTTTCATGGGTTGGCTCTGGTTTCTAGTTGTATTAATTGTGTCACACATCCTGAACTTTTTTCTTTTCTTTTGCATCGCTTCTTAAGCAGGCCTTTCTGTCCCAGATTTTATTTTCTGCAGTCATTTGTTCTGTTTCTTACTGCTTACAATTTGGATTTTAAATTTCTTTTATGTTTTTACTTAATTTACAGTTTTGTTTTATCCCAGTCTCCTTCTAATACTATTTTTTTCCTCACCCTGAGTTCTTAATTTTTTGTATATTCCTAAAGCGCATTTTTTTCTGGATTTCTTTTTCAATCTTATTGTAAATAATTTTCAGTGGTATGCTTTTCTTCACGGAGAGAACCTCTTCTCTTCTGGTGCAGAATTTTTCATTGACTCCATATTGACTTTGTTTTATTATTCATCCTTTAAAAATGAAAGAACTTTTGAGATTGTCACTATACTATTGAATTGTCATGCCAAATTTGCTTAGTACCGTTCTACTAAAGACTTTTTCTAGATTTCTTACAAGGAAAATAATTAGAGAATTGGACTATATGCAGGCATTCCATAAAGAACTCTGTTGTGGTGTTGACAAAGGATTTACCTATTTAAAATAATTTTTGCTATTATTAAAACTTAAGTTTATAGTTATGTCTTTGTAATAAAGTCCCTTTTTTATGAACCAAGAAGTAGACGTGAGAATAATCAACTTAAACTTTATGTATAAAAATAGAATCAGTGACAAAGGAACAGCTAATTTCCAGATTAAGGGATGCTTGTTCCTTTTTCTTCCAGCTTTATTGAGGTATTAGTGACAAATAAAATTGTATATATTTAGGTTGCACAACATGATTTTTTAAGGGGTACAATGTGATGATTTAGTATTCTTATACACTGTGTAATGTTTACCACAATCAGGTTAATTAGCACATCCATGACCTCACATAGTTACCTTTGTGTGTGTGTGTTGCAACACTTAAGATCTACTCAGCAAATTTCAAGTATACAATACAGTATTACTATAATCACTGTACTGTTCATTAGAACTTCAGAGCTTAGTCATCTAACTGAAAGTTCGTACATTTTGACCAACTTCACTTCCTCCACCCTTCAGTCCCAGGCAACCGCCATTCTGTTTTCTGGTTCTATGAATTAGGCTTTTTAAAATTCCACATATAAATAAGATCATACAATATTTGTCTTTTTGTGTCTGGCTTATTTCACTTAGCATAATGTCCTCCATGTTTAATTATGGTATTGTAAATAGCAGGATTTCCTCCTTTTTTATATCTAAATAGTATTCCATTATATATACACACACACGCACACACACACACACACATACATATACACACACACACACCACATCTTCATCTTCTGTATTATTTAGCTGTCAGCTGACACTTAGGTTATTTCCAAATTTTGGCTGTTGTGAATAATGCTACAATGAACATGCAGATATCTCTTTGAGAGAGTGATTTTATTTCCTTTGGTGACATACCCAGAATTGGGAACTTGTTCTAGTTTTAGTGCTGTTCAGGTTTTCTGAAGCTTCTCTTTGTTCACTAAGATCGTTTGCAATTCCTCCAAGACAGTGTTTAGAAACCTTAAATACTGGGGCGCCTGGGTGGCACAGCGGTTAAGCGTCTGCCTTCTGCTCAGGGCGTGATCCCGGCGTTATGGGATCGAGCCCCACATCAGGCTCCTCCGCTATGAGCCTGCTTCTTCCTCTCCCTGTCCCCCTGCTTGTGTTCCCTCTCTCGCTGGCTGTCTCTATCTCTGTTGAATAAATAAATAAAATCTTTAAAAAAAAAATAGAAACCTTAAATACTTATTATCTTTATCGTCAGTAATCATTAGAGAAACAAAACAATTCTAAGACTAAAACATGTCAAATAAATAGTAGAAATATACCCATTTGATTAAAAAATGGACAATTTGTTGTCTCTAGCTCTTTCATGTAACCATAAACACATATATACCAAAGAAATACTGGTATTTGTATGTATTCGATAAGCTATCCAATAAGTAGTACTTTTTTTTCCCCTGAAAGTTTGTGCCTCTTAATCTCCTTCACCTAATTTGCCCATTTCCCCTTTCCCCATCCCCACAGGCAACTAACAGTTTGTTTTCTGTATTTATGAATCTGTTTCTGTTTGTTTTAGATTCCGCATATAAGTGAAATCATATGGTATTTGTCTTTCTTTGTCTGATTTATTTCACTTAGCATAATACCCTCTAGGTCTATCCATGTTGTTGCAAATGACAAGATCTCATTCTTTTTAATAGCCAAGTAATATTCCTCTGTGTGTGTGTGTGTGTGTGTGTGTGTGTATAAAACTTTATTTATAAAAATAAATCAGTGACAAAGGAACTGTGTGTGTGTGTGTGTTTATCCATTTATCTATGGATAAACACTTGTGTTGCTTCCATATCTTAGCTGTTGTAAATAATGTAAATAATGCTTTAATAAACATAGGGGTGCATATTATCTTTTCAAATTAGTGTCTTTCTTTTCTTTGGTTAAATACCTAGTAGTGAAATCCCTGGATTGTATGGTATTCCTACTTTTAATTTTTTGAGGAACTGCCATACTGTTTTCCATGGTGGCTGCACCAATTCCCATTCCCCCCAGCAGTGCCGGAGGGTTCCCTTTTCTCTGTGTCCTTGCCAACACTTGTTATCGCTTGTCTTTTTGTGACTAGCTATTTTGACTGGTGTGAGGTCATAGCTCATTGTTTTGATTTACATTTCGCTGATGATTAGTGTTGTTGAGCAGCTTTTCATGATCTGTCTCTGGCCGTCTGTAGTCTTTGGAAAAATGTCTGTTCAGCTTCTTTGCCCATTTTTAAACTGGATTATTTGTCTTTGGTGTTGAGTTCTGTAAGTTCTATATATATTCTGGATATTAACCCAGTATTGGGTATATCATTTGCAAATACCCTCTCCCATTCAGTAGGTTGCCTTTTGTTTTGTTGATGGTTTCCTGTGCAAAAGCTTTTTATTTTGATGTAATCCCAATAGCTTATTTTTCTTTTTTGTTTCCCCTGCCTGAGGAGACATATCCATAAATATGTTGCTAAGTACTAATAAGTAGTACTTTTCATAAATTTCTGAATATAATCACTTAAAAGATATGTGCACAATGTTATTTAGGGATGGTAGCAAGTCAGTCAGAAATAACTCCAAGAATACAGTTTATTTAGCTACCTTTTCCACGTTGGGTCTTTATGAGACTACTTGGCTGTATTTTACTTTTTAAACTAAATATATTAAAATTAGCCAAATAACCTATGTATTTTCTCTTACTAATTACAATGTCTTTTTTTCCTTTACTCTAAGTTTCATTTTGTTTTTTAAGTAGGCTCCACACCCAGCATGGTGCCCAGTGTGGGGCCTGAATTCAGAACCTTGAGATCAAGAGTCAGACACTTAACCGACTGAGGCATCCAGGCGCCCCAAATTAAGTTTAATGTTAAAATGTTCCGAGTGTGACATTGTTGGAAGAGTTTGGTCATTTGTAACTTTGGTGGCATTTTTAGTCCTAAAGTTAAGTCAGTCACTTTTTATCCCAATTGCCAAATAGTACTGCTTCTTTCATTAAAGTCTTTCTCTGCCCCTTCCCCATCTTTTTCTGTGTTTTGCCTGTTGACTGTTATGTTGATTTTTTTCTTAAAAAGCAAAATCAGAGTATCTTTTCAACTTGTTCTCTGGGTTATCTCCGTGGTCAGTTCCTAGAATTTACTCAGCTCTCAGTCAGCATCCAATTCCTTGTGCTGTTTGTTCCATTTAAATGCGGGATTTCTTAGGCTTTAATTCATCTCATTCTTGAAGCGAGTTAGATATCATCACACCCCACCCTTCCTTGGACCTTTGTCTTTCTCTGAAACATGTAACAAAAACAATATTTTTTCCTTCTTAGAAAGCACATACAGCATGTGTGACAGGCACATATAGCAGTAGGTTAGTTATCAAGTAGCAATGACCACTTTAGGTTCTGTGTTAAATATTTGGCTCTAAGTAACAGAAAACCTGATTTAAACTGTCTTAATAAAAAAGGGACTTTACTGATGCATGTATTTAAAAAATCCAGAGCTAATATGTGCTTCAAATGAGGTTTAATCAAGGCTTGACTCCCTTTTTCTCTCTACCCTGTGTGCTTCCTATATGTGTGTGGACGCATGCATATATGTGTGTGTATGTGTGCACATGTATATAAAATATATGTCAAAATAAAGCAATTTTAGGTGTTATTTACACACTGTATTTTTAGGGGGGAAAAAAGAGAATGTGTCACTGTAGCATTTCAAGCAGAGTCTTATTGGACTGGTCCCATGTCTACCTCTACATAAACCACTATAGCTAGGGGAATGTAATTACTACATGGCTCAATATAATCAGGACTAACCCCTTCAAGGCATGTGGGCAGTGAAGAGTTATACTGTTGGGTACTATGGGGCAGAAAAACGTAGGAATAGATACTAAGTAGGCAGCCAATATGTCCACTACAGTGGGAGTAGGCTTCTGAGGATAAAACAAACACACATAGTTGGTTTTAGATCAAAATGGTACATTAAGTTCATGTTTCAGTACATGGCCATAATTAATCAAACTTGAAAAGAGGGAACCAGAAAGATGTAGCAGAACAATACATAAATTAAACATCTCTATAGAGTAGAAGCACAGTGCGATGAGTGGAGCTGCAGCTGTTCTGGAAGTGGGCGGTGGGGGGGCAGGGCAGATATTTGGCTCCTGCTGGGTGATAAGGATTAAAAGTGCTTCACACAGGACAGGAATGGAGTAAGGTTATGGCTTGAAGTCAAGGCTTTGAGTAGAAATTCCCCAAGCAGGAAAAGAGTCCAAATAAAACTGTTCTTGACGGCTGCTAGAATCAAATGGCTTAAAGAAGCTGGACCTAGCAAGGCAGAAGGACATGGCAGTCTCACAGCCAGGAACTGAACTGGACTTCAGCTCAGCGACTAAATCTGTAATAGCCCCACTCTCACTGAGAGACAGGAGCTCATACCTACCTTTTATAAGACGTGGTTCTGAACTGCATTCCCAGGAGGCGAAGTGGAGGCAGCTCTCAGAAGGAGTAAGCATGGGGGAGAAGGAATGGAGAACAAAAACAAACAAACCTTTCTCCCAAAATAAGCTTGCAGCACAAATTCCAAAAGGAATGAAGAAGATGCTAAGTGCTAAGAAGAACTCATCCAATAATACGAGCATTGGAACACAAATTCAGGCCTGCTGTAAAAAATTTTAGGAAACCATCCAGCAAAGATTTTTAAGTGTCTATATGCTCAAAGAGAAAAAGGACTCATATTTATTAAAAATGAACCATGGGGCGCCTGGGTGGCTCAGTCGTTAAGCGTCTGCCTTTGGCCCAGGGCGTGATCCCAGGGTCCTGGGATCGAGCCCTGCATCGGGCTCCCTGCTTCTCTGGGAGCCTGCTTCTTCCTCTCCCACTACCCCTGCTTGTTGTTCCCTCTCTCGCTGGCTGTCTCTCTCTCTGTCAAATAAATAAATAAAATATTAAAAAAAAAATGAACCATAAATTATGAAACAAAAAGTAACAACAGGTGGATATGAAGAATTAATTAGAACTCTTAGAAATGAAAAATTACAGTAGTTGAGGTTTTTTTTAAGTGTAATAAACTTTTAGACTCAGATCAGCCTGAGCATAAGTGAATTAGAAGATGGAGCTGAGAACTGGACCTAGAATGTAGCACAGAAAAACTTTTTTTTTTTAAAGGATATATTGATTGTTGAGTTTCCAACATTAATAGGAAGATATGGTTGAAAAGCACTAGTTGAAGAGAATTTGATAGAATTTAAGAAAAGCATGAGTACTTAGATTACAGATACGTTCTGAATTCCCACCAGGATAAATAGTCCTCCTAAATAGATCCCAATAAAACTGTAGAGCATTAGGGATAAAGTGAAAAATTTTAAACCAAACGAAGACAAAGACATTCCTACACAAGAACAACTGAACGGAAGCAGACATCTCCTGGCAATAAGATGCCTGGAAGGATCAGAGCGAGAGCTTCAGGGGACTGAGGGAAAGTAACTGGCAACTACAACCTCACGATCACCTGAACTGTTAGTCAAGAATAAAGTCAAAACAAGTCATCTGCAAATTTGTGAAGACTGAAAGAAGCTACTTCTCACAGAATCTCACTAAAAGAAGTGGAAAGTGAACTTCAGCCAGAAGAGTGAATCCAGAGGGGAGGCATGGGATTTTTTGAAAAAGAGTGAACTGATTGATAAAATGTTGATAAATTTAGTTAACTTTTTTTTTTTTTTTTAAGTTTTAGGGGTTTGGGGTTTGGTATTTTTTAAAGATAAAGCTAAAGGGGCGCCTGGGTGGCACAGCGGTTAAGCATCTGCCTTCGGCTCAGGGCGTGATCCCGGCGTTATGGGATCGAGCCCCACATCAGGCTCCTCCGCTATGAGCCTGCCTCTTCCTCTCCCACTCCCCCTGCTTGTGTTCCCTCTCTCGCTGGCTGTCTCTATCTCTGTCAAATAAACAAATAAAATCTTTAAAAAATAAAAAAAAAATAAAGATAAAGCTAAAACTATTAGACAGCAATCATGGAGTGGTCTGTGGTGGTTATAGTGCATTCTGGTCATTGTGTTCAGAATAAAATTCTAGATAATTTTAGACTTTAAGAAACATTGTTAGCATGCATGTCAAAATTTTTGAATAACTAGTCGAAGAAAAGGAATAGAGAAGGAAAAAAAGATGATAAACAGAAGACACAAAGAAGAAAAAAATAAGTAGAAAACACAAAATAGATGGTAAACAGAAAACACAAAATAGGTGGAAATCAGTCCAAATAGGTTAGAAATCATAGAAAAATGATAGAAAATCATAGAAAATCATAGAAATCATAAAAAATATAAGTTGACTGAACTCACCGTGGGAAAAAAAACCTTCAGAACTGTTAAAAAGCAATCTAGTTTCCTGTTTACCAGACATACATCTAAAACAAAACTATCCGTAAAGGTTGAAATAGGAAACTATCCCCCCAAAGTTATAACTGTAGAATAGAATATAACCATAGTAATAACATAATGTTAATATCATTAATGTTAAATGTTGAGGCAAGAAACATTAATAGGAATAAAGAAGCACACTAATAAACAGTCTTCTGGGAAGATAGAGCAGTGATCCATGTACCGAAACATAGTCTCAAAATGTAACCCCAAATTAGGTGGGATTACAGAAAAAATCGATAAATTCACAGTCGTGGGGAAAAACTGTAGCACTACTTTCAGAAACCAATATATCAGATGGCAAAAAAATTGGAAAAATAAGAATACTTCCACAATAAAATTAACAAGATTGATCAAATGTATGTATATAGAGAGTTGAATCCTGTCTTCAACTAATGCTTCATACATTCTTTTCAGATACACATGGCACATTAACCAAAAGAAAGTCTGTAAATTTTAATAAATTCTTGCCCCAAAGACCATTTTCTTTTACCACAATGCAAATAAACTAGAAATTAATAAAAAGGTTTTCAAATCCCATGCTTGGGTATTTAAAATGATTTCTGTATAATTAATAGGTTTAAAGAGGCCATCACAGAAATTATATAACATTTAAGCAACAATGTGAAATACTGCATGTGAAAACCAGTGGGGTCTAGTTGACACTTCAATGTAAATTTATAGATTTTTATCTTTCTTTTTTTAAAAAGATTATATAGATTTAAGTAAATTTGTTAAAAGATAAGATTAAAAGTGAGTTAAGGATACAAATCAAGAAGGTAAAAAAAAAGAAACCACATATAAAACTTAAAGTAGAAGAAATTAACAGGACAAACCAGAAGCAGTAAAACAGCGGAGCTGGTTCTTTCTCTCTCTTTTTTTTTTTAAAGATTATTTATTTGAGAGCGAGCCAGCGCACACATGCAGGGGAAGCGGCAGACTCCCCACTGAGCTTGGAGCCAGATGGGGATGCGGGGCTCAGCGCCAGGACTGTGAGATCATGACCTGAGCCGAAATAGAGTTGGCCGCTTAACCGACTGAGCTACTCAGGCATCCCAGAACTGATTCTTTGAAAAACTAAATACACAAACTTCTACCAGTAATGATCTAGGAAGGAAAAGCAAAACAAGAAAAAGCACAAATAAACAGCATCGGAAACAAAAAAGGAAACAATGCAGATATAATAGAGATTTGTTTTTTAGTCATGAAAGTATGTGATGAATAACTTTTATGCCAATAAATTTGAAAACTAAAAAGTTTAAAATAATGATGTCTGTGGGTCAGGAATTTGAAAGTGGCTCAGCTGAATGGTTCAGGCTCAGAGTATTTCAGTGAAGATTTCAGCCAGGGTTAGCCATTTGAAGGCGTGGCTGGATCTGGAGGATTTTTCCCAAGGTGGCTCACTCACAAGACTTGGCAAAAAGCTTCAGTTCCTTGCTGTCTGCTGGCAGTGCTTCATCACAGGAACCTCTCTAGTACTGCTTGGGTGTCCTCATGACATGGCAGCTGGCTTGTTTCAGAGTGAGTAATCCGTGAGAGAGTAAGGAGGAAGCTGCATTGTCTAATTTATGACCTATCTTACAAACCACTTCTACTGTATCCTGTTTGTTAGTAGTGCGTTAGTAAGCCCATACTCGAGGGGAGGGCATTTTAACTCAACCTCTTGAAGAAAGATGTAGTGAAGATTTTGCAGGCATGTTTTTAAACTAACACAGTGTACTTAATGTAAGTGATACGGTAATACATAGAAAATTCAGGAGAACCTATAGATGTATTAATAGAATTAGTAAGAATTCAGCAGGGTTGCGGATATGAGTCAGCACATTTGCATCAGTTTCATTCTTTGTACTGGTAATAACAAATTAAAACTGTAGTAAAAAAAGGACCTCAATCACAGCAGAAATAAAAACAGTAAGTTTTTAAAAAATAAAACATATAAAAATGTACAAGACCTTCATGGGGAAAATTATAAAAATGTCTAAAAAGATAGCAGAGAATATCCAGATAGTTCATGTTCAAGGGTATGACTTGGCATAGTAAACAGATTTCCAATAGGCTTTCCGTGGGACATGTCAAAATAATCCTGACACTCAGATGGGATAGAAGATTGCAAATAATTGTTATAATGATTTTGATGAACAGTGTTGGGAGACGTGCCATAGAAGATATCAAGAACTATGATGAAGCCAAAGTAATTAAGACAGTGTGATATTGGCACATATATATCCCATAGACTATTAGAACAGAGTAGAGAGCCAGAAACAGACATATATAGATAGAAATTTATTGTATATTAGAGTTACATTATCCAGTATTGTGGCTATTTAAATTTTAAATGTAAAGTGCCTAGCATAATAACTGCAGTACTAGTTCTCAGCATTCTGGTGTGCTAGTATTTAGTGCTGCTTTTAAGTATTTTTGATGATATATTGTGGGGCTTAGGGGTATTTTTATAACTTTAAGAATTTATGTCTTGGGACTTACCAAGGGAATTATTATATGAAGAGCCATGTAGCTAAAAACTTGAAGTCCTTAGTCACTAACCACTTTTTCTCTTGTTGGTCACAATGACCTGGTAGGTCTCTGGGCAGTCTCTAAAAATAGTTCCTTGGGAAAATGATGTAGGGATTTGCCAGCCCTACTCCCATTTCTGAAAGAGTCCCTAGAACTCAGAGTACATACACTTAAACTGAGCAAACTCACGGATCTGCCATTTTAACAGGAGAGGCTTTGTGGGGGCCAGGTCTCAGTCGGAAAGAAGATTGCTGTAATTCATTGTCCTTTTCACTTGGAATTACTGTTCTATTGACGAAGCTATCAGGACTGCTGATTCAGCTCTGCCTTGGAATACTAGCATTTCCCACTTTGTGCCCCACATTTTAGGTTCCTAAGTGGCAGCATGAGGAAAGCACCAGCCAAAAAATACAACTTCTCTCTGTAATTCTTATTTTTATCCTCCTAAAATGGACTAAAAAATTTAGGGGGGGAAATCCCTATTTCTCTTTTCTTGAACCTAGAGTCATTTGTATGTCACTCCCTATTTTCTTTTCTCTGGGTATCAGAAGATGCCTCCCCAAAATAGGTTGCCCCCTAGTCCAAAGGGGGGGGGAGCAGGCAAGGAAACAAAGGCTTCCCTTAAAGTCTCAGACATCTACTCTTCATCCTTTACTTGATTCCTACCAAAGATTTTATCCTTAATTCTTAGGGAATTAAGGAAAAAAGAGGACCTGTCTCACACCCCAAATGGTGGTCCTTTTGTGGCTATACGTAACCATGCCATTTTTAGAGGCTATTTGGTTAAGTTGGTTCCTTAGTCCTCTCTTCAGTCGTTTTTTCATCGTATATCCTTATTTACCAGGGCCCCTAGAGTTTGGAATAAGTGAGGTAGGATGTGGGTCTAATAATGATGTGTCAGGAGTTCTTGACTTTTAAGGGTCTATGTAGGCCATCACTAAGCAGTATGGAGCTCTAGACCGCGGTGATCCACATAGCTTCACATGCAATCAGAGCACACCTCAAAGAAGTCTACTAGATCTTCTGTGGGCTCGTATAGCCTAGGGAGGGCCCTCGTCCACCAAGTCACTAGGATGGGTGTTTTGTGTGAAGCATGCCGTACGTGCTAGCATCCATCTGGTGCACCATTTAAAGCATTAGATGGGGACAGATCACAATAGAATTGTGACAAACTGTTATGTTGAGGATGATGTACCTTATATTTCCACCGTGAATCATGAATGGAGTTAGAATCTTGAGGATAAGGGGTAGCTTGCTTGTAAAGTAGCAGGTTAAGTTATAGCCTTTCTGATTCTCAGTATCCTTCTATGTAAAATAAGGAGATTGGGTTGGATAATCCTGAATGGCCTTCCTGGTCGTAAAAACTTCATGGAAGTATTCAAGTTTCTCCTAAGAACAGAGTCTTGTGCCTTCAGACTATTTGAGGTGAATCTGGTTTACATTTTGTGAACTATTTAGAAAATGAGTAATTTACAAAAGTTGTAGTTCCTGTATTTTTAAACAACACCAAATAAATGAATAAGTAGGAATGTCATTTTTTAGGGGGGAGGGGCAGAGGGAGAGGGAGAATCTCAATTTCACAACCCTGAAATCATGACCTGAGCCGAAATCAAGAGTTGGATGCTTAACTGACTGATCCACCCAGGTGCCCCAGGAATGTCATTTTTTTTTAGGACTTTAATTTTGTATAAATGAAGTCTGCTAAGGTGTATTTAATGAGATTTAGATCTCCGAATAGTCCTGGGATCATATTTATGCTATTAATTTGCTTTGTAAATCTTTTTTTAATTGAGGTATAATCAACATACAACAATATGTTAGGTACATTTTTTTTTTAAGAAAAATTGAGCTTCATCTCAACTCTGAATTTTCACTAATTAAGAATTATTGAGAATGATAATGGTAAGTAACTAAAATAAAGCAGAGAGGAGCGCTGGCTAGTTCATTCAGTAGAGCATTGGTCTCTTGATATCAGGATTGTGAGTTCAAGCCCCACATTGGGTGTAGAGATTACTAAAATAAGTAAGTTACTAAACTTTAAAAACGAAAAACAAAAAAAAAAGAAATGAAACAAAAACTTGGAAGGTGCTCGCTCCCTCCTCTTGCTTTATCCTTGTCCTAGATGCTAAAGTTGCACTTGAAGCCCAGATAGGCCACAAGGTGGCACCATTGGGTCATAAATAAAATGCTACTAGTGCAGAAAACTGATTTTTTAAAAGCACTTGATTGCAAAAGCAATACATACGCATGGAAGACTTCAGATTGACCTTCCAGTGCTTATTTAATATCTTTATTATATAATTACGAATTATAAACTGAAGACTTCCTATGGAGGAAAGCCCCTTGCTAAGAATTTTAAACATGCTAAAATTACACAGTGAAGATTTTGGAAGATGCCGAAAGGTATTAGAATAAATAAAATATCCATGGTACCAGTACTCCATATGTGAACAAATAATTTTTATTTTAAGCCAATATTTTTACAAAAGTTGAACTAAATTTTATTTTGTTTTATTTTATTTATTTTTTTTTTTAAAGATTTTATTTATTTATGTGACAGAGACAGCCAGAGAGAGAAGGAACACAGCAGGGGGAGTGGGAGAGGAAGAAGCAGGCTCCCAGCGGAGGAGCCCGATGTGGGACTCGATCCCACTACGCGGGGATCACGCCCTGAGCTGATGGCAGACGCTTAACGACTGCGCTACCCACGCGCCCCTGAACTAAATTTTAATAATGCAAAAATATAAGTAAGACAGATGTTGGAGGAAATATATATCAGAAATTTTTTGATTTTTTTTTTGTTTTGTTTTTTTGATTTTCTGATGGAGAAAGAAAAATTTAGACAGGTGTTTTCTCACTATGCCAATGAGTAAGAAATACATGAGAATAACGACTCCAGAAATTTAGTCACTTCCTGTAAAGTAGCAAATATTTCCAAATATTTTATTGTTGTTTTCTCACACTTAGAAAAGATTACTTTGAGAAGATTGCAAAGAGTTAATTCAGAATATATGACTGAATATTTCCTGTAAACATGTGACCGATGTTTCCTGTAAAGTAAGAAACATTTCCAGATATTTATTGTTTTTTTGCAGAAAAATTTACTTTGAATGAAATGATAAGGAGTTAATTCAGAGTGTGTGGGCTAGACTAATGTTTCCCTTTATGTAATCTTGGATGAAAAGTTTCCTAAACTAATTCATTATATGAAGAAGAATCTTATGAAAGCAAACTTAGTGCCATTAGTTTTTTGCCCATAAAATGAGGATAATATTTACCTTATATATAAGGCTTATATGGGGATTAAATAAGTCGTTCCAGGAAAAACACTTAAATAGTGCCTGGAATATAATAACTTAATGAATGTTAAATGTTATGTATCTCATGTTGCTAAGCAGTTGTTGCATAGTAATAGCAGACATATAAATAAATCCTTGTTCCTTTTTTCATTAAGCTTTCTTTCCTAAGAATGTTTACTAAGTAATACCTGATTAGCCTACTTTTAATTATTATATGAACTTAAACGTAATGAACTGGACTTTGTAGCATTCTGTAATTCACACATTTCAAAATAACCTCACCTTTATTGCTTTAATAAAGTTTTAATTATAAAGTAATTGATAGCTTGGCATTGAAGAAGTCACAAAATTAAGAATTTTAAACAAATCAAGTTAGACTTGGAAATACAACAGAATTAAATGTAAAGTAAAAATGTATCTGTAGTAGATCCAGATCTGTCTAAAAATTTTTCTTTTTGAACTTCTGTTAATTATTTTTGAGACTTGGAAGTAAAATCCAGAAGGTTCTACTTATAAACATCCTCCTTCACGTGTTCTTCATGGTGCTGGAATATCCTGAAAGGATAATATTCTCAATTTTTTTTTTAAGTTACTTCCATGCTTTCAAAAAGGGGGCTACCTTTTTCCTTTTTTAAGAACTCAAAACAAAGATCCACTATTTTGCCTCTATTTTGGACAGATACCTCAAAGGTTAAGAATTGAGATTCTAGCCGGACAATCTTTGAGAATTTATTTCCCAGACCCTTCTAAGACAGTCTTTCAAAAAATCAATAAATAGGGATTCTAAAAGGGATTCAAATTAAAGTGAACTGTAGTTTAAGATGAA
This sequence comes from Ursus maritimus, assembly GCF_017311325.1. Lineage (NCBI taxonomy): Eukaryota > Metazoa > Chordata > Mammalia > Carnivora > Ursidae > Ursus > Ursus maritimus. The sequence goes on along the minus strand of NW_024427107.1, from coordinate 45,268,571 downwards.
CCATACACCAGAATCTTTGACGTTTTATCATGAGCAAAGCAAGCATTGCATCAGGATTGCTGTCAAAGTAAAACTATTGTCCGTAAAGAAATAAGCCTCGGGGGACCTGGGGGCTCAGTTGGTTGAGCACCCGTCGGACTCTTTGTTTCAGCTCAGGTCACAATCTCAGGGTTGTGGGATCAAGTCTGCTTGAGATTCCTCTCACACTCTCTCTGTCCGTCCCCCACCCCCACGTTCTCTCTCTCTCAAATAAATAAATCTTTGAAAAAAGAAGAAAAAAAGAAGTCTAATTCCACATTATAGCTGGATGCATCCGTGTCACATCTTTTAGATACATCGCCTGAGAATCCATTATGGTAGTCAGATTTTGAAACCAAAAATACTATTTTAAAAGTCTCTTAGACTATGTTTTTGTTTTTTTAAGATTTACTTATTTTAGAAAGAGAGCAGGGGGAGGGGCGGGGGAGGGGCAAGCAGACTCCCAGTGCTTGATCCCAGGACCCTGAGATCATGACCTGAGCTGAAACCAGGAGGTGGTCCCTTAACTAACTGAGCCGCTCAGGTGCCCCTCTTAGACTATGTTTTGATTGGCTTAAAATGTCAATGAATTTAAATTCGGGTAAGAGGAAAAATGCAAAGCAAATTTCTTTAATGTGGTAAAGAATTTAATAAGAAAATTATGGAAAATTATAGAATATTACAGAATGCAACCATTAAAAATTGTTTTTGGAAGACTGGTAACATGGAAGGATATTCATGATATGGTAAGTAAAAAGTTTAACATTTGTGTATAGTATGAATTAAATATATATTCATACAGAGAAAAAAGGCTATAGGACTAGCACCAAAATAGTAAGAATAGTTACTTCTAGTTGGTAGGATTATGGGTAACTTCTTTTCTTTGCTCATATTTATTTTTGTAATAAATTTCTAATAAATTATAGAATTAGTCATAAAAATGTTACCTTAAAATTTTGTTAAGATGGGGGTGCCTGGGTGGCTCAGTCAGTTAAGCGTCTGCCTTCGGCACAGGTCATGATCCTGGAGTCTCAGGATCGAGCCCCGCATTGGGCTCCCTGCTCAGTGGGGAGTCTGCTTCTCCCTTTACCCCTCAGCCTGCTCGTGCTCTTCTCTCTTTCTCAAATAAATAAATAAAATCTTTAAAGAAATAAAATATAATCTTGTTAAGATGAACTTAATTGAGTGTGTAATCCACAAAGAATTATTGGATTCTCCTATCTCTAGATTTTTAAAAAATGTGCCAGGCACTATGTAATCTGCAAGGATACACATCTCAAACCCATTTCTTGCATTTTAGGCACAAGGTCTGGCAGGAATTTTTGCAAACAATTGTGAACAAGCACCTGAGCTTTGTATGAACCATTTCCTACTAATTATCTTGATAACTGTATAGAGGTGGCATGGCATATTAGAAATATTGTAGACTAAATTTGAAGCCCATTCTGCCACTTAACAGCAATGTGGCCTTAGACTCATTAACCTTAGACTCATTAACCTCTCTGAGCCTTGGAAATCACTCTATTAGAGAAATATGGCTATTGAAGATAAGCAGGCTGAAAAAATATATTATTAACATTTTGAGAAGGAATTAAATTGTTAAAATGTTTACTCGTGCAGAGCTAGATTTCTTTTAGATGTGGCTTTTTTTCCTTTTGCCTAATGTCTGTGGATCTGTACAGCACTTGGATTTTAAGAACAGTAATTCTAAAGTGCTAGCAGTTAGGATTTAATGACTTCATTGGAAGTTCTTATTTTATGGTTCTTTAAGGTTATTTTTATATTTTAAAAACAGCTGTATCCTTTTAAAAGGCTAAGAATAACCACATGAGGTATAGAGAGTCCAGATTTGGGTTTCCATTTACTGTATATCACTCTCAGTTTTAGTACTTTTCTATGATATTAGAAAATGTAGGCAGTCCGATTTGATAATGTGTCTCTCCAGGTATGCCATTTTTCCCTTGCATTTTGCTGAAGTGTCTGGTGCTTTGATCTCTGATCAAAGTTGCTATGTAGGCATAACGTCAGTCCATTTGAACCAAGAATGTAGCACTTAGTTTTGCCTTTCCCAGTGGCCTTTCAAAATGAAAAATAAATCAATACATTATGTATGGTTGGTGATATTGGATATAGAAGACCAATTTAAAGTTAGGTTTAATGAGTATATATTAAAATACGACAGGTTTTCTCCATTAGTTCTTAACCATCAAGAATATTATCTTGAAGTTATGTAGATGTGACCCAATATTAACATAAAAGAAAAATAGAAAAGAAAAGGAATATTAACTAGAACTTCCAATCAAGTCAGTAACTCACATGCTTCCACTAAAACCTCCTTGTTGTTTTGTCAGTTGTATTGAGACAAGCGCTGTGTGGTATTAGGAGCTCTTGTTACTGGTATCTAGGTGACTGCTTCATCCTAAAGGATGAGTGGCTCCATCCTTATGAAGTCTCTTAGGCAGTGCCAGGCCTCCAAGATGTGACCCCCCGAGTCCTCCTTTTAACAATCCCAGGGAATTGGCCTCTGAACTAGTCACTGTCCCTCATGGACACTGTCCCTTAGGAACCAGGCTATGGTGAACAAGGGGAGGATTTTCTAGGGCTTGACTGTTCTTGTGGGTTTTCCTCTTCCAGGAACCAGTTCTCTTTTCCTTTCTTGGATGTCTTTACTCCCCACTAGAGGTCACCCCATTGCTAGATGCTGCTACCAGGGGATCAATGCTCAATGTTCCGTGCAGGCTGTCTTCGGTGCAGTAGAGAACTGTCGCCCCAGAGCTGTGCCCTTCCTCACGAAGCTAGAAACTATTGATTTTTGAGTACTTAAGTCACACAACTAGTAAGTATCTGAACTGGGGTTCAAATCCTAGGAGTCTAGCTCCAGATACATTCTGGGTGAGGTAGCCAAGCTCTTTTAACATCTTCTGACACTAGAAAAACTGCCTCTCTAGAGTATTGGATACTCCTGAAAGTAGTCCCTCAGGAAAGTCAGACCATATCTTACCTCTCTCCCTCCTCTTCCTACCTTGAAAAGCAGTCTTCACTATGTCTAGCTTTTATATTCATTTACAGGGGAACAGACTCAGCCCTCTGTGAATCTTGAAAGATACTAGTTCAGGGTTCACACTCGCACATTCATGTTTCTAACTCTTACTTGTGGAATGGTTCTTACTACACACTATCTTTGGTAAATACTAGGGCCCTTATTAATGCTTAATCCAACAAACTCTTCTGTAAATAACCTCTCACTGTCCTGGTTGCCTGAGCCATCCAAACAGATGATCCCAAAGAAGACCTTACATTCTTTTTTTCTTTTTTTGCATGGGAACAGTAGGCACCTTCAGACTTGACTGTTTTTTTTTTTTAAGATTTTATTTATTTATTTTAGAGAGAGAGCATGGGAGCGCACAAGGAGAGGGAAGGGCAGAGGGAGAAGCAGACTCCCTGCTGAGCAGGGAGCCATGCAGGGCTCAATCCCAGCACCCTGGGATCAGGACCAGAGCTGATGATGTAACCTACTGAGCCACCCAGGCGTCCCATCAACTGTCTTTTAGTCCAAATCTTTAAGCCTCCAGACCAGCAGTTGCACCCCTGGCCATTTGTTTTAGAGAAACAAAGATGTTCATTCACATAAAAACATGTACCCGAATGTTTTAGAAGCTTTAAAATAACACACCCAAACTGGAGACAACCAGATGTCCTTCAAAAGGTCAAAGGCTAAATAAGCTGTGGTACATCCATACCACGGAACACTATGCAATAGAGAAGAATGATACTATTGATACACACAACCTGAATGAATCTTCAGAGAATTATGTTGAGTAAAAAAAAAAAAAAAAACAAACCAACCCCAAAAGGTTACATACTGTATGGTTCCATTTATATAACATTCTTGAAATGACAGAATTCTAGAAATGGAAGACAGGATAGTGGTTTCCAGGGGATAAGGTGGGGTGAGGGTGGGAGGGAAGTAGGTGTGGCTGTAAAAGGGCAATATGAGAGAGTTTGGTGATGGAAATGTTCTAGATTTTGATTATCAGTGTCAGTATCCTAGTTGTGATATTATAGTTTTGTGAGATATTAACATCAGGGGAAACTGGGTAAAAGTACACAGGATTCCTTTGTACTATTTCTTTGAACTTCGTGTGAATCTACAATTATCTCAAAAAGTTTAATTAAATCTTTAGTCCTTTTCACTCCTTGAACCATAGTTAATATGTGTTCTGAGTTTTACTCACTTTCATAACTTCTTGAGAAGCTATTAATAGATTGCTAGTGAGTAAGTTCTAAATGGGGTCTTAGACATTTTCTTAGCGGGTTTTAAGTACAATTAGGTCTAATGCATTTGTGTAATATTAAGTTTGAAATCACATTAATCTATAGTTTGATCAAATGTACTTTCTTATGGAGCTTGTCATCAGAAGAAAATGTCAGAAGCATTATCTTGTGAACTTAAAGAAACTTTTTAAGTTTTTATTTAAATTCCAGTTAGGTAACATACAGTGTAGTATTAATTTCAGGTGTACAATGTAGTGATTCAACACTTCTATACAACACCCAATGCTCATCACAACAAGTACACTCCTTAATCCTGATCACCTGTATAATCCATCCCCCCCCCCACCCACTCCCCTTCTGGTCACCAAGTTTAGGAACTTTCTTGTGAATTTTTAACAGGTCATTTGAAGGGGTAACTATATAATCTATAATTCTGTCTCCAAATGAAAAGCAGAATTTGTCCTTTTCATAATGTGAACCCTGCTGTCTTCAGAATAACACCTGCACCATTTCAACATTGAAAATCATATATTAGAGGTAGGCTTTAGTCATGAAGATTCAGCCCCCAATGGTCAGGATAAAAAAGTAAAGGTACAATACTTTGGGTGAACTCAGAATATTTGTGCAAGGAAATTAAGTGGTTCAGTAATTTGAAGTTTGTCTAAATTGGTACATGTAATTTGTCAGCCCTCATCTTCTGGTCTAGCCCTGATAACCCTTACGATACAGCATGACTTATGTATTTAAATGGAGCTTCATAAAATACCATTGTTTCTCATACAAGTTTATTTAAAGGGATTTGATAATATTGAGCATGAATGACCAGTAAAAGCTTAATCTGAATCTCAGCCTGAGCTACAAATTCGGGATTTAGTCTTTATATCCTACCACTTAGCATAGTATCTGCCATATTTTGAGCACATAGTAAATGTTAGTTTCAGGAATTAATACTGATTTTTTGTGGTGCCTACTGTCTGTGCATGACCCTACTTCCACGATCCCTTACAAGAAGGGTACAGTGGGGCAGACAAGGTCCTTGAGATGTCTCTGAGTGCAGAGGGGAAACCTGAGGGGGTCCCAGCAAGAGCATGAAGGTGGGGCAGCAGCACCTTTCAGGAGGAGCAGGGTCTGGCTTGTGGAAAAGTGCAGATAGATTTGGGCCAATTTTTCTTTCACATTGAAAAGCAAAAGGGGCGGGGGATCAATCTCATGGGGGAGATTTAAGTACCAGAATTGAGAATGGATTAGAAATATTTTTCCTTAAATGTATCCGGTTTGGTTTAAATGTAAATATTGGTTGTTTTTACTCCCCTCCCCATGCAAATAGCATTTTATTTCTAAAAGTGCTTTTGTGGGCTACTCTGAGTTCTAGCCACCATTTATAATGTGAAAAATAGGCATTCTGAATTCCAGTAACTTAGAATGAATAGTCAGAGTCCAGTTTGTCCTCTACTGATGGCACATAATTTGATTCTTTTTATCTTTTTGACCATGCTTTCTTGTTTGTGGGCAACAGAACCACTCCTTAGGAGGCCTTCTGTTCTCCCTTTTCACTACTTTATTACTTGTCAGTTACTACTGGCCTTGCAAATTAATGCCTTACCCATAGATTTTCCAGAGAATATTCACAGACCCCACCAGCTCCTCTGTGTTTAATAGAACAGCTAGACTTCATGTCACACCCTTGTTATAACCAAAGTTTCTATTTACTGTAGATCCTTGCTGTCACATTTCTGGATATTCTGTTGAACCTTCTTAAGAATTCAGAGAAATTGCTGGGTGACCACTGAAAGAAAGATCTAATCTTCAGGCTTACGTGAGTATTTTTCTGCTGTCAACTTCCTCACAGTGTGTGAAAGCTTCGATGCCTTGCTTTATGGCAGATTCAGTCCTGTGATCAAGATGAAAAATGTTATCATTGGCCTTATTAAATTTGGGGGTAAAGTTAGTTTCTCAAGGACAGAAAGAAAAATCACAAAGTACACCACACTTATTCTCACTTAAAAAATAAACAAGGAAGGCTTTTTTTTTTCCCCACTGAGCCAACATTCAAAAGAATCCCAAGTCTTCAAACCACAAGAATTCTTACTGTGTTAGAACCAAAAATACCAAGTAACTTGTTTTTCATTATCTATTCTTACAGAATTTAACCAAAACACATTATCGCTTGAAAAGCTCTTGATATGTGGTATTTTATTTTTTCAAATGCTTTTGATAGTTTTGTCCTTTTTTATGATCTAATCCAGTGAATACTGTAGGGGAAAATAGGGAGGTTACCCTGAAAAGAGAATTCTTGATTATTTTAATGAGTAATTTCTTCTCAATGGGTTAATTTCTTTAAAAAGCATTATATAGTATCATAATCTGAAGTTATTTTATCTTGATCTAATTCTTAATCCTTAGCAGATTTTTCCCATATTTAAAATTATCCTTAACAACTCCTTCTCACCTGTTATATGCAGCACGTCATTAAGTTGTACTAATTCTATCTTCTCTATCCCTCTCCAGTGCGCTCCCTTCTCTGTGCCACTGCCTCAGATCAGGCTGTCATCATTTCTTGGCTGGGTTTCTACAGTGACCAGCTGATTGGTCTCCCAGTCTCCGGCCTTGACCCCCTCTAATCTAACCTTTCCCTCTGACAGAGTAATCTTTCTGAAAGACCATCCCATTTCCTTGGCTTGAAATCTTTCAGTGACTCCTTATTAAAATTCAGTATAATAACCCTTACCATAGAGTTGTTAGGAAGATTAAATAAAACTCATTAGGCACCCTTGGTGTGATGCCTGGCTTGGAACAGGCCCTCAGTGTGTGTTCCTGAATCCCATTGAGGTTAGCCACAAGAATAGATGGGTCTAACATCCAGTTCCATCAGTGTTCCAGAAAGAAAGACTTTGTCTGACAAATTACAAGACAACCCTGTCTGTGACTCAGCTTTTGTAACTGTAGAGTGAGGGAGTCATCTCTGTAAATACATTGGTCTCTGCTTTTGTGATTTCTTCTTTTGGTTTGTTTTCTATTCAGTTTCTTAGTAAGGTTTCTTTTGTCAGACTTTAACTTTCCTTAAATGAACCAAGAGGAGGTCAGGGAGACATAAACACACACACACACACACACACACACACACACACACACCAAGAGACTGCTGGGGCAGGGAAGTATCAGTGAAAGAGGTGTGGACACACTGGAGAGGCTGGAGTACTCATTTAGGTGAAATTTGTGGAGTGGACACAGTTGGGATTGCTGCCTTTGTCCTGCCTCTGTGTTCCCAGACCTGTTTTTCTTCATCTCTCAGCCTTCAGACAATGGGAGTTTCTATGAAATTGAAGTTTGTGCTATAGACAAAACATTCAGCAGGTCTTGATCGAATATGAATTAAGTCATTTCATTGTTGTTTTCTTGCTGATTTAGTTAACTTTTGAGTAGATACTTCTGTTTACTATGTAGAATATCTCAAATATGATAAAAGGCAAATATGTGAAAGAGAGTTACTTTGTTTTAAGAAAGAATCTCTACCAGCATTAGCATGCGTTTGAAGTTTAGGGATCATGTTATATATGTCTTCTGACAGTGCAATAAACTTAAATCTAAACGATTATATCTTATTTACCTTAAAAAAAATCTCTCAATCTTTTTGCTTAATGAAAAACAAAATAGATCTTTATAGTAATTTAATTGAAATTTTGATCAAGTGGATATGAAGAAAATAAGACATTTTAATGAGAAATAAAATATAATTGATAACTTTGTTGTTGTTTCTGTTTGGTGAGGTAATTTATTAGAGGCAGGAGGCCAAGAAGGATAAGAAATAGTGTCTAATGACTTCATTGTCTTGATTTAGTTTGGCTTCACCGAATCTCACTCACCTCATATTTCATTACAGGCATAGTCCATCCACTCCATCAGAATAATGTCCTATGTTTTTGTAAATGACTCGTCTCAGACTAATGTGCCCTTGCTGCAAGCCTGTATTGATGGAGACTTTAACTATTCCAAGCGGCTTTTGGAAAGCGGCTTTGACCCAAATATTCGTGACAGCAGGGGCAGAACAGGCCTTCACCTCGCGGCAGCCAGAGGGAATGTAGACATCTGCCAGCTGTTGCATAAATTCGGTGCTGATCTCCTGGCCACAGATTATCAAGGAAACACAGCTCTGCATCTCTGTGGCCATGTGGATACTATTCAATTCTTAGTTTCCAATGGACTCAAAATTGATATTTGGTAAGTCTGCTGTGGTTTTTGAAGTCTAGCCATTTCTTCCCATTAGTTTATCAACCAATGGTCCAATCTCAGAGTTTATCGATTCTGCTTTCTTGTTGATCAGCTGCAGTGACAAGTTCAACAAGGCATGGAGGATAAGGTAATCTTATTAGGGGAGTGAGGAAACAAGAGGCTGACTTTAAATTTATGCTGAAGCAGTGCAAGTTTTTCTATGAAAACAGTGGTGAGGTTCTGCTACCAATGATTGTGTATTGTCAGATAAGGGAAAAAGAAGAAAAGAACTAACATCTGTTGAAAATCTGTTATGGACCAGGTGCTGTGTTTACTTACATTAGCTCATTTCATCCTTAGAATGAATATTTCTTGAGGTTGGTGTTATCTTCATTTTACAGATGCAGTAGTTGAGACAAGAAGGGTTTAAAAAAAGACAGAGGTCACACAGCTGGAATTTGAACCTAGTTCTGCCTGATTCCAAATTGTTTGTCTTGTCATATAATACACCATGCTAGCTTCATAATCTCTCTGGGGCTCAGAGTCCTTTTTATACTGAACAGTTTGTAGAAGTAGTGTTTGTTTTAATGATACCTTGTCTCTAGAGTGGGAAAGATGTGAGACCATCTTTAAAACTGAGCTTGACCTTTAAACTACACTTGTTGCCTTGATTTATTGATGCTCTACTGTCACTAAATCTGAAAAAGACAGCAAATGTGATAGACAAATGTGGTGGGAATTGGCTATGGGATTCGATGTTACTTGGCTGTCTTCTCTTATTAGTGTTAAATAGCCAGGTGAACCAAAGTAGCTTATTTGGTTCTTTGGGCTTTTATTTGTTTTTAATTAGACTTTGTTTCTGTTTTTTGTTTTTTTTAAAATATGCTCTGTTGCCATAAAATGTAAATGTCAGGTAAGAATGAATCTAGAATCTAGAACTTTGCAGTTAATTTCTAAGAAAATGCCCTCTTTTTCTTTTATTTATTCTCATTTACTTACTCTTTTGCATATATATTCTTTTTCCTTTTTCCCTGTAAGGAAAAAAATAGCTTAACTCAAAATTCAAGTTCCAGTTCAACCATTGGTTCTGCTCTGGGCTTCGAGTTAACTCGGCCCATGCCTTTGTCACTGAGATCTACACAAGTGTGTACTAATGCTGTAATCCAACTGTTATGATGACCTCTTTGTGTTTATGAACTTGTTTTAGCAATCATCAAGGTGCTACACCCTTGGTTCTGGCAAAGCGCAGAGGAGTGAATAAAGATGTTATCCGATTGCTGGAGTCTTTGGAAGAACAAGAGGTAAAAGGATTTAACAGAGGAACTCACTCAAAACTGGAGACCATGCAGACAGCTGAGAGTGAAAGGTACCTAACAATGTAATTTTTTAAAGGGCAAGTCACTTTAAGTCTTTGGATCTTTTATGGCAACTTTGTGAGCTTTCTATTTATTTGCTTTCAAGTACAGAGCTTTGATACTTTATTTGAACTTTATATAGGTCCGTATGGCTCCAGATTACAATTGAGAAGCTGTTAACAGAAAGTTCTACATGCCCACATGCTTAGTCCCTGTGCAAGGAAGCCTGCAGTATTGTCAGCAGAAGGGAGAAGAGGTGGTTAAGAGGTGAATATGAGGGAAGGAAGCAGGAGTTTGAGAATTTTAAGTGCCGGCCACAAACAGAATTGTGGAAAGGAGGAGAAGGATAAGTAAGGCTAGAAACATAGACAACATTAGAAAAGACCGAAAAGACCATTTCAAAGGCAGGAAAGTGGAGTACTGAGGAAAAGTAAAATAGGAGGAGAGAAATGAATATTTAACACACAATTCAGGAATGTGAAAGTGAAACTAACTTCCCCATGAGTTGGAACAAATGAAATTTGGGCTCCTGTAAGTAACTAGAGCTAAGATGGAGTGACAGATGGGGCCTTCAGTATCTCATCATTTCTCATCCAGAAACAGTTTATAGCATGGTTCAGGGAGCTCTGAAAAGGTGACAAATCGTCTTTTCTCCTGGCCTCACTAGCTCAACAGGCGAAGTCCGTAGTCCAGACTGAGTTGTACTAGCGTGGAGTCTGGTTGTTTGCAACAGAGATTCAGCATTACAGATAATTACAAGGTAGGACAGATGATGAACCTACTATTGTCTCCTCCCAAAATTTTCAGTGGAATATATTTCAAGGGCCCTCATTAGCTGTTGACCTAGTAGCTTGACTGATTAGGACTTGGAAATAGGATCATATGGTCCACTTAGACTGCTGGGATCAGTGTTTCTGTGAGTTCTAATTGAAGTCGTCTGTTTTTTTTATAGTTGACCCTTAATTTGATTCCTTTGTACCGGTGATTGCTTTCCTTTCTCTTCATGTGTTGGCCAGTGTACTCTTTGGGAACCATGAATTCCATTCTCAAGCTTAGAACTATTTGTTTAGATACTTTCAAGAACTTACTACTGCCCAAAGAAATTAAAGTTTTACTTCTAGAACAGTGCTTGCTCCTCATGAGTTATCACTAAAAGCTGACAAGTAGATAAAATAAGCAAGAAGTCCGAGATATATTGCAAGCCCTTTTTCTTTCACCTGTGTACTCTCAATTGACAGAATGCCATAAGCAATATGATAACATTGAGTTTTCTGTTATTTGTTAAAGATCGTGTTCTTCCAAAATAACTTGAAATTTGTTTTCATAAATACTTTAAGCTTCTTTACCATGAAAAATGTCCAAGAATGTGTTTTTGCTTGGTATGTTCTGGGGACCTTGCTTGCTATATTTTGTGAATACCCAGTTTCTTGGCACCTCCTTATCAGAAACATACTTTTAACTTTTATTTTGCCTAGGTTGTGATTACTTACTAAGTAGGAGAAATAGTCGTTTGAGCTGCTCCGTATGAAATATTAATCCTGCTTCTTTCACATACCTGTCATGTCCTTCAGCATAAGAATTTGTATTTATAGCATTGTGTAAAGCCAGTTCTTAAAAAATTGAATTACTAATACTTGTACTACCTGGTTGCCCTATCTTACTCCTGCCTCTCAATATCATGGTAGACATGTGGTAGTTGAAGTTTAAATTTAAAAACTTAAAGACAGCATCGTTGGTCGTTAGAGAAATGCATAGCAAAGCCATAGCGAGTTACCACTTCATACCAGTAGGATGGCTGTAATCAAAAAGATGGAACGACAACAAGTATTGGAAAGGATGTGGAGAAACTGGAACCCTCGTACAGTGCTGGTGGGAATGTAGAGTAGCTGCTTAGGAAAACAATAGTTCTCAAAAAGCCACACAAAGTTACCATATGACCCAACAATTCCACTTCAGGTATGTACCCAAGAAAATTGAAAACATGGGTTCACGCAAAAATTGTACACGAACGTTTATAGCAGTATTATTTATAATAGCCCAAAGGTGGTAACCACCCAAAAGTCCATCAACTGATAAATGGATAAACAAAATGTCATCCGTGCATCTAGTGGAATATTCCACCATAAAAAGGAATGAACTACTGATATGTGCTACAACGTGGATGAGCTTTAAAAGCATCCTCCATGAAAGAAGCTGGTCAAAAAAGCCATATATTGTGTAATTCCGTTTATATGAAGTGTTCAGAATTGGCAAAAAGAAAGTAGGTTAGTGGTTGCCAGGAGCTGGTGGAAGGGGCAATGGGAAGTGACTGCTAAAGAATACAGAGTTGATTATAGAGGTGATTAAAATGTTCTGAAATCAGTGGAGATGGTTGCATAACTTTGTCAATATACTAAAAAAAAACCCACTGAATTGTACAAGATGAATTTTATATGTGAATTATGCCAATAGAAAAAGTTAGGGAATAAATCTTAATGGGATTGGCTAGTACGTGGCATTGTGGCAAAGCTGTGTGATGATTACCAGAACATAAAGCAAGTTTTGAATGTACTTAGTATTTTCCATCACTCTTAGGATTCTCTGAGACATAGCATAACTTAAGGGCCTATAAATCAAGATGATGAAAAATATTTTCCCACTCCCCCATATATCCTAAATTTAATTTAGTTATTTTTAAATTTGTGGGTATAGAATGACAAAGACTGCATAGATGACACATGTACAAAAAAAATATTGCACACGCACGTCCAGTAGAAAACATTTCACTGGGTAAGGTCATTATAGAAAATTATGATCGGCAGAGCTTCGTGAGCTAGAGATTGCTCAGCTGAATTCTGATTTTATATCTAACATCTTTGAATATGAGATCACATCAACTCGGACATAGTCAACACATTTCATACAAGTCAAAATTCACCTCTCCTGGACTTCTTTATCTGTTCATGGTATTATGTGTTTAAACCTTCTCAAAGTTCCAATCTTATTTTTCAACTTGCTTCAGTTTTCTAAAATTTTTGTATTCATGTAGACTCCCACTGAAAATGTCTTTTCTTATTTAGAGAATAAACATTTTAATATAGAAGGAAGAAAAGCTTGGATGTCATGCAGAGTGGCCCATTTAGGAACTCAGCATCCTATGATTAGAGAAGACCTCTAATACTAGTAAATGCTGCAGGACGTCTGGCTAAGTGTCAAGAAGTAAAGTAAAATTGTAGGTTAAATAAAAATGCCAGTTTTTGCGTGATAAACCAGACTGTAAGACACTGTTTTATTCTGTTTCCATTGTTCTGTGCCCAGATGGTTGGAAGAATATGAAGAGAAGGGGGTTAGGAAGGGTGGTAAATGACCTTTTATAAGCAATAGATACTTGATACATAGGATTATGGTCATTGTGGCTTTAATCTAAATGATACCCTGTTATTGGACCTACATGTTGTGACATAATTGTAGGTGCTAATCCCTCCGAGCTTTGAATTCATCACAGTGTGGTCGTCCACATACCAAAGTCAGATGTCCTGTTTTCTACTTGTAAGGGTCATATTTTTCCTTGCTAGAGTTCTGAAAACCAGAATCAAGAATCATTGTTTTTATGGTGCTTGTGCAACCTTATTTTCAACTAGATTTAGCCTTTATGCAGAAGCGAAATAAACTTGTTTTGTATTATTGTAAAAGATAGAACTACAACCAGGGGGAGGAAGCTAGTAAGAAGAATTCCTAATGACTGGGCCTGTTCAGATGTACAACAGACTGAGCTAAGTGTCCGTGTTTAGAGGATTATAGTTAAAAGAAGTAATTCCTTCATTGGTCAGATAATTGAACTTAAGTTAATGAAAATTCCCTTTTTAACTTTAAGATTCACACACTGTATAAAAGTGAATCTAAAAATCATTTTTAGATTTACCCATCTTTGCTTATTTTCGTTAACATAAATTCTTAAAATATGAATCTTTGTTTTGAATTCTTCTAAATTTAAAGTAACCAAAATTTGGTTACTTAGATACTAGGAGTTTGAAACAACTCATTTGACCTACAGTCAAGACTTCTGCTTGGGACCTTTTCATTAGAAAAGGATTTTTAACTCTGACTCTGCTGCATACTAAACCAAGAAACATAATCATTGTGGCTTAATTGACAGTTGAAGACTGTCCAGATATATGCAGATACATACATCAGTACATGGATGTATGAGAGCACATATTGTTGGTTTTCTTCTTGTAAGTGTTGAGTCTTGTCTTTTCTAAGTAACGCGGTTGCTGTTGTATCTTTCTGAAATGGGTAGAATGTGTTGTTCATGCCCCTTTCCTTTGTCTTTGCTCCTTTCACAGTGCCATGGAAAGCCATTCTCTCCTCAATCCCAACCTGCAGCAAGGGGAAGGAGTCCTATCCAGCTTCCGAACCACATGGCAGGAGTTTGTCGAGGACCTGGGCTTCTGGAGGGTGTTGCTCTTAATCTTTGTCATTGCTTTGCTATCTCTTGGCATTGCGTACTACGTGAGCGGGGTGCTCCCCTTTGTGGAGAACCAGCCTGAACTGGTGCATTAAAGGAGCCCATGGGGATGGGGCCGGTGCCTCTTTCCTGGCTTCCGCTATTCCTTCTGAGTTTCTCAAACGTTTTCTCTTAGTGCAAGGCAGTGAGGGCTGTACAGTCTTTGTGCATTTTTATGTATTGTAATCCTTTTCAAACGACGTGTTCATTTGAACTAACCACATACCGTAGTCAAGTATACTTCATCCTAAAGCTACCTCTGACTCAGCCCGACTTGTTAGGAAAGCCTTCACATAGCCTTGTTTGATAAAAACATGGAGGTGACTGAAGAATGAAAGATAAAGGAAGAGACTAGGGAGTCCTTGCTACAGAAACCTTATCCTAATATGGGACCAACTAAAGTGCAGTATTCAAAAAGAGAAAGGTTTTCTGTGATTACTTTTTGTTAGTTGGTGGATTTGAGTTTTGTTTATTTTTGCAAGAGCCCCTTTTTTTCTTTTTCTTCTTCTTTTCTGGGAATAGGGGGAGAGAATGAAACATTAAGCTTAAAACTTGAAGTGCTTTTTTTACATCCCGTATAGCAAATCAGTATTGTGGGAATGTGTTTGGTTTATTTAAATATTTTCAAGTCTAGTGACAAACTGAACAGAACTTTTGAAAATGAGCTGTATTTTCTTCAAAAATGATTGATTTGATCTTATATTTATTTGTTTATAGGCTAATTTTGGCTTTCTTTTTTGTTAACTGCTTTGCTTGTTGTTAATATCTGTGAAAAAAGAACTTGAGTTCATTTTGTTCACTTTCCTGTTTCCCCTAATGTTTATATCAGAGATCTCCCGTTCATCAAAAATATAGTCAGAAAACTCTTTTTCTACTCAGTAGTTAGCAGGGAGAGATAATTCTGACATCTGTCACTGTAATTCTGTAGTGCTGTTGTTGTGAAAAATTCAGTTCTGCAGGCTAACTGTGTTGTCACAACTGTAGCATAGTTCATAATTATTTCATTTTACATGCAATCCTGTTTAGAGGCCCCTTTAGAGTTGTCCTAACAGTCTCATCCGTGTCAGGAATTCTCTGATGCAATAACGGATGGAGCATTCCTAAGGTTACTGTGCTGAGCACTGCTGTCCTGGGTGCCGTAAACTCTTTGCGGATGGTGATACTATGTAAATTGAAATCTGGTCCCCAGACTATATTGCAGCTTTCAGCAGTATGTTTGAAGGCCTCTTTTGTTAATGATTCTGTTATGTATAAATCATACTCTTGAGTTTTTAAAAAGTACATGAAGAGTTGATAATTATTCAGGGTATAGTCAGAAAATTGTAGCGAAAAGAACTAATGGTTTTATTTTTTAGAACAAAGGCACCTAAGCTACTACTAATTGAATTGTTGCTAGAGTTAGAAATTATAGTTTAGAGTAGGATTGGCATTTCTGTGATTCTTGTTGCTTCTTGATATTTTCTCTTGTATTTATATATGTAGGATTGAGGTGTTTTCTTTCATGTGGCTTTATCCTCTCTAAAAGAGCTGTTTAAAAATTCCTGATTTAACTGACTGCTTCAGGATCAGCTCACAGAGTCTTGTTTTTAGGGTAGAAAGAAAATAAATCATACTTGGTAAAATACAGCAAAGTAAAAGGCAACTTTAGAATGGAGAATACTAGAACTCAAAATCAGAGTATATTCAGAATGAAAGCTTTGGGATTCGCTTTATGTTTGTAAATCTAAATAGATAAGCAGAATCGGTTAACATATATGTAAAGATACTGCATTTTTTAAAGATTTTAAGTGCTGATTTCTTTGTATTTTAATGTCTGCATTCAGCATTCAGTAATACTACCAATAAATGCATTTATAGTCTCTTAATCACAACCCATTTCCTTAGTGTGTCATTGTTTTAATTTAGGGCTCTTTGTAATAGGTTGCAAGTGCCTGTTAAAAAAAAAGTTTTTTTCAAACCTGATGTAGCAGGTATATTGAATTTCACATATGTTTGCCTAGTAAGTGCTCTGAAACTAATTTGGGTGAATTGCTTGTGGATTCAAAAGTGATAATAACTACCATGATCAAGCACCTTTCTATTGCGTATTTTACTTAACGTGCCTCATCTCATGCCATCGGTTGGTCCCCCGACCCAAGCTATGTTTTTCCATTTTGTAAAGTGAGAAAACTGACACAGGGAGGGTTGTGACTTGTCCAAAGTCAGACAGATAGGACATAGTGGAACAGGGATTCCAATCTGAGGCTCTGTCCCGATTATAAGCTTCTTTTTTCCTTCTGCCCCACTCTCTGTCATGCACCTGACAGTGGAGTCATCTAGAACCTTGCCTGCTGCCATCACAGGAGTACATTACTAAATTTTCCACCCACATTCTTAAAACTTTTGCTCCTTCTATACTGTGCCATTGCCCACATCCTCTCAGTATTACCAGCCTTTAAAATTAAAGGTCTAACTCTGGCATGTTCAGAAGAAAGTTCACCTTGACAGCCCACTTCTCTGCCTCTTATTTCCTCATGACTTACCATACTGAATAAACATGTTTGCTTGTTTGTTTGTTTCATTTGTCTCTCGTTACAAGCTTCTTGAGAGCAGGGGCTTAATCCATGTTACTGCCCATTTGTCAACGGTGCCTCCTATGTTGTGTAGAACTTTTTGTACCTACATGCTGACAGCGTTACTTTTTTACCTGTAGCTATATTTTCTCTTTTCAGATTAAATAGCTTTTTACCTTTCTCGTGTTCTAACAGGCTACATCTGTGAACTGTGTTGGTCATTCTTCTTCCACAGTATGCCTGTCGCTTGATAGAAGAACTGCACATTCGTGAACGGTGTAACTCCTTTTACATAAGAGCATGCAGGCTCATTTACCACAGGTTAAAAAAAAAAAAAAAAGTATACTTGGTATAGAAGTCCAGGAACAATATTCACCTGTTGTTGTTTTGGTTTGGCTTTTTTTTTTTTTTTTTAAACCAGGCCTTATTCTTTGTCTTGTGAAGTTGTTCGTGTATGTATCAAAGTGCTTTCAGCTGCAGGAAACCAAAATCCAAATTAAAAGTGGTTTAAACCATAGGAAATTACTGATATATGTAACTGGAAGTCTAGAGGTAGAGTAGATCCCCAAGGGTGACAGTCGAACTTTACCTCAGTTTTCCTGTGCTTCTGGCTCTGCCTTCCTGCTTGTTCACTTCATCCTCCAGCTGGTTCTGAGATGAGTTTAGAATGTTCAGGCCTCACATCCATTTGTAACCATGAAGAGAAAAAGAAAGAGACTGTCTTTCCTGTGGTTTTCTCCTAGAAGACTTCCTGCCAGGCCCCCAGCAAACTTCCTCTGTGTTTCATTGGCTGACATTATGTCATGTTCCCTATTCTCAAACCAGCCACAGCCATGCACTGGACAGTGAAGCCTGGATTGATGAGCCAGTTATTGGTGAGGGCAGGAGTGATAGAACTCCTCTGATTGGCTTGGAGCAATGGTTTTAGAAATGATTGGAGGTACTGCTGGCAATTAGTAGGCAGGGGCCAGAGATGTTTCATGTCCCACAGTACATGGGAAGGTTTAGCACAACAAAGAGTTGTTCCATATGTTATGATTCTTGAATGTTCTGTTGAACATTAAAAAAAAAAAAAAAAACTTACCTGAGCCTTAAACCCAACTCCATTTTTTTATAGAATTTTAACAACCACTGAATTTTCCAGGAATACAACCATGAGATCAGTGAGGGAAGATTCTACTTTATTTTGTTAAAACTTGACCAAGAACTGTACCCGTCTCAAAAAATCTTGTTACCAATGCTACTGGTGATAATTGAGTCACCAACACAATTCTGTGTATAGGTGCTCATAACTTTATTGCCTCTTATGTGGCTGTGCCTAAGCATTTATATATTGAAATACACGTTTTATTATCAATTACTTTCCCTTTATTTTGCCTTTATGTTATGTGACTTATATGAAATCATTTTATTGATTTCAGCAATTGTTACTTTTATCTGGGACTCTATTCATATATACTTTCTCTCATTTAGTCATCTTGATGTACCTTTTCCGAATAGTTTATCTTAGAGGGTACACCAGGAAATAGCATTTCTCAAAGTTAATAGAACACTGGGGGGAAAATGAGGCCAGCATCTGGTTAGACTACCCTTTAAAATTGTTCAGATCCAGGGTGCCTGGGTGGCTCAATCGGTTAAGTGTCTGCCTTCGGCTCAGACCATGGTCCTGGGGTCCTGGGATCGAGCCCCACGTTGGGCTCCCTGCTTAGCAGGGAGCTGCTTCTCCCTCTCCTTTTGCCCCTCTCCCTACTTGTGCTCTGTCACTCTCTCTTGAATAAATAAATAAAATCTTTAAAGAACATAAAAATAAATTGTCAAGTCCAAACAGTTCCAACTGTGCTGCTCGAAGTAGAACTTTGGGATCAAACCCATTCCTTTGTGCTCTGCAGTAGCTTCAAAGCAGTTTTCTAGGGATGATCTTGGTCTTGCTGTGGATACCTCCTTAGCTTCCCTCACAGCACAGATAGGTGGGCATTCTGTTCAGTCATCTTAGACTTTGCACATCAAAAATAGGTCCACAGCCCAAGGCGTAGGTGCTGTGTTTACCTGGCGGCGGAGGTGGCCACACTCCAGTTAGATGTCAAGGACTATAATCCGGAGTCCTTGTTGCCAAATACTCATCAAAAACTTATAATGGTATTTAGAGAATATTACTTGGAAGATGTTTGTAGATCAGTAATATTCAAACTTTCTGAAATTTCTGTATCCTGTGCTATCTGGTGCAGTAACTAGTTGTTACTCGTGGTTATTTAAATTAAGTTAGAAATTCAGTTCTTCATTAGCACATTTATATGAGCCTAAAACCGAGCTCCATTTTACATTTGAAAGCAAAACTAGCCACATTTCTAATGCTCAGTAGCCTCAAGAGGCTGTTGCAGTGACTAGCGCAGGTTTTTGGGCAGCACTGTTCTAAAAGCTATGGGGTCCAGTCAGATTAGTGTAGAGCTAGATCCTGAATTGTGTTATGGCAGTGCCCACCCCACTTACTTTTACTAAGCTCTTCATTAAGAAGTAGTAACACTCTACAATGCTTGTTAACTTGCTTAATCTTTGCAAATTGCTGCTGTTATCACCACCTCACAATTAAAGAGACTAAGGCAGGAATAACGTGCCCAAGGTCACACAGCGGAGCTGGGATTTGCACTCAGACAGTGTAGGGCTGGGGTCTCCTAACTGTCATGCTGTGATGCCTCCCTCTGCATGGCTGTGATGCCATCATTTTCAAGGAAGAATTGTCTTGAGAACTAGCCCTGTGTACCGCCCACTGTATCTACTGAGGATGCTGTTGGCCCGATTCTTTATGAAGACTCCCCGAAGAGGAGCTTTTGCTTCTTCAACTGCAAGCAACTGCATTTCCGCTGAGCTTTGCTTTCATCTTATTTTCTCTATGAATTATGTAATTGATCAGGTAGACCTCCTCTTCCACACTGGATGCTGGAATGCTTAATGCCAGGTTTGGGTTCCACTAGAAGCAGTTGTAATGTAGGCCATTAATGGTGGTTTATTAGAACTTCATTCCTGGCTTATTTTGTATGCTTATCTTTAGTCTTACTTCCCTTTTCTAATTCCCTCACTTTTTATTTATGCAATTCTGTATTATTTAAGCCCCTTAATTTATTTTTGGATCATGATAGGGGATGATAGTTAATTACATAGATATTTTTATTAGTATGAATTGATAGGACCACAGCAAAACTGTCAGTTTCTGGAAACTAACAGCAGAAAATGCACTGACCTTTTGCAATGGGAAACAATAGTTTGTTGCCTCCTATTCAAAATATAATTATGGTTTCTGGCATAGCTGCAGTTGTCAGTTTACCTTATTCATATGTCTCTCTGTTCCAAAAAAGGATTTAAGTTCTGCTGAATAAGCAGGTATTATTCTAAATTATGGAAATCGAATGTCTTGGTTCTCTTCTAGCATTCTGATGAATCATGTGCGTGAAGCCTGAAAAATGAACATTATAACAAGTTATAATCACAAAATTTTAGAGATGAAGGGACATTAGGAGTCATCTAGGGAGGGGAAAAAGACCAAAAAGGATGGAATGACTGGTCCCACAAGTAAGAAAGGGGCAGAACGGTTATGTGAATCCAGATCTAGTGTGTTACTCCTACCACACCTGCCCTTATCCACATCTCCAGCCTCCCCACAGGCTGTTGGAAGTGTTATTTAAAAATACAAGTATCTGATGTTACATACATAAATATAAACTTTCTTGCCATGATGTTTTGTGTACTTCAATAGTTAACCAAAATACTGATCTAATCAGTAAATTGATCATGTCATAAGCCAAGAATGTATTTTTCTGTAACCCCAGTCTATTTGTTTATGGGACAATCACCATAAACCTATCATCTGCTCTTGATAAACACTTTGAGAAATCTTTCTCTTCTCAAAAAAAAAAAAAAAAATTCCACATCAGATAATGTACGTTCTCTGTAAAGCACCTTACACCGTGGAAATGCTGTGGGGAAGCTAAGCAGAAGGCCCCAGAGTTTCCATCGGAGGCACAGTGTTGCCAATTTTTCGCTGGTCAGCCACAGTACTTTTTCTATTAGAACAACTGTCTCTTCAATCCTGTTGTCTGCTGTATAGTTCTAATTCAAGGTAGTGGGTTGATGGCAGCAGGACTGGTAATGTAAGCCCCGAGTTATAAAATGCCCTGCTCGGTGGTTCTTCACACGGCTGTTCACTGCTTCGTTCTCCTGTATCAGACGTGTCTTATGCGTGTCAAGTGAGCTGTTCGGTACGTGTTCCCGTGTGTCCTTTCCCACACCTCTGGTAGTATTTTTTAAAAAATAGTGAGAAATGAGTGAAGATAGGAGAATAACCCACAGTCAGAAGAAAACTATTACTTATCTGCTTAGGAATCACTCACTTAGGGGTGTTCAGTAGATTCTTCTTGCCCCCTTTTCCTTCTTAAAGGTTTTGTTTTTAATCTGGGTTATTTGTTCATGTCCAAATTAGTCTAAGGATCAGTTTAATTATAAGCTCTGACGTAAGGTAATTCCAATTTGAGATGTACAGTAGTTAATCTATTCTTGAGAAGAAAAAAAATACTAAATGGATAAATTTTTTGTTTGTAGGAATCATCACAAGTTAATGTGTGCATATATTATTTTATGAACAAATCTATTTCAGCAAATTTCAGTTGTTTCTCTTTTTTACAGTATTTTTTTTTTTAAGATTTTATTTATTTGTATGACAGAGATAGAGACAGCCAGCGAGAGAGGGAACACAAGCAGGGGGAGTGGGAGAGGAAGAAGCAGCCTCGTAGCGGAGGAGCCTGATGTGGGGCCCGATCCCATAATGCCGGGATCACGCCCTGAGCCGAAGGGAGACGCTTAACCACTGTGCCACCCAGGTGCCCCTCTTTTTTACAGTATTCTTTTATGTGCTTTTAAAATCATATGGCATGCAATGTTAGCTCTACAGAGTACTTGTGCGTTTTTGTATGTGTCCATAAGCCAGAAAACCTTTTTGGAGGTGAAAGAATAATGGTCAGCCTACTTCTCTTGCCTCATTATGGTGTAAATGGCAAGTATTTAGAAGTGTGGCATTGCAGCGTTCGTTATTCCTATAACTGGGCTAGGAGAAGGTTATTCTCTGTCACAATAAAAATTAATATTCCCTTTCTTTGGGGATTAATTTCTAAATTTGAAGACTCTGGGTCAGAGTTGGTTGGGCTGTTTCACTGAAATTTCAGCCCCTAAGAAACAAAAATAGGTTTTGGAATAGTTTCTAGGTCACTGGCACAGAAAGCTGGCAAAAAGCTGTAACTTACTTTGGATAGTCCTAGTTAGTACAATTCCATCAGTACAGGCTGTTCTTTTAGCCTGTGACTCAAGTTTAGGAGAAAATAAAATGGAGGGATCCCCAAATTCTTACTCTGTAGTGAACGTTTAGGCTTGGATTCTCCTGTATTCTAGTAGAACCCCTGACCTGGGGGGTGGAGATGTATTTGATCAGATGTCAGTTGTATATTTCACCTTATTGAACTATTCGCAATTCATCTGTTATTTTAGCTTATGTCCCAGTTCTGGATCAGACAGTGGAGGCTCTGGTTATACTGAAAAGCATGCAGACCTGGGAGGCGATAGATCTCAGCTGCACTTAGTGTGGACTGACCTTGATCAAATAATGTAAGCTTTCTAAGCCTCTGTCCTTATCTGTAAAACAATACCTACCTCACAGACTTAACAGTGATTTAAAAAAAACTTATTTTGAGGGCTGTGTGCCTGCAGGTATATGTGCCTGGCCCTTTAAGTGTTGATAGTGTTGTTAATCCCATAAAGAAAACAAGGCTTAAAAATTTTAGTATGTTTCCTGAGGTCATGGAGTAGACCAAACCAGGAGTCTAATTGTGGCAGTTTTGTGTGTAGCCGTTAGAACACGGTGCTTCTCCCATTAAGTGAGTCACCACATCTGAAAGTACTTGATACTCAATATAGGGACTCAATATAAGTTCTCCTTTTCTCTCATTAGAATAAATTGTGTGGTTTATTGACTGAATCCTCGCTTTTTATGCGCAAATGATCTACACATTATCACACAATTTTTGATTCGCTGAGGAAGCTTTAATAACTGCTTTATTCATTAAAACTCCTGTCCATGGTCTTTCATACCTGCAACCTTGTAAGAGCTCGAGAACCTCCCAGGCATCATCTCATTAGCTCTGGCTGCCCCTTTTCGATAAAGGAACTTCTCAGCCACCAAGAGGAAGTCCAGAGATCTCTCCAGTGACAGGGAAAAGGAAGATGCTCAGGCTCGTGACTGCTGGACTGACCAATCTCAAGCTGACACTGGAAAGGGAAGTGTTCCTTTTAAACCAATCGCGAAGTTGTAAAATGCCAAACGCACACCATGTTAAAGACTGTAGAGGATGATTTCCATTGAGTGGATGGGGGTAGCCACATTGACTATATTCTTTGAAAAGGGGCTCTTCTAATGGAACTTCTTTTGAAGATAACAGTAAATGAGAATTATGGAAGCTTATATTTTCTTTCTAGTTGAGCTCTTTTTTCTGTTTGAGAAACATGATACTTTTCTCTCATGATTTTTGTTATCTGTGATTATGTTGGCCGTGTCAGATCCCCAGAGATTGGTGACATCATCTTGCCTAATTACAAAAATGTTTTAATGGCTGAGCTTAGAAACCCACTACACTTCTTATGATCTTCAAAAGGTATATGTTGGTCACATGAACTGGGAATGCACTAGATCTTCAATTAAACCTTCAGCCATACTGGAATCCCCGTTCTGGAAAGGGGCAGTCCCAGGCCACAACACAGGGGCTCTGCCCTATCTTATTTCCCCTTTGACAAACCCTATAACTTTCCAGGGCCTGCCCTGCCCTAGTCTTGAGCTGCAGTTGGAAGAGAGACTTGAAAAGCAAGGAGCTCTTGTTCTTTTGGTCCTGACTCAAAGAATGCTATAAATGGAAGGGGCTTGGAGCTCCCATCCCACAAAATTATGATTCTCTTTGGACAGACTAAACATCTGACCCTCCTCAGAATATAGCTTCTATTTAATCAGAAGTTTTATTAGAAAGAAATCATTTCAATTCCAGAGTTAAATGGCTAAGCCCCGTTTCTCCGCTGATGGAGATTCTTCGTTGTCGTTCATAGAGCCCTATTGCTCACACTGGGGCCTAGCCTTGGTCCGCTGGCTTACAACTGCTCAAATAACATTTGCAGTTGTGTCATAAATATAGGCAGTCAACTTATTTCACATGTCAGCCTTTAAAAATACGTACGGATGTGTGATGTTTCTTGATGATTTGGATAAAATAAATTTTAACAGACCGTCTGTTGCTTCTGGGGCTTCTGAGTTGCAAGAACGGATATGAAGGAATGAGCTAAGATGCCCCACCTTCAGCATTCCAAGGGAAGTACACACACACACACAACATGGTCTCTCTGCCTCACTCTTTGCCAGGTTTATATGAAAAGAAAATAATGAGGCACACCTTTCCACAGACACCCTCTGTCTATGACTGGGAGACAAAATGGCTTAGTGGGTAAGCACACGGGCCTTGGAGTCAGACCTGGCTTTGCATCCCAAGCCTCCCACAGTAGTGGAGTGGCCTTGAGCAGGTTACCTACTCGTCCCCCTAGCGTCAGCTTCACCATCTGTTAGATGAAAATAGTAACACTAACCAGAGGCTCAAATGAGATCAAGTGTGTAAAATGCTGGATGCAGGGTCTGGTAACTCTCAGTTATTCGTGTATTTATAGGATTACTTCCCTGTAGGCCAATCACTACCTAGAACTGTGCCAGCCCCCCACGCTATACTTTAGGAAGCATTTATTTGCAGAAAGGACAACTTCTGTTCTCTTGTAATTGGTCAGGCCCTCAGGCACTAGCTGATTGGATTCCCTGATGACTGGATGGCTTCCTCTCTTCTTTGAGCTTTCTTTAATACCTTAATTATTAGCTCAAGAGGAGGTTGACCACAGTCACTGCCAATCTCCCCAAACCTTCCCTGCAGGAAGCCCAGGACATTTGAGGAGCTACAGAGCACATCCCTCTAAATGTTAAGAGATCTAAGGGCAAGAACTGGAGAAGCAGGGCCTGTGCTTGCCAGGTCCAGACATTCATTCTCTTATTTAGTCCCAGTACATCTCTGTAGGGTAGCAGAACTGGGATTTTTTACCCTCCCCACTTCTACAGAGGAGGAAGCTGAAGCCGAAAGCTTTGCAAGACAAGACAGAAGCCGAGTCCAGTCCATCTAACCTCCAGGTCAGTGCTTTCTGTACCTGGCTGTTACCACCTGAGCATGGGAGGCAAAGAAAGGAGGGACACAGACATCAGTATCCCTGTGCCCATGTCCCCATCATGACTGTGTTATGGAGCTGCATCTCCAAAGCTCTGGAGTTAGAGAAGCAGAGAGATCTTGCCACCAGGCCCCTCCTGTCCAGTCCTGCCCTGCAGTCCGCCTGGCACACCTGCTGCCCTCCCAGTTCCTCAAGCTGAGCCCAGAGGACCGTCCCCTCTGCTGGGGCAGGATGCGACCTCCACAAGGCAGATCACAGCCATTTGATCCTGAACAAAGGCTGCGACCGTGTCTGAAATGACAACTCCCCGGCGGGTGATGTCATGCTGTTTTGTCTCCATGGACTGTGGGGATCTGATTTCAGTTGTGAAGAAAGATGGTCTGGGGAAAAAAGTTACTTCATTCGGAAAATTCCGAGAAGCCATAAATACAGTTTGCAGCTGATGAAAGCACATTCACAGGCAGACAATGGCTTTGGGATGGAAGAAGAGCCCTCTCAAGAGGCCAAGCCCTTCACCCCCCCGCACCCCCCCACCCCCCTCCACCCCCAGCCAGCAGCGGCCCTGCTTCTCCCGAACTTCTGGCAAGATCGAGAGCAATCGCTCCATCAGCTGAGGAGACTCCATACCCCAGTGGCAAGTTGGCTATGGACAGATTTTCCCTGGTTCTCATCCTAAATTGCCTCCTGCCCGGTTCATCCCTGGAGCATCTGGCACAGTTGTGTCCACCTCCCTGCCCTAAATGGTTGACCTGCATTTCTGAGCTCGAAAGCAAATTAAAAATAACATTTTGTTTTGTTGTTTTCATTTCTTATTCACTTTCTAGCCTTGCAGTCTCTTTGAATCTTTTTCACTTTGCATATTCTTTTCTCTTTCTCCTACAGTTGGCACAGTAAGAAAGAGGGAGAAAACAGAGGATGAAATTCCATTTTGCTTTTCATAAGAAATTTAAGAGTATAATTCCTAGTCCAGATCCTCAGGCCTGAGTCAGGAAGGAATAACCACTGCCAGGAAAGACCAGAGGCAGAGAGCTTAGAACTGGGGGTAAGTTTTCAAGAGATGTTTCATCCCCTTCCCTCCCCCTGCCTCAATAATATAAAAACAATATGGCAAGATTAGAGAATTTGGGGGAATCAGAGAAAGTTTTCCTATTCCAGCCTGTCCCTCCATCATTGTGTCTTCCTGGTGCCAGGTCCCTAGGTCACCGAGCCCCTTATTCTGTCTTCCCTGTTCCCACAGCCCCCAGCTTTGGGGTGCCCTTCTCTTGGGGCCTGGCCTCCAAGAAGTCCATGGTGTTCCCAGACTATGGGAGCTGGTTTTTCCAGAAACTCACCCACAGCTTCTGATTTCCATCCCCAAATTGGTTCCTGGAGACAGTGAGCCCCTTGTGTTTAGTCCTGAGAAGAGGAATCCCTTCCCTTTGGCCCTTAGCCTGGGTGCCTCCCACACAGGTCTGCCCCCAAATACCCGCAGCCCCACCAGCTGCCCATCTGCAGGTCTGAGCTGAGCCATCGTGGTGCAGACACTGCCCCAGGTGTGGCAGGCACAACCCGGTTCCTGCCTCCACCCTGTGAGCCTCAGTGACTCGCCGCCAGGCCACAGGTTCAGGCCCTTGGAGAGTCCAGTTCCTGGAGGAGGTGCAAGTACAGTGTCAGAGGAACCTTGGGAGGAGGCCGCATGTGTCTTTCGGGGGGGCACAGCATCACCAAATGATAGAAGAATAAAAACAAAGCCAAAGCTTCTTAAAAAGTCCCCATTAGGGGTGCCTGGGTGGCTCAGTCGTTAAGCATCTGCCTTCAGCTCAGGTCATGATCCCAGGGTCCTGGGATCAAGCCCCACATCAGGCTCCCTGCTCAGCGGGAAGCCTGCTTCTCCCTCTCCCACTCCCCCTGCTTATGTTCCCTCTTTCACTGTCTATCAAATAAATAAACACAATCTTTAAAAAAAAAAGTCCCCATTAACCCAATTAGTCAAATCCTGAAGGGGCTTTTGTCTTAATGGAATTTGACTATATCTCAATAGTACTTGAAATTAAAAAAAAAAAAAACCAAAACATACCAATTCACGTTTAGGAAATGTGGATTTTAAACTCCTGGGATTTGATTTCTAGACATGACTAGTTTTACGTCATAGATCAGTATTGCCCCACAGAAATAGAAAGCAAGCCAACTGAGTAATCTTTAATCATCTAGTAGCCACATTTTTAAAAAGCAGTAAGAAACAGGTGAACTTCAGTATATTTTATTTAACCCAATATATACAAAACAGCAACATGGAGTCAATTTTAAAAATTATTAATGAGATATGATATATTCTTTTTGGTACTAGTCTTTGAAACTTTACCCTTTCAACATACCTCATTTTGGACTGGCCGTTTTTCCAGCACTCAGTAGCCACATGGGGCTAGCGGCTGCTGTGCTGGCCGGTGCAATTAGAGGCAACTGCCATCTCTCCTGGGAAAGTTCCCTGTGGGAGATGATCCTGGCGAGTGGGCAGTGGCTCTGAGAACACAGCTGCAGCCCATCAAAACAGAGGCCTGCGTCTGTCAGAGATCATAGGGCACAACCAAAAGCAATGCAGGAGTCCATTAGAAAGTAAGTGCTATGGGAACAAAGGAAAAATAGAGCAAGGTTAGGAAATCAGTGCTGGGGTGGGTCAGGTTGTAGTATTAAAGAGAGTAGGTCTCCAAGAAGGTGAGATTTGAGCAAGTCTGTATGCTGAGAGTTGAAGGAAATGAAGACGTTGGCCAGTAGAGCATCCCGACAGAACAGCTAGAGCAAAGGCCCTCGGGTGAGCGGGCATACACCCGGCATGTTTGAGAAAGAGCAGAAAGACCAGTGTGTCTGGAGAGGAATGAGCAGGGGGGAGAGTATTGGGAGATGAAATCACAGAGGTAAGACGGTAAGATCATGTCAGGCCGTCCAGGCCATTGCAAGGATATTGGCTTTTATTCTGAGAGAGAATCACTATAGAATTTTGAATGACGTAATCTGACTTTAATTTGAACAAGGTCACTCTGGTTGCTGTGTTGAGAATACAGCGTAGGAGGGCAAGAGTGGAAGTAGGAGGACCAGTTAGGAGTTTATTCCAAGATGAGAGCAGTTGGACCAAGGTAGTAGTGAAAAGACAAAGAATACATGCCTTATGGATAAATTTTCAAGGTAGAGCCAATGAAGTGTAAGAAAAAGAATAGTCCAGGATGCCTCCTAGGTTTTTGGTTTGCATAAATGATAATCTGTCAGGGCCATCTATGGAGATAGAAAAAGCTGCAGGGGGCGCAGGCTTATGGGAGAAGATCAGGAGTTCAGTTTTAAATGTGTTTAGTGTGACGTGTCTGTTCAACATCCAAATAGAAATGTCAAGTAGGCAGTTGGAATTACAAAGCTAGAATTTGGGAGAGAAGCCTGGACTTAAGATATAGATTTGGGAGTTCTCAGCATATACATAGAATTTAAAGCCCTGAGATTCAATGAAATCAAATCATCTGAGTAAGTACAGGAAGAGAGCGCGCTGAGGCACTCCTAGCAGTCGATGGTGGGGACGATCAGGAGAACCAGGGAAGAGTACTGAGGAAGAGTGACTAGAGATGGAAGGAAGACCAAGAGACTGTTGTGTCCTGGAAACCACAGGAAAAGAGAGCTTCAAGGAAGAAATGGCAAACCGGATGGGATGTCCTGACAGGTCAGGTCAGATGTGAGAAATGAGAACTGACCATTGGATCTAGCAACATGGAGGTCATGGCAGTCCTGATGAAGCAGTTCCATGTGTGATGGAACGAGATGGGTGTGGACATAAGAGAAAATCTGTGGGGCAGAACTGCAGCCAACTCAGGAGCCTTGCAAAACAGCTGGCAGGGTGATTGGGAGCAAGAGAAAGCTTTTTTAAAAATCAACTTTATTGAGGCATAATTTAAATTTATGTATGAAGTATACAGGTCAATGAGTTTTGACAGATGTATATACCCATGTAACCACCACAACAATCAAGATATATAACACTTCCACCACCCCAGAAATTCCCTCGTGCCCCTTTATAGTCAAACTCTCCCACCCCCTCCTCCCAATCCCCAGCCCCACGCAACCACTGTTCTGCTTTTTGTTGCTGAGCTTTGTTTCACCTTTTCATATAACTTGAATCATACAGGATGTACTCCTGTGCCTGGCTTCTTTTGCTCAGCATGTATCAGTAGTTCCTTCCTTTAGATCATTGAGTAGTCTCCTGTTGTACAGATAGATATACCACAATTTGACCATCCATTCACTTGTTGTTGGACATTTAGTTGTTTCTAGTTTGGGGCTACTATGATTAAAGATGCCAAGAATATTTGTATACAAGTCTTTGTGCAAACATGAATTTCACTTCTTTTGGGTAGATAGATATCTAGGAGTAGAATTGCTGGGTCATATAGTAATGTGTGTTTAATTTTATAAGAAACTACAAAAATGTTTTCAAAAATGACTATATAATTTTACATTCTCACCAGCAGTGTATGAGTTCCAGTTGCTTCACAGATTTACAAACACTTGGTATTGTCAGTCTTTAAATTGTAGGTGAAGTTTTTTTGTTTTTTTGTTTTTTTTTTAATAGACTTATGATTTTAGAATAGCTTTAGGTTCATAGACAAGTTACAAAGACAGAACAGAGAGTTCTGGTACACCCTTTGCCCAGCTTTACCCAATGTTACCTTCTTATAAAGCCATAGTATTAAAAAAAAAAAAAAAAAAGCCATACTGTATTTGTCAAAACTGACATTGGCACAATTCAAGTAGCCCCATTATGGTCTCTACCCACATCTCACCAGTTTTCATACCAATGACCTTCCTCTGGCTCAGGAGACCACATTGGGTCAGGCCTTAGTGTCTCCAGTCTGTGCCCCTTTCTCTGTCTTTCCTTGGTTTTTGTGACCTTGGCAGTATTGAAGAGTACTGGTCAGGTATTTCCTGGAATGTCCATCAGTTTGAGTTTATCAGAGGTTTTCTGATGATTTGTCTGAGGTGATGGTTTGGGAGAAGAATGCCCCAGAGCTGAAGTGCCCTTCTCTGTGGTTCGCATCAGGGGGCACGTGACAGCAACATGGCTTATCACTGGTGACATTACCCTCATCACTTGGTTAGCATGGTGTCCGCCGGGTGTCCTTCCCCTTACATACTCTACTTTCTGGAAGCCAGTCACTGAGTCCAGCCTACCCTCAAGGAGAGGGGATTCAAGTCCCACCTCCTGGAGTGGGTAGCATCTACATGTGTTACCTGTAATTCTTTTCTGGGGGAGATTTCCCCTTCTCCTTCATTGATTACTTTGTTGAATCATTTATTACAGAGAAAACTTTGTTTTAAAAAAATGGGAAAATAACAGCACATTTGTATGTTGGTGGGAATGATCCAATAGAAAACAAAATATCACAAGTTCTTTAGTTTTTTCAGCAAATGTTGACAATTTTTTTCACTGTTGGAGTTTCCACTGGGTCTTTTCTCGTGTCATTTTAAACATCACTTTTACCCATAATTCAGTTTCCGTAGGCCTCATTGGAAGTCAGAGGACCTGTGGAGGTCAGGGCAGAGTTTTCATAGATGGCCTATGTGTCAGGTCTGTTCTTCCAGCAGAACTCCTTGGTGCTTGTGAAAGGATGGCCCCTCACCCCAGCCTTCACCCTTCCTACTGTCTCCCTCCTCAGCCCACAGAAGCCTGGGCAGAATGGGGAACTCCAGAACTGGGGAAGAGCCCATGTTTCCCTTGGGTAGGAAGGAGCCAGACGTCTGTCATGGGAAGCTGTGGCAGCTGGAGCCCTCTCAACGGGACTCTGGGGGCTGATGGTGACTGAGGGGGAGAATTCTAGGGGAAGGAAGAAGCAGGTGGAGCTGCTTGGCTCCAACTCAGAATCCAGAACAGTGGGCTCTGTTTCTTCCGTCCCCTCATTGGGAGGACAGAGCTCTGAGGACAGTAGCCAAAGCTCTAAGCCCTGGCGGGGGGCTCCAAGAAGAGCCAAGTCTGAGCACCCCAGGAAGGGGGGGGGAGATGAGATTGAAAAACCTTGGAGGTTCAGGTTAGAAACTCGGTGGTGGAAGAGACACCCTAGGAGAGAGGCCCAACAGGCCCTGGAAGGGACTGGGGCCACTGCCAGCCAGTGCACCAGCCCCGTTTCCCCACCCCCACCCCCCAATCCCTGCACACAGAGACTCTCATCTGGCCTCCAACTGGGGAACCCCAGGCCCACATGCCTTTGCCCACAGGGTGTTGGGGTGGTGGAGAGAGTGGTTGTGACAAGAGGTGACGTATTCTGGGCTGCAGAAGTTATCTCCAGGCTTCTATTTTGCAGAGGCTAGCAGTACAGTGTCTAACAGATACATGTATTTGTAGATGAATCAATCCATACCCTGCCGTGACAGCAGAAGCACCGCCACCGTGAAGGAAGGTGGTAAATTCCCTCTCATTCAGAGAATGCCTCTCTCTTCTCAACCAGCTGCCCACGGGTTTCTCATCAAGATAGTAATTCATTGTACAGGGAAGGGAACTTACCCTGTGGAAATTCCCGCTTCCTCCCAAGAATAGTGTGCACAGTGTTAACCTTGGTGGGTAAGAATCCCCCTGCCCCCCGCGACCCCAATGGCCGCTTCTCTCTTCGGAAGCCTCTAGGTCTTATCCAAAACCTCTAGGTCTTATCCAAACCCTCTGTGGAAGTCTGAAAAATGCCCAGGACAGACCTGGGGGTGAGCTCAAAAGCACCGATAACCCCATTGATAGGAGCAGATATGCTAAAGTTCTTCCTGCCCAGCATCTCTTTCTTCTGACTGCAGCCCTTGGGTTTTCCTTTGGGGTAGCGGCTCTTCTCTCCCGTCCATGTGCTTCCGCAGGCCCAGGCTGCAGGGATGGGCACAGGCTGAGCCAGTCAGAGCCTTGGGCAGGTACTGCTAGGCTGGAGTCCAGGGCAGAGCCTGCTTGAGGACGGAGCTGATGCCGCAGGAAGGAAAGCTAAGGGGTGGACAGACTTCTGACCACAGCCTCCTAGGAGCACCTGGCCCCAGCTGGTCTTTTCAGTTACAGACGAGGCAAATTTCTTTCCTCCTTTCCTCCCTCCCTCCCACCCTCTCCTTCTCCTTCTCCTCCTCCTCCTCCTCCTCCTCCTCCTCCTCCTCCTCCTCCTCCTCCTCCTCCTCCTCCTCCTCCTCCTCCTCCTCCTCCTCCTCACAAATACCCTAACGGCATTGCCACCTCACATGCCTGCCCGTGCCTCCTCCTCCCCTTCCCCCTTCCCCTCCCCCCACAACACTGAGAAAGGCTCTAACTCTGGTTTTTCTCAGGTGCCACAGGGCTACTGTGGGAACCATCCCATGGTCCAACCCACAGCCCCTTTTGTCCCCTACGGCATAAAGTGAGAATGTATTTTTAAAACTGAATACATCTATCTTTCTATTATACAAGAACTTATTGTTTTAATTAGAGAAAAGGGGGAAGTTGTTCATATTGCAGCTGCTATGAGGATTTTAGCTTATTTCCTTGCAAATGTTTCCCCAATACACATGACATAGTTGTAGCCCTAGTGCACCCAGAGCGCACCCAGCCAGCAGCAGCCTGCTGTCGTCGGTGCATTTCTCTCTTTGTGGTTTTTCAACGTCTCTGTTTTCAACAGCTCCGCTTCTCAAAGGTCCAGCTGTGAGACTGGAAAGTCAGGAGCTCACCTAGAACAAGGTGAACCCTCTTGTTCAGGTAGGGGCTGTTCCTGTAACTCTTTCCGGGAGTCCGGCTCTCCTCAGCTGGAGTTTGACACTGATGCCTGGGTCGCACCCCTAGACCATCTGCTTCAGTAGCTCTGAGGTGGGTTCTAAGAAGTTGTATTTCTGAGCAGTTGCCAGATGATACTAATGCTGCAGGTCTCAATGTGCAAGACTCTCCTGGGAGCTAAAATGCATTTGCTATTCAGGTGACCCGTAGGCCCATTCAAGTTAGAGAAGCTGAGATAGAGACATGCCCTAACTTTCAATAAGAGTCACTTACTAAACACTAACTCATGCCTCTGTGGTTTTTCAGAAGCCTACCTTTTTCTTGGGGGCCAAGTTTCCGGGTGGGGTAGGACCTACAACTTCACACCTAAAGCCCCCGGGAACCCCCAATTTCACATAACCTAAAAAGGGAGGGTTATGTGAGGGTTTCTTTCACTGTTCTCTTATAACCTTGCTCCAGTTGGTTAGAGATGAAGGGGCAGGCTGTGGGGGATTGGAGCCTCAGGTCAGTTTCATATTTATTGAGTGTTGGAGACGGTGTCAAGGAGATACAAAAGTAAATGAAATGTGGTCCCTGTCCTCTAGGAGCTGATGGATGATGGGGAGGTAAACACAAAATAAATCAATGCTCATAACCTGAGAAAGAGCAGGGCAGAGGAAGGCAGTGTTCCCTGGGAGCACAGAGAAAGGGCACTCAGCTGGCCTTATGGGAGGGGGAAGCTGAGCCAGGTAGAAGTTTGCGGTTAGCCAGTGAAGGAACATAGGAAGGGCATCCATAGCAAAAGGAACAGTGAAAGCCAGGGGGCCCGAGACATCCTGGTGCTGTCAGATATGGGATGGTGAGAAATGGAGCTGGGGGGTGAAGTGGACCAGATGTAGACCCCCTGAGCTGAAAGGACATTTCAGAACCTCCCATATCTCTGGTCCTCCAGCCCAAGAGCCTGACATGGAGCCAGCGTAAGACTATTGGAGGATTTTCAACCAATCCACTAAGTGGAAAGACTTGGTTTCTCTTATCGCTTATAATTTCACCTCAAAGGCACCAAGTTTGGTCAATAATTGCCCAAGCCTCATTGAGGCCTGCACATACCTAGCCGCCACAAGTTCTCACCAGTGGCTCCTATGGCTGAAACCACATGTCTGCCTAAGAGCAAGGACAATGGGTTGGGTTGGGTTACTAGTTTATAAAGAACCAAACAGCAGTGAGTTCATTGAAAACCAGTCATATTTTCTCCAAAAACCAGTCCAGGATTCATATGGGGGCCGTGGTCAAACTCAGGCCCTTCTGGCGTTTGAATCCATTATCCTTGACTACATCGCTACTCAGAGTGTGAGAACTTATTAGAAAAATGAAAAGGGCCTGTTCCAGACCTACTGAACCACAGCCTGCATTATAATCAATCCCCAGGGGATTTAAACACCTGTGGTTGAATAAGTTGGGCTTATCCTCACTGCAGTGAGGGAGACGACACACCTTGGGCAACGGTGGACCCTCTCAGTAGGAAGGGGTTTGACAGGACTTGCAGAACCTGGCATTTGGTTGGGTGAATTTCGGGAGGGCCCAAGAAAGCCGGCATTTGCTCTGGATTGGGTTTTGTCAGGAAATGGGACAGTTCTGTCACTGAGTATCTTAGTAAATCTTATCGATAAGGAGGGTTAGATCAGATCCAAGCTAAATGTGTAATTGGTAAAGAGGCAGCCACCACTCCTATGAGCAAGGAAAGGAAGACATTTAGGAGTTTGTGGTTGTTTTTGTCTGTGCTTAAATAAAATTATGAGGCAGTCCATTTTGACTCACTTCATCACAGTTGCAGAGTGACCTTGACTGATGGCATTCTGTGAGATCGTTTATGTCCAACCAGAAAACATCTAGGCCAGCTTCAGACAAGCTAAGGCCTAGCTGAAAGTATCAGGCCAATTCCCAGATGTCAGGAGCTGCTTTCTCCTTTCGCAACATTAAAGACCGAGAGTCAGTGTTTTAGAGTGTGGCTTCCTTTTTCAAGGTTGTCTCGTGGTCCAATATGGTTGCTGGAGCACCAGCAATCATAGTAGTTTTCCAGGGACAGGGAGCAGACAGTTGAGCGCACATTTCCCAGCTCCCTTTAAGAAGCTTTTAGGAAGCCCCACCCATGTACCTCATAGGCTATCCATAGTTTCAAGAGCACTGGGAAATGTAGACCTTTAGCTGGCTATGTTGCTGCCCCTCCTCCAATTAGGTACTTTTCGGTAAGGCAGAGGGGAAATTGGGTACAGAGTAGGCTACCGGCAGTCTCTCTCAGACAAGGAAGGCTGGGCTCAGGAATGGGGGAAGTTCTGGGCCTGGGAGGGTAACAGAATTTTATCTTCTCCTTATCAGTATTTAACATTCCGACAACCAGAGCTGGCCAGTCACAGTGAAAAAGAATCAGCGAGTCTCCAGTGTCTGCAAGAAATTCTTATTAAAGGTAGAATTTGCTTCTCAAGTTTTCCATACCACTGGCTGGGAGAGCAAGAGTGTTGTAAATATACAAGAACTGCCCCCACAGCCCCAGGTGGAAGAGCTGTTGGAATGAGAATGACGTTTGTGAGAAGAGTCATCTGCTCTGCTAGGCTTTATCCCATCCCCAGGGAGAGGAACAGTGGGAGGAGGGGAAGACAGCTCTTCAAAACAAGGTATCAGAGTAAGATGGAGGCATGCCTTCGTTTTTTATTGAATAAACTAGCCCAACGGCCAGGAACCCCAGAGGTCACAAGCCTGGACACACAGTAGGGTCGCGCTGATGCCCAGGTCACAGTGACTCACCCCCACCCCACCCCACCCCCCCCAGAACACCACCTGAAGTAGAACGGCACTTCCTTCAGAGTGCCCCAGCCATTTCCCAGAAGCCCCAAAGGGACCCTTCACAGGTGCCCTTGGCGGTATGCCAGCTGCCCGCTTCGTCACCTCATTTAACACATTTGCTGAGCACCTTCAAGACCCCTTGCCAGACATGAATGATTCAGGTGTCAGCGAGACAGACACATCGTTACCATAGAGAGCTGACAGCTTGTTGCAGAAAACACACAAATTACAAATTGTGCAAATGCTTTGTTAAAGATAAAAACCTGGTAGTGACCAACAGGAGATAGGGTATTCCTTGAAAATATCCTGAGCAGCCGAGGGTGTTCCCACTTCAGGGCACAGCTGCTGTTCTTTCTGCAGGAACAAGTTTTCCCCTACAATCCCCATGACTCACTCCCTCACTTCCTTCAAGTCTTTGTTCAAATGTCACCTTCCTGAAGACGCCTTCCCCGACGCCCACCCCCATCCTCCGCTCTCCCTACTTCCTGGCCTTACTCTGTTTTCTCCACAGATTCATTATTTACCCTCCTACTGGTTTACTGACTGTCTACCCTCCCCTCCACAAATACTTTGTTCCATGAGATCAGAGGTTTTGTGTTTTGTCACTGTCCCCAGTGTCCATAAACAGTATGTGATCAGGCTGCATCAATGTGTGTTGAATGAATGAATGGATGAATGAATGAGTCAGAAAGAATAGGGCAGTCAGGGAGGCCCCTTGTGCCCTGATGCCCGGGAGGCAGAGAAGCACGCGAGACAGTGATTTGATTTTTTTTACCACTGGTCATCTGGCTGTTTGGGGCGGAATGGCTTGGAAACAACCAACCATGGCAATGGAGAGGTGGACAGGGTAGGAGGCCACTGCAGTGGCTGAGGCTGAGAAATCATCTGGCCGTGGCCCTGCAGGAAAGTGGGCAGTTGAGGGTCATTTTGGAGGTGGACGGGATAAGACTTTGAGCTGTGCCCCTGAGCCTCCGCTGCTTGAGATGGGGCCAGATGGGAGGAAGAACAGGTTGGAGGAAGCCAAGCGTTTCCCTCTCCTGCTCTGTCCCCACTGTGGACTTCTGTAGCCCTGAAGCAGCTTGCAGGGGCTCTCAGTGCTGCTGCTGGGACAGCGCCCCCCCCGCCCCGGGGAAGGCCCATGGCCCTGTAAGGTTGGGCCCTGACCCCTGCCGAGGCTGCCAGTCCTTGGGGAGCCTGGGTGATGCCCGTTCCACAAGAGCAGAGGGTGTGCCCACCCCCACCCCTGGGCCACTTGTGCCCAACCTCTGCTGGCCCTCACCCCTCCAGGGTGCATGGGGCAGGAAGGGAGCAGATCAGCCCCCTTCCCACTCCCTCTCTCCTCTGCAGCGCCCACTGCTCCAACCTGACCTACCTGGTTCAGCAGACTGGAAAGCCCTGCTGCAAGGCCAGTGTCCACAGGGGTGATGTAGATAATTCACTAGCAGTGCAGCAAGCACCACGGCCAATCAGGACGGGGGCCTGGCCCTTCTGCTTGGAAGCTGCCCAGATAACCATCAGACCCCCAGACACCCTCATCAAACCCCACCAGCCAAACTGGAAGGAGCAGGATGGTCAGACTCCCACAACCCTGAATCCAGCAGGTGACAGAGACACCCAAGGGCCAGGCCAGTGGCCTTCTGTCCCCACTTCCAAGGCAACCCGAAGTGGCCTCTGAGGAGCCCACGTGCCACCACACTGAGTCCAGTCTCCTTGAGGTTTGCCCCTTCTCCCTTTCTCCACTTGCTTTCCTGCTGCTGCCTTCCCATTCCCCAGACATTCTCTGATCCCATGCCGACACTGCCTCCTCCATGAAGTCACCCCTGACTGCCTCTCCTTCTTTGTGTTTCTTTTCTGGGTTCTTTGGTATCTGCATCCTTATTTCCGCGTTTGCAGCTATGTGTTTCATCTCCTGGCTTTTTAATTCCTAGAGGCTGGAGGGTACTTGTTACGTGCCCACAGAGTGGTGGTGGTGAGCACAGACGGCTACAGACAGAGGTGCTTTCGGGTCCCACCTGCTACCGTGTGGCCTTGGGCAAGGAACTTAACTTCTCTGTGCCTCATCGATCAAGAGGTACCCATGCCCCCTTGAGAGGTTCCTGTTTGCGAAGAGCCCAACCTGGTGCCTTGTGCTCAGTAGGGACTCCACAGATGTCAGCTGTTATCCTAGTGTGACAAGTCCCCATGGTATCTGACATCACACCAGGCGTTCAGGACGTGCCCAGTAAGTGCTCCATGGCTAACTGGGCTGAATCTCTGTCTTCAGCTGCCTTGAGTGGGTTATGCATTAGGGCATCTGTTTCCATTTCTCTATGGACTTGGGTCACAGCTACAGGACTGGAGAAGCGCAAGGCTGATCTCTTATTTCCTTAGCGCCTGAGCCAGCAGAGACAGCAAGTCAAGTTCCCAGATAAGTGTAGACATTGGGCCCCTCTCAAGGGGTGGAGAGAAACTTTCTCACAAACATGTTCACCATTTCTCCCGTCCTTTTCCTCACAGACAACCCTAAAGCAAAAGCAGTCTCTATGGCAACTCTCTGCTTCAGAGACGGATTCTAGGAACACTCTGAAGACCCTTCAGGTCCCACGTGACCTGTTGCAGTGGCTGAGGCTCTATCAAAGAGTGACACTTCCCTTACTGACCTCAGGGTTCCAGGTCCTGGAACCAGCCATTTTATATACATATGTCTCTTGTCATCTTCATGAAAACGCCATTCAACAGTTAAAGAGACTGAGAATTGGCAAGGTTAAGAAACTTGCTCAAGGCCACACAGTTGGTAAATAGTAGAACCAAGATGTCCACCCTGTTTGACCTCTGCCAGCCCGTGCTCCTGCCTCTGGGCCACTCCCTTTTATAATGCGGCAGCCACTGGCCTAGAATCCAAAAACCCAGCTTGGGGCCAGGTAATGGACAGGGGAAGGAACGGCCACCACCCCTCCCCCGCCGGCCCACTGCCCAGGTGAGGGCTTTTGGGTGGGGGCAAGAAGAGAGTAAAGAGTAAAAAAAAAACAAAAAATTATTTTAATTTATGGCTAACCAGATTTCACTTTTGCATCAATTTATATCCATTTCCCCTAATTCAGGCAACTCTGAATATGAGAAAAGCATTCAGCCGTTTGAAGAATGCTATTCAACTCATGACAAAGAACAATTCTTTTGAATCTATGAGAATTTTCTGGAAGTCACGTGTCATTTTCACTTTCACCTATTAAAATCGAAGCTTACGTTCAGCTTTTTAAAAAGTTTCTCAGCGTGGAGGCAGCCAGCAGCTGGTGGTACAGGCTGGGTCGCAGGCCCTTGCCAGAGGTCAGCACTCTCTGAAAGCCCAGACCAACTCAGCAAGCCATGGGCTTGGGCTCAAACCCACATGATCTTGAAAGAAAGACCTGCATAAAGATCACAATGAACCAACAGAACATATTCAACATCTGTCATTATCTCACCTTACTGGGGGCTCGGGAGCAGGATGTGGCACCTTCCAAGAACCCCTAGAGGGAAGACTGAGCCACGAGGAAATGGAGCTCCTGGACTGGACAGGAGCCTGGGGCCGGGATGAGGCCTCTTCACACATCTGCTTCCCTCATAAGGGATCCCTGACTCGAAGGCTCTGCCAGGTGGAAACCAAACCCGCCCTGGGCCAGGGGCCAGAGCAAGGACTTACCTGGAAGAGACATCTGCAAAGCTATTTGAACCACATGCAAACGCTGCTATGTTAATGATCATAAATTCCTACAGCAGCTTCCCCCAGGACCTTGGCTACCATGTTAGTGGAATAATTTTTCAATGTACTTGGTACAGAGGAGACCCAGTGCACAGGGCCAGGCGAAGGGTGCGTGTGCATGTGTGTGTGTATATGCCTGCATTTTTTGGGAGTGAGGATATTTGCATAACACAGATATCTTTGCAGATACCAGACAAACAGGAAGTTTCAGAACCTGTGCCATTTCCTTTCACTGTGAATCAGCAGCCTCTTTCTTCTCACTCAGAAATGATGAAAATCACAGGGTACAGCACTGGAACGTGAACTACAAGAGAAGAGCACAAAGGCCTCCCAAGTCACCTTCTCTGCTGGGGGGCTTCCCTGTCCCCCACCTCTACCTGCACTCCTTGGGCCATCCCCTTCCACCTACCCAGCTTCCTAGAAGGCTTCAAGAGAGGTTTAGGCACCGGCCCTAAACACATCAGCAGAACAGTCTTCAGCCACCCCACCTATGTTCACACCAGTGCTTGCGATGAGGCCCCGCCAGGCTGCAGCGGGGCCTCCCGTGTCCAGTTACTGGCTCCAGGACTGCATCCTTGAGAGGCTCTCCCAGGTAACAAGCATGCCCTGGACTTGCCACCAGAGTGCCTGGTCTCAGACTCCCGCTCTAGCTGGAGAGGCCCCCGGTGAGCCACCTTCCCCTCCCAGCCTCAGTTTCCCTACCAGTTACATGGGAAATAGTGACTCCCTGCCGGTTTGGGGCTAATAATACACGTGAAAGGCAAGGAATATGAGGCAGCAAATAAAAGCACAGGCTTTGGAGTCAGATATCTGAGTTCAAAACCCAGCCCCATGGTGTACTGGCCATGACACTTTGGGCAAATTACCTAACTTTGCCAAATCTCCCTTAACTTGCTCATTTGTAAAATGGAGATAACGAGCATATCTACCTGATAGCCTACTGAGAGGATTAAATGATGTAATCTCCTGGCTCACAGGAAACTCTCAACAACTGTAAACCAGTTTTCCCACCGCCTCCCCCACTCTTCCTTCCTCCTGCCCCACCCAATGCTGCAAGACCCCAGGGGTGAGACCAAGGGCTGAACTTCACCAGGGAGAGCCCAGCACCTTGGCTTGGCCCGTGATAAATCAGCTGAATGAATGAATGAATGTATGTATGTTCCTGGTCCATAGCAGGTGCTGAGGAAGTACATCCGTATCAAATAATTTATACAAAAGCCGCAGACCAAATCATGCCCTATGCATTTTTGAAATTCCTGAAAGGGAGGCGGGGCAATAGAGAATAGTGATAACAAACGTCCTGGCTTAGACCGCCATCAGGTCTGGCCCGTCCTTGAACTTTGCGCTCTGCATGAAATGTGGAGAGGATGTGGAGGAGTGGGTCCAGTAAGTCCAGCTTCACGACCCAGGAAGATGATTCAAGGACTTGACTTCCTTTCCAAGAGGACAGGCCTGGCAACTGGCAGCCGTCTTGCCTCAGTTCTCTCCACTCCCTCCTTAGGCCTAACAGTCTTTTCTTGTTGAAGAGCTGGTGGGTCTGAAGGCCCTTGGGCTCCCAGCAGCCTTGTGGAGGATGGCAAGCCACACCCCAGTGCCGACCCAGGCCGCATGAGTGCAGAGAGCAAGAGGCTTGTCTCTACGGGAGGACAGCACACTCACCCGGGCGTTCACTCTGGGGCACGGCTGTTCTGCTCTCTCCTCCTGTCGGCTGTGCCAGAAGAGTGCTCCCTGGCCACTCCTCCAGGAGAGAGTCCAGGATGCAGTGGACACAAAGGCTAAACGCCAAAGTCTGGAGTCAGATGACCTGGCTTTGCATCCAGACTCTGCATAGACAAGCTGTCTGAGCTCAGGCAAGGCTGCTACCTCTCTCGACCTCAATTTCCTAATCTGTAAAATGGAGAGCAGTGCAAGAGCCCAGGGCTGATGGTGAAAACATTTACTAACTAGCCTCGGCACTAACCTGTGAAGTGAATCCCAGCCAGGACCAGGTTAGACCTGCTAATTATTAGCTCTGCTAATTTCTACTGCGGGGTTTGTTATGGCTGCTGGCACACTGTAAACACTAAACATTAGCCACCGCTTTCGCTGTTTTTGTGTTAAGCTCGTGTCACAGAGTTCCCAGTTGGAGGGACATTCAGAGGAATGGTGGCCCTAGACAGGCTCGGTCATTGCCCTGTCCCAGGTTAACGAAGACCCTCCTGCCTCCCACTGTTCCCCCAGAAAGTCACAGGAGTGGGACACCTGAGTGGCTCAGTCGGTTAAGCATCTGACTCTTGATTTTGGCTGAAGTCATGATTTCAAGGGTCGTGAGATTGAGCCCCCGTGTCAGGCTCCGGGCTGAGTGTGGAGTCTGCTTGAGATTCTCTCTCTTTCCCTCTCCCTCTGCTCCTCCTCCTGCTCATGCTTTCTCTCTCTCCCTCTCTCTCTCTCCCTTTTGCTCTCCCTCCCTCTCTCTCAAGTAAATAAATAAAATCTTAAAAAAACAAAACAAAGAAAGTCACAGCGGTGATGGGAATGAGACAGGACCTTGATCTTACCTGCCTAATGTGAGTCCTGCTGCATCCCTCTGTTGCCCACGGCAGGAGCTCTTTTCCCCAGGAACACTCTGCAAATTTTTATCACAGCAGCAAAAGAGCCAAGTAGCTAGTGGTCCATCACTGAGCATCTGTTTGCAGTGCAAGCCAAGCCAGTGTGCGGCTCGCGTATCACACGCCGGGGTCCCCCGCACTGTCAGGAAGGAAAACCCCAGAGATGTGTATTGTGCATGTCAGAGGCCAGAGTCCCTTTTCCTCCTGTTTCGGACCAGTTTTAAAGAAGAGTTCTCAGAACATTCGGAGCCTGGAGGCGGCCCGCCACAGCAGCAGAAGTGGAAGCTCAGGCATCCTGTACCCCAACAGTACCAAGCCAGAAATATCAAGGACACGGGGCCCAGCTGGCTAGAGTCTGGAGGTCATCTCTGCCTCTGGGGAGAGCCCGCTGGAGCCTTGTCTGCTCAGGGCCAGGGCAACCGGTCACCCTGGGGGCCTGTGATCTCCTGCCGGGGCTTTGATGGCCTGCTGGGCCCCCCCGTCGTGAAGATTAAAAGCGGCCCTCCCTCTCTTGCAGACCCGTCAGTCCCACTATGTAAGGAGCTGCCTGTCTATGAAGACCTCTCCTGTCATCTCATAAAAGATGCTCCTGCTGGAGGAGTGTGGAAGCTGGCCAGGGAGGGAGGGGACTGCACCTCAGAGCACTGGTTCTAGAAATGTCACCTTGGCGATGGCTGCCCATCAAAGCCACATAACAATGCAAACCCAAATGGGATTTTCTGGTAACTGTTTTATCAACAGACTTTTTTTTTTTTTTTTTTAGAACCACAACCTTTGTGAATAGAACCCAGCAGGAGTTCACCCTGGGTTTTTCGAGCATCTGCATCTATCCTTTGCTATGTCATGACTAGGAACAATATAACATGACACTGTAATCACAAAGCTACTATTTCTTGTATGTAAACTGTGCTTCTATCTTGAGCATTGAGACATGATCTCTCCTTTGAGCTAGTCCTTGCCAAAAACCCATAAGAAAGTAGTTATAATAACAATTATTATTATTCTTTTACTATTACTTATAATTGATTACTATTATTAACAAAATGGATTTTATTTTAATAAAATAACATTTCTTAAGCTTTTCCAACATTCCAGGCATCGTGGCCATTGTCTTATATCCAACATCTCCTTTGTTCCCTCCAAGAGCCCCGTAAGACATGTACTACAATGACCCCTTTCACAGGTGAGTTAGGGGAGACCTGGGACCCCAGCCTGGAGCCGCTGCCCCCAGAGCCTGTGAGCTTCCCACTGCACCGTCCCACCTCCCTTCTCAGCCCTGCTTCTTCTCCCTCTTCTCTGGCCCGGAGAGGCAAGGGCCTCAGGGCTGAGGAACCGACGGCCAGAGCATTGCGGCCAAATGGGCCGAGCTCCAGAATGCAGCCCACCTGGCTTTCCCGGCAGTCAGTGAAGACCAGGGGTAACTTCCGTGAACACAAACTAGCCCGGACAACTCCTGAGCTGTGCGGGCAGCTCTGGATGAGCCACTCAGACTATTAGAGGCTGACATTAGAGCCCAGAGGATGGAATAACATTAGCAGAAAGTACAGAGTTTCCATATACCAACCCCCCTTACTAACACCTTGCACTGTGTGATACATTTGTGACACATGATGAATCAATTATTATCATTAACTACAGTCCCTAGTGTACACTACGATTCACTCTTGGTGTGTCTTCCGTGGCTTCTGACAAGTAGAAAGACATGTATCCCCCGATGCAGTATCCCACAGACTAGCTTCACTGCCCTCAAATTCCTCTGTGCTCTACCCATTCGTCCGTCCCTCCTCTCTAG
The DNA here is from genome assembly GCF_017311325.1 of Ursus maritimus. Classification (NCBI taxonomy): domain Eukaryota; kingdom Metazoa; phylum Chordata; class Mammalia; order Carnivora; family Ursidae; genus Ursus; species Ursus maritimus. The sequence goes on along the minus strand of NW_024427107.1, from coordinate 45,224,764 downwards.
TCCCCCACTGCTCACCTCCTGCGCCAATCCCTGGCAACCGCCGATCTTCTTACGGCGCCATCATTTTTACCTTTGCTAGAAGGTCGCCTAATTGGAATTACACAATATGTAGCCTCTTCAGACTGGCTTCTTTCACTTAGTAATATGCCTTTAAGTTTCCCCTCAGTCTTTTCATGGCTCCGTAGCTCATTTCTTTTTTTTGCTGAATACAGTTCCACTGTTTGGATGTATCATAGCGTATCCATTCACCTGCTGAAGGACATCTTGGCTTCCAGATTTGGGCAGTTATGAATAGAGCTGCTGTAAACATTCACCTGCTGAAGGACATCTTGGCTTCCAGATTTGGGCAGTTATGAATAGAGCTGCTGTAAACATCCGTATGCCAGTTTTTGTATGGAAGTTAAGTTTTCAAGGAGCGCAATTGCTAGGGTGTATGGCAAGAGTATGGTTAGCTTTGCAAATAATACTTTAAACTTAATTTTGCTTTGGATGTTTTGTGTTTTAATGTGAATGCTTAAGTTGTTCTGGGGATTTGCAACTCTCCCAATAAAAGCAAGAGACCTTCTGAGCACAAAGATCTAACCGTCTAGCCTCACCTCCTGTCCCTGCCTCTCCGCTGGCGTCTCCATCCTTTCCCGCTCGGGGAAGGTGGGTGGGCACAGGACAGATCTGCTTTCAAACCCACCAGGCTGAAATTCAATGCAGAAGGCCTGGTTCACACCTTCTCCAGGGCAGGGAAGTCATTGTATGGCTTTTACAACTAGGTAAAATTCAGTTCCTGCTGAGTATACACAAAGATGTCATTCATGGCAAGCTAAATAGTTTAGAATGTTGACGGAATTTAAAATTGTTGAATAATTCTGGAATATAATCAAACTCATTGTCCACGCATTATTAGATTCTTAAATTTTAATATATTTCATTTCTTTCTCTCCCTGAACGCTCTTTTTCTTATTGAATGGCTCCTTCCTCTTCTTGACATACATACCTCTGCTTTGGAAAATCACACTCCTTCTTTATCAGCTCAGCAGGGCAGGAGGCAGGACTTATTTCTCTTTGTAACCCCTAAGTAAATATTTATTGAATGAATATTTTGGAGAAAAGTACCTTGTTTTTTCCTTCCCGTTTGAAAATGTCTTTTCCACTGAGTCAATCTTCACAAATGAGGACCCAAGAGCATTGTTGGAATGTCATTAACATAATGCTTTAATACGGATTAAAATGTACCGTTTACTTCCCAGGGTCAGAGTCCTGAAGGAGATAATGAAGGGCTTGAGTTGAACCTCAAGGGTGTGTCAAGGGTGTGTCACTAGAGTTTCAATACCCACAGCTCAGGCCTTTCTCCTGACGTCCTAGATCAGCCTCCGGCTGCTGCTGTCAGGATCCTTTTTACACACTGTCCCTTGAGGCCTCATAGAGGCTGGCTGCTCCCGATCCCACTGACAATCTCTGCATTCACACCGAGCAGCAGCGGTGCCTTCCCAGGACCAATTTACAGAGGAGCCCCTGGTGCCTGGGGCCACTAGAGCGGCCCTCCTCTGTAAGCTGACGGCTCCTCCTTGGGTTTGCACTCCTAGCGAACTCCTCAGAGGAAGCCTGTGGTGTTGGGTTTGTTTGGCTGGTTGGTTTAACTAACTTCTGGTTCCTTCTACTGAAGAAATGGACCCTAATTTCCAGAGAGCATTTTGAATGACTGTCATTCTTAAAGTCTTTCCCCTTGTTTCCCGGGGTGTGGCCCAGGAAGAGCCTTCAGGCTCTCCTCCCACCCACCTCAGGAAAGGGTCAGCCCCCACCACCCACCATGCTTTGTTCAAGGGTCCTATTTCTAGTGTCCCAGGCCTTGACCCTCAGCT
>NW_024427107.1:44982259-45222901 GCF_017311325.1 Ursus maritimus | reverse complement strand
CATTCACCTGCTGAAGGACATCTTGGCTTCCAGATTTGGGCAGTTATGAATAGAGCTGCTGTAAACATCCGTATGCCAGTTTTTGTATGGAAGTTAAGTTTTCAAGGAGCGCAATTGCTAGGGTGTATGGCAAGAGTATGGTTAGCTTTGCAAATAATACTTTAAACTTAATTTTGCTTTGGATGTTTTGTGTTTTAATGTGAATGCTTAAGTTGTTCTGGGGATTTGCAACTCTCCCAATAAAAGCAAGAGACCTTCTGAGCACAAAGATCTAACCGTCTAGCCTCACCTCCTGTCCCTGCCTCTCCGCTGGCGTCTCCATCCTTTCCCGCTCGGGGAAGGTGGGTGGGCACAGGACAGATCTGCTTTCAAACCCACCAGGCTGAAATTCAATGCAGAAGGCCTGGTTCACACCTTCTCCAGGGCAGGGAAGTCATTGTATGGCTTTTACAACTAGGTAAAATTCAGTTCCTGCTGAGTATACACAAAGATGTCATTCATGGCAAGCTAAATAGTTTAGAATGTTGACGGAATTTAAAATTGTTGAATAATTCTGGAATATAATCAAACTCATTGTCCACGCATTATTAGATTCTTAAATTTTAATATATTTCATTTCTTTCTCTCCCTGAACGCTCTTTTTCTTATTGAATGGCTCCTTCCTCTTCTTGACATACATACCTCTGCTTTGGAAAATCACACTCCTTCTTTATCAGCTCAGCAGGGCAGGAGGCAGGACTTATTTCTCTTTGTAACCCCTAAGTAAATATTTATTGAATGAATATTTTGGAGAAAAGTACCTTGTTTTTTCCTTCCCGTTTGAAAATGTCTTTTCCACTGAGTCAATCTTCACAAATGAGGACCCAAGAGCATTGTTGGAATGTCATTAACATAATGCTTTAATACGGATTAAAATGTACCGTTTACTTCCCAGGGTCAGAGTCCTGAAGGAGATAATGAAGGGCTTGAGTTGAACCTCAAGGGTGTGTCAAGGGTGTGTCACTAGAGTTTCAATACCCACAGCTCAGGCCTTTCTCCTGACGTCCTAGATCAGCCTCCGGCTGCTGCTGTCAGGATCCTTTTTACACACTGTCCCTTGAGGCCTCATAGAGGCTGGCTGCTCCCGATCCCACTGACAATCTCTGCATTCACACCGAGCAGCAGCGGTGCCTTCCCAGGACCAATTTACAGAGGAGCCCCTGGTGCCTGGGGCCACTAGAGCGGCCCTCCTCTGTAAGCTGACGGCTCCTCCTTGGGTTTGCACTCCTAGCGAACTCCTCAGAGGAAGCCTGTGGTGTTGGGTTTGTTTGGCTGGTTGGTTTAACTAACTTCTGGTTCCTTCTACTGAAGAAATGGACCCTAATTTCCAGAGAGCATTTTGAATGACTGTCATTCTTAAAGTCTTTCCCCTTGTTTCCCGGGGTGTGGCCCAGGAAGAGCCTTCAGGCTCTCCTCCCACCCACCTCAGGAAAGGGTCAGCCCCCACCACCCACCATGCTTTGTTCAAGGGTCCTATTTCTAGTGTCCCAGGCCTTGACCCTCAGCTCCAGTGCCCTCTGCATCTTTCTTCCAGAAGCCCTAGGAGTGAGCTCTCATGAAAAGCAAAGTTTCTGTGGTCCTCCTTCCCATTCCGGAATTCCTGTGGTGGGTATGCTGAATTGGCCCTGCTTTACTTAGGACAGGCGAACCCACTGTAACAACTAGACGCCCGAATGCATGGACTCAAATACATTAGAAGTGTATCTTTAGATCAGGTAACATTCCAGGGTGGACGTTCCAGATCCGCAGGTGGCTCTATGCTGCAGGGTGATTCAGGGACCCAGGCTCCTTCCAGCTGTGGCTGCATCATCCCCAAGGGCCTTGAGCCAGTGGAAGGGGAACAAGACCATAAAGGAAGCATGCTGCCGTCTCAAAAGTTCCTCACACTCCATTGGCTGGAAGTCAGTTGGCCAGTCCTTGGCCACCCTTACCTGCAAGAGGAGCTGGGCAATATTGCCTAGCTCTCACCCAGCAAGAAGGGGAGATGGGTTTTGGTGGGAAGCCAGTGGTCCCTGCCAGAGACCCCATCCGTCTTTTTCCCAAGTCTGCCCTCCCTTGCCTTCCTCCTCTAGCCCCATTTGTCACATTTGCAATGTGACGTGTTGAGAATTTATAACTCAGGAACTAATACAATCAAGAGGCAGCCACCTACTGTTTCTAAGGACCAGATAATAGAATCTGATCATTAAGGTCTAATCATCACAGTCTTAGCAACATGCGACATATCCCAGAACTGGTCTGCATTAGCATTCTTTGAGTTTTTATTTTGTTTATTTTAAAATTTATAGTCCGTGCTGTTATTCATTATCCCCAGGCCTTGCTGATGTATACCAGCTCCAAGGGAAATAAAAACCAAGCATTAGCAAACATCTTCTCTGAGCACAAATACATTGCAGAGCTTTGCGCTCAGTATCAGGCTTGTGATATTAATCTTCAGATAAGTTCTTAAGATCCCATTCAGATGCACTGGCCTTAATGATATTATTAATGGAAAACAGGCCCAGGCTTGTGGTTACAGACCTTGATGCAAGGGTCCTGTAGCCTCCACCCCCACCCCAGCTGAGGCTGGTTCTTCCCATCTATCAAGGAACAAAAGAAGTCAAATTGATTTAGAGGCTCATTGGACATTTATTGGGTGCCCTGTGGAATAATGTGAACTTCTGGCTTGGAGATGGAGGAGGGGCCAAGGGGGAAGGGATGTTTAAATGTGGCATCTCCAGAAACTGTGTAGTGGGTCCATGGGTATTTGTCCAACTTATGATGAGACTGCCCAATTTTTTATTGCCTCAGTTTCCCTTTTCTCTTCCTAATTTTTCTAACTGTGAGTACATCCCAGCCAGAGCCTGCCTTCTACTATTAATCCACTGACTTCAGCTTGTCCTGACACCCTCACCTAAGTCTCAGGGCTTAATATCTGGCTAGTACTCTTTGACGGTGACTTTAGTAAGCCCCCCTTTTCCAGGTTCAGCCCTCTCCACCTTGACAGCCCCCTGCCTGAATCTCTGCCCTCCATTCCAGGTGAGAACATCCTGCTGCCACCCCTCCCCCAGGCTGGCCCTCAGAGGAGCCCGTGCCTGACTGCTTCCTGCAGGCTGAGAACCCAGGGTTTGGACACTTCTAGATGCCATCCTCCTCCTCCTTGGCCCCTCCATCCATCCGCAGTCTGCAGTGGGGTTAGTTCTTCTAGCTCAGGAACCCCATTACTGTCCTCCTCCCCCCAAACCAGGGGCTCCCATGTGCTGCCTGAGGCTGGAGCCCTCACAGGTAAGGAGGTCATTCCCACCTTAAAACCTTCCCTCCTGCTGCTTTCCCAGCCCAGAATTCCTGATCTGTCCCTTTCCATCTGGGCTCATCTTGTCCCCATGGACAACCCAGCTCCCCTCTGGAAACTCCTCTGATGAGCCCGCAGTGGATTTCTTGAGGTCCGTGTCCTTCGGGACTCTTGGGTCGGGGTAGCTATTACCAGGCTCAGGTGAGTGGGCCTTAAGCAGAGTCCTCTATTGGGGCAAGAACTCTGGATTTTCTGTAGGATGAAACTACTGGAATTGTGCCAGAGGCAATAAACTGCTCTCCCCTGTTAGTTAATAGAAGCTGTTAGCCACAAAGGAGGGGAAGGCACACTTTGTTTTTGCAGTTGGGGAGAATGTAGAAATACCAGGTGTATCCACTCTCTAGTGGCTGTGGTTAAAAACGAGTGATCACTTCCTTTGTTTGCTGGATATGGCGTGCGGCCTTAGGAGGTTGGGTGAAATTTTTATCCCAGATGCCTCTGAAGGTGAACTTGTCTCCAAGTTTGGTCCTTGGAACACCAGCAGCACTAATTAAAATGCAGATTCCTGGTCTCCTTCCCCCAAGACCTAGTGAACCAGAACCTCTGAAGGTAGAGCCCAGGAATCGGCATCTTTATCAAGTGCTGTCAGTGGCTTGACCGTGGTCAGCTGTTTGGTAGAGGATGCTGTCACCCTGGCCCTCCCACCCTGAGGATCCTGGGACCTCCTGCCTCAGGAGCAGAGACTTGGCAGACAGACCTCAGAGCTCTAAACCAAGATCAACCCCTGGTTTTGGCACACTGTCCTATACCATTTTGCCAAAGTAGGCAGTCTATAAATATTTCTTGAACTGAACTAGCACCCTTAGGGCAGGGCTTTATCTTCATTTCTTTGGGCCACCTGCTGGCACATAGTAAGTGCTCACTCTATCTCTGACAGTAGGGTGATCGATGAGGTCACGGATCCAGGCCATATCTGTCAAAAGACTGGAAAGGAGACAGCAGCTTTAGTTAATGCCAATCTACCTGCCCCTCAGGATGTTTCTACAGGAAGAAGCTGTTTTGTTCTTGTTCAAAATCTATAGATTCTCAGATTCTCAGCTGGGTAGAGACCCCTGATATGACTCGGGAAAGGAGATGTGAATGCAGGTACCTTTTCTAAGAAAGAGCTAATACTGATAAGTGAATGAAGTTGACCTCGAGTACCTTGACAATGGCTTGGCCAGACAGAACTTCTGTGTGCAGTTTTGGTTTTTGTTCTCTGGGATAAAAGCCATGTTGACAATCTTTGGTGTGTTTCCTGGATCTCTCAGCTTAAAGGTCATAGAGCCCTTGAGATATGCAGGGAGGGAGCCCACCAGCCATGGTAGGAGAGATTTGAATATGTCCGAGAGACTACTTAAACCTTTTATGAGTAAACAATTTTAAGCCAAAGACCAAAAGGAAATTGGAGAAGACTTACATGAGCCCTTAGACAGTGAGCTAAGAGATAACCCAAAACGAATGGACTCTTACAGCCAGAGGATACACGTGTCTGTACATGGGACTGAGTGGGAATTAACGGCTCATAAGGATTGTTCATGCCTGAAGAAAGCAAATTATGTTTATTAGTGTCTCAATCAATCATTAAGTATTTACAGAGCAATACTACAGCCTAGCTTCTCAGCTGGGCCTTAAGAGGATTCAGAACAAGCCCTACTTCAAGTGTTTACAATCTGGATGGAGAGCTAAGACGAGTTCTCTGTTCTTTGGGTTTTTTTTTTTAAGATTTTATTTATTTATTTGACAGAGAGAGAGACAGCCATTGAGAGAGAGAACACGAGAGGGGGAGTGGGAGAGGAAGGAGCAGGCTCCTAGCGGAGGAGCCTGATGTGGGGCTCGATCCCAGGACCCTGGGCTCAGGCCCTGAGCCGAAGGCAGATGCTTAACGACTGAGCCACCCAGGCACCCCTAAGACGAGCTCTCTGGAAAGAGAACCACACAGAAGATTTCAAAAGTAAGTACACCTACCTAAATGGCTAGGAAAATTCTTGAAGGGATGAATAAGTTCTGAGTCTTACCTTGAATCCTAAATTCTTAATTGTTCAGTATCTTAAATGCTTATATAGCTCAAATCTATTTGCCTAATTGCAAGCAACAGAAACAAACTCTGGCCTGGTTCAAGAAGGAAAGAAATTTAGAAGAGTATAACTGGAAGCGGAGCTGGGACCCAGACTCAGAAAATGGGCAGAAACCATGAGAGGCTGGAGAACAGGAAAACCACTGGGTAACCTCATAGGAACAAGCTGGTGAGGACACCACTGTCACCATGGCAAGGCCTAGGATTCCAAGGCTTTCAATTCTAAGTCAGAGGCAGGAGTCTAGAGTCACATGCCCACATCCAACTGCAAGGGAGGCTAAAAAACAGAGTTTCTGGAAGGTTCTGATTTTTAGCAGAAGGTAAACATTCATTCATGAGGTGGGGAATTCCAGGGCAGCCAAAACAAATAGCAAATGTTCGCCACACCTTCCCTATCTAGTATGGAAACGGAAAGTAGGGATGTGAAAGAATAATCACTTTGATTTAAAAAAAAAAAAAGGGAACACTGCAGGATAGGAATTGTGTAGATTATCAATACAATAAGACTCTGCTCTGTGGGAGTTGGGGAAGTCTTAGGAGAAAGGGGGACCTTCATGACTTTCAAGTACTGGGATAAATTGAGAAGAGGTGGGGAGGATTCCCCAGGCTGGGAAACTACCTAAAAGTCAAAGTGAGCTTGTCGAGGGGATGGGGGCAGGAAGGAGATACTCTGACCTCCTTACCAAGCCAGCCCTCTCCAGGCTCAAGATTCCACATGAGGACACCCCTGTCATCCACATCTGTTGCAGTGTCTTCAGCATCACCAGACATCCAGTTTATCATCAACCGAGAGTGGCATCACCACTACTCCTTTGGGCAGGTAAACGAGGAGTGCCCACATTTGACATCTGACTACATTTCACAATAAGCTGAAATCAGTCGCCACTAATCGCTTCGTGTAAAACTGTTTTCAAAGTGCAAGTTTAAAGATGGACAGAGATTACCAAAAATGAAAATCTTACTTGATTTTCTTGTATACGGTATCTTTCCCAGTACTTCTTGCAGATAAAAGTAACTACGGCCTCTTAGACCGGTGGTTCCTAAGATGGATGGTTATCAGGGATCACCCAGTGAGTTTTAAAACGTATTTCCAGGTCTATCCCAGATCAGTCCAAAATTAGGACTTCTAAGAGAGGAGCTGAGAAATACAACTTTTTAAGGCTCTCCGCGATATTTTCAGTATTATCCAATTGGGAAACGGTGCCCCAGACATTTCAATTACACCTCGACGTTCCCTCATACGTTCCTTTGATTGTCTATGAACCCAAGACCCCTTCTTCACTTTTTTCCCCCCATCTAACTCTATTCTCTACTCTTTTTTTCTCAACCTATAAAAAATGTCAAAATCCGGAAAAGTTGAAAGCGCTACAGTGATCAGTCATATTCCCTCTTTCTAGACTCTGCATTTGTTAACATTTTGCAATATTTGCTTTATCACATATCTATCCATCTATCCACTCAGAGATCCCGCCATCTTGTTTTTGTTACATTTCTGAGTTCTGGACCTCAGCATTCGTCACCTGTAAACATTTTAGACTGCATGTCATCAACTAAAGTTCAGTATTTGTAGATAATTCTTTTTTTTCAGGTAGAATTTACAATAACTAAAATGCACAAATCATAAGTGTACCAATCAATGTGTTTTGACAAATGCATATCCCTGTGTAACCCAAACCCTTAACAAGATATACAATATTTCCATTACCTTGGAGAGTTCCAAATACCTCTTCCCACTCCATCTCCATCTCCACTCCCAGAACAAGTGTTATTTTGATTTTTTTAAACCTTAGATTAGTCTTGCGTGTTCTAGAACCTCACATAAATGAAATTGCACAGCACATACTCTTTTGTGTAGGGCTTTTGTCACTCAGCTAAAGATTCATCATGTTTTTGCATTTATTAGTAGTTAATTCCTTTTTCTTACTGATTTTATTCCATTCGTATGAATATATCATAGTTTGTTTATCCATTCCCTTGATGATGGATATTTTGGTTGTTTCCCATTTTTAGCAGTTATAAATAAGGCTGCTATGAATATTCTTGTATGAGGCTTTTGTGGATATATATTTTCTTTTAGGTAAATACTTAGGAGTAGAATTGCTGAGATGTAGGGGAGGCATATGTTTAATTTTATGAGAAACTGGGCAGATCTTTTTTCTAAAGTGTTTGAACTGTTTTACATCTGCTAATAATGTATGAGAGTTCTGGTTGCTTCTTGACATCCTTCCAACATTTAGTGTTTTCTGTCATCTTACTTTAAGCCATTTTGGTGGGTATGTAGTGGTGTATCATTGTGGTTTTAATGTACATCTCCTTGGTGATTAATGATGTTGAGCACTTTTTCACATGCTTATTGGTTGGTGATGTATCCTCTTTTGTGAAGTAACTGTTCGTGTCTTTTGCCTGTGTTTAATGGAGTTGTTTCTTTTATTTTTGAGATTCAACTTGCTATATTTAGTTAAGGATTTTTGCACCCATGTTCATGGAGAATATTGCTGTGTGTTTTACTTTTACTGTAATAGCTTTCCTTGGTTTTGGTACCAGTGTTATGATGATCTCATAGAATGAGTTCATTTTATAAATAGTGTTAATATAATTTTTCCACCTTTCTTACAAACTGCCTCTGAATTTACACTTATATTGTGCTTATAGATAGCATAAAATTGGGTTCCTCCTTTTCCTTTCCAGTCTAATAATTTTTAAATTTTAAGTGGAGCATTTTGGTCAATTCATATTTAATGTAATTAATGTACTGATATGGGTATTCATTGTTTTTAGGTTGTCCAATCTATTTTTATTCCTGTTTCTCTTTCCTGCTCTCTTTGGAGGTAGTTGTGGTTAGGGGTGGGGGTTTGTTTTGTTTTCTGTTTTGTTTTTCTTAGAATTACATTTTAATTTCTCTGCTGGCGTTTTAGTGATCCCTATTTGCATTAGTTGTTGTTGTTTTTTTTAAGTAAGTGCTCTCGGATTGTAATAAATATCCTTAACTTACAACAATTTACTTGGAGTCAATATTGTAGCACTTCACAAAAATGTAAGGATTTTGCAACCATATAGTTTTGTTCACTGCCTTCATCTGAATGCTCCAGCTGTCTTATGTATTACATCTACATATGTTATACACTTTGCAATAAGATGTTATAAATTTTGCTCTAAGTACTCCTATGTATTTTAAAGCTATCAAGAGAAAAATCAACGCTTACCTGTATCCACATACACAGCATTTATAGCACCCTTCAATCCTTGCTGATGAGTTGAGTTTCTGTCTGATATCATTTCCCTTCAGGATGAAAGAACTTTATCATTTCTTGTAGCTCAGGTCTGCTGATGACTAATTCTTTTAGTTCTTATTTATATGAAAGTTTCTTTATTTCACCTTCATTCCTTGTGGTGTATTTTTCTGAATACAGAATTCTGGGTTGACAGGGTTTTTTTTGTTTTGTTTTGTTTTTAGTCCCAGCCCTTTAGAGAGAATCAACTGACTTCTGATCTCCACTGTTTGTCCTTCATGAGTGAATCAGCTGTTATTTATATTGTTAGCCCCCTGTAGGTAATGTGCCATTTTTCCCTAGCTCATTTTCTCTTTGTGTTTGGTTTTCAGCTAAGATGGAGTACATCCTACATGTGGTTTTCATTGTATTTATCCTGCTTGGGGTTTGCTTGTATTTTTGCATCTATAAAATTATGTCTTTCATCAAATTTGAATTAATTTTGGCACATATTTCTTCATTTTTTTCATGCCTTATTTTCTCCTCTCCTTCTAGAACTCCAATAACATGATAGACCTCTTAATACTGTCCCACATGTCTCTGATCACCTGTTCATTTTTTTAACCTCCTTTCTCTCTGTTCTTCAGATTGTTTAATTCCTGTTGATATATCGCTGAGTTCACTGACACTTTCTTCTGTCATCTCCAATCTTCTCTTGAGCCTATTCAATGAATTTTTATGTAATACTGTATTTTTCAGTCCCAGAATTTCAAGTTGTTTATTTTTTTAATCATTTCTATTTATCTGCTAGGATTTCATATCTTGTCATTGATTGTGAACTTACTTTTCTTTACATTCTTGAGCATAATTACAATCACTGCTTTAAAGACCTTCTCTGTGAGTTGCAATATCTGGATCATCTCAGTGTGTCTCCATTGATTGCCTTTTCTCTTGAGTATGAGTTACATTCTCTCTCTTCTTGAAACATCTAATGATTTTGAATTTGGTCATTGTGAATGATACATTGTACAGACTCTAGCTTCTGGTATGTTCTTTAATAAAGTGTTGATTTTTATTATCGTTGTTGTTTTAATAGGCAACTAACTTAGTTGCACTCAACTTCAAACTCTTCTCTCCCCTCCATTGGACAGTAGCTGCATTTTTGTTGGTTCTTTTAGCTTCGCTTAACTGCTTGGAGTTTGCCCTATACATGAGTAGCTCAGGAGTCAGCCAGAAATTTGAGCAGAGTTTATATACAGAATTTGGGGTTCCCTCTCTTTGGCTCTATCCTTTCCTGGATTTCCCCACCTCACTTTATAGCTGCTTTGGCAGCCCTAAATTCAGTTATCTGGTTCCTCAAGCCGGTAAGATTTCCAGTTTGTTTCCAAATTATAGTTACCTTGAGCACCCGACTGAGGTCTACTGCTAGGTAAAAACCCATAAAAAAAAAAAAAATTAAAAGGGAAGCTCACCTGTAGTCATTTTCTTCTCCCATGTGTCAACTCCCCTCCAGTTTCTGCTTAATTCTGGTCGTGCTCTAGTGGCTTCACACAGTTGTTTTGTAGGCTTCGTCCAGAGTTTACCACTGCTGTCTGTTGACATCTGGGTAGGGTTGGTCTAATACAAACTATTCCCCCTTTTCTGGAACACAGAACTCTATCTCTACTACTTTTTCTACTTTTTAGAGACAATTGCTGGGCAGTCATTTGGATTTTCTTTTTCTAGTAAGGCTGTAGAATACAATAGTAGTTAAGATCCTGGACCCTGCAGGTTCAAATTCCTGCTCTGGCTACTTCTCGGGTTCAAATTCCTGCTCTGGCTACTGTGACTTTGTGCAAAATACATGTCTTCCCTATGCCTCAGCTTACTCACCTTTGAAAATGGGGATAATTCCAAAGTATCTCCCAGGTTTGCTGTAAGGTTTAAATAAACTCCTATGTAAAGATCTTGGAGGAATGCCTCTTTCATGGCCAATAATAAATAAGCCAGCTTTGCTGGGTTTTATTGATATTATTTCACTTCTCATTTCAGTAAACTGTTTGGTGCACAGAGTTTGGGGCAAAGTTAATCAGCACCATTTTACAGATACGCAGACTGAAGATCTCAAAACCATAAACAGAAGTCAGGAATTACAGCTCCAGGCCTCTTGTTCTTTGCTAATTTACTCAGTTGTCATCTTCCCTCACTAGTCACTACCCTGAATCCTTCAATGAAATGAGCCTGCCTAAAAAAGTTTATCACAGGTTTTATTCATTAGGCTGAGAGAACTCCTAGACCTCTTCTTAAATACGGACATTCTGTTAGGAAGCTTTTTTTTTTTTTTTTGGCTTTTATTTATGTTTGAAGGGCTACAACATCCCCAGTGTCTAAGAGGAAAAGCCTGTTTTCTCAAATGTTTTTCTCCTTGGCCATATACCCCAGCCTTGAGTTCATATTCTGAACCAATGATTTCTCCTAAGTGGTTGAGTTTATTATTAACAATGTCCTTTAAACTTTCTCTAAACCTTGGCTGCTGGAGTTGGGGTGGCAAGGAGTGAGAGAGCTGGTATTCTCAGTTGCTCAAGCCTGTACATCAGGAGGATTGTGGCACCCGCTCCACTCCGATGGTCCCTCTCTAGATCTCCCCATACTAAGGATCAAGTTTATAAAAAGCCACAGTGGTGGGTCCCCTTTATAAAAGGGGCCCTGATGAAGCTGTGAGAGAAGGTTGGTTTTGGAAGGGGCTTAGTTTCGTTAGGGTTACAAAGTTGGCCTCAGGCTGCATGGGATGTATTTTTTGATCATCTGAATTCAAACGCTTTTAGGCAGAACAGGCATCACCATTCTCTGTTTATGTTTTGACTGGCTCCTGCAGGGATTTAGGTTTGTATCAAATTTTATGTAGGAGCACCTAGAAGAGTACAAGAAAATCTGGATTTTGCTGTAGACATTGGCACCTGATGAAGGGTCCAGAGACCAGAAAGCATCTGCGGTGGCAGATATAATCCACTAAAGACATGCACACACGGGCCCCAAATTCTATCCCACCAGTTCCAGGCCCAGCTGCCATCATAAGTTGTTTAGGTTCCTCATTATGGTTTACGTAAGATCTAGTTGGAAAAGTCCACCTGCATAGCCTAGTTTTATATCTCAAAAACTCAAGCCTGTGCAGTGTTATTTGTAGGCAATTACCATAAAGAGCAAACTTGGATACTCCTGTACAAGTCAGGAATGACTCAGTATTTAATTGAATGAAATGAAGTTGATCTGGTCCCTTGGAACTTTGGAGGAGAGCTTGGAAATCCAATGGAAGCTACTAGAGCCACAGAGCCAGGATCGAATGTTGCCTACAGACACTCTGCCTCTGGTCTTAGGCCACACCGCCCTCCTCAATTGGGACTCTGCATCCTAGCCAGAGATAACTTCCTCGGTCACCATTTGATAGTGTCCCTTTCCTGCCCAGAATGCTCTTAATGACTCCCAGCATCCTCAGAAGAAACCCTAGTTCAGTGATGTGACGTATAGGGTCAGAGTCTTGACCTTAAGCACCTCTGAGTTCTGAACTCTCACCACACCATTCCCTCCACTCTCTGACATCAACCCGGTCCTCTAGCTACTAAATTATAAGATGTGTCATACCCAGCCTTTGATATGCTGTGTCCTCCGCTTGGGCCATATGCTGTCTCCAAATCCCACCCCCACTGTATTAGTTTCCCATTGCTGCTGTAACAAATTTCCACATCGTGGCTCAAAACAAACCAAGGTTATTCTCTTAAATTTCTATAGGCCAGAAGTCTGAAATCTGTTTCCCTGGGGTAAAGTCAAAGTACTGGTTGGGCTGGTTCCTTCTGGAGGCTCTGAGGAGAGAATCCATGTCCTTGCTTTTTTCAGCATCTAGGGGCTGCCTGTATTCCAGGCTTGCAGCCCCCAGCTCACATGCAAAGCACATCACTCCAGGCTCCTCTCTGTGGTCAGCTTGCTTTCTCTTTGGCCAAAGTCAGATCTCCCTTTGTCTCCCTCTTACAAAGACACTTTCGATTACATTTGGGGCCACGCAGATAATCCAGGATAACCTCTTTTCTCAGGATACTTAACCTAATCACACCTGCAAAGTATCTTTTGCCATATGAAGTACTATTCACAGATTTTGGTGATTAGGATGTGGACCTCTTTGAGGACCCATCTGCCCTCCGGCTTCTGCTCAGTTTCTGTTTTTCTCCTCTAAGAGGCATCCCTGATCCCCCAGGCTGTGTTCAGGGGGCAGACTCTCTCATGAAGCATGTCACACACCAGATTGTAATTGCCTTTTTCATCTCCCTTCTCTCAACGGTCAGGGGCTCTAGGACTGGGATCTCAGTCACCTCTTTCCTTTCGGTGTCCTCCAAGTGTGGCACATGGGGTATGCTGAGTGTAAGTTTGCAGGGGTGAAAGTGCTCTTCCGGCTGACAACTCTAGGATGAACAGCCCTGATGAAGCAGGCACAAAGCTCCCCTGGTCAGGGTGAGGAAGGGGCCTGAAGAAAGCAGGGCTGTAGCTAGGCCTGTTGGTTGGACAGGTCACTTAATGCCCAGGAGGTGCATCCCTTGCTTTCAGATTCTAGAGCTTTGCATAGGGTGTACAACAGCCCAGCAGCCACAGAGGCATGGGCTCCTCAGGTCACACGCACTGCCCTGACCTCAGGGACGTGGCCCTTGGGAACAGGTACTCGGAGTCCAACTTCACTACACCTCTGTGGTGGTCTGTGACTGGTTCGTTTAGACATTGATTAACTTTTCAGGGAAACACAATCATTAGGCAAATTCCATCCACCTATCAGGCAAGATATAAACATAAGCAAATATTAACCTAGACACACGGTTTACAGCCCGCAGCTGCACGTTGGTGGTGCCAGCTTGCCCCTGGGTCCAAGGAGCTGTTTGGTTGAAGGGAGTGAAGCTGACGGTTCTGTGCTTTCCATTTACGCCAACAGATATGGGAACATGACCCCTGGAATGTGGACTTATACATGGGGCAAGGTTTACGTATCAGCAAGAAACACAAACACACCCCTCCCCCCAAGGCTATATTATATCACAGCTGCAAGTGTTTATTTCTGACAAGGCTAACCTAGTTTTAATTATTTATCCCAAAACTTATAAGCCACTAAAAATGTCCTGCAGAACCAGAGCGCAAAGGGAAAGAAGTCTCGGTAACCTGAGCCCTTGCTGGGGCAGACACCCTGCCCTTAGCTCCCACGGGCAGCAAGCTGAGGCTGTTTACTGGTGCACTCTTTTGACATGTGGTTGAGGTACTGTGGGTGGGAGAGGCGTCTGTGAGTTTCTTTTGGATGGTTAAGGGTGAAGACAGGGCTGGGGAGTCTGGTCAGCTCTCAAGAAGCATACACCTCTTTGAGACTGCAAAGGCTGAGCTACTTTAGGACTGGCCACCCCCTCCGTGGAGGCCACCAGGCCACTTCGGCTGTCTCCACCCCCTGAGGTGTCTGGTCTGGTGGCTGGACACTCTTGAACTCACAGTCAAAACACTGGTCCTACTGGAAACACTAAAATCTTCATTCCCTCAGCTGCCAGACCCTATCTGTCCCTTTCTAGAGAGTTTAGGGGACATTCTCTTTATGCCCACAAGAGGATCCTTTCCACCCTCGCCTGTCCTGTCTTCCTTCACCCTGCTCTGTATCTTTCAACTACTCCTTTACTCTTTTACCTCGTCCATCTGGACACGTGCACGTGTCAGCATGCTGGGCATGGGAGAAGATGAGCACAAGAGAAGGACCTTAGAATGAATAAGAACTTGCATTTGATTCTGACATGTCACATACCTAGTGCCAATTATTAAACTGAGATTCCTTTTCCTTATCATCAACTCTGACTTGACGGATAGCTTAGGGTCATGACTTAAAGCACGGATTTTGGAGCCAGACAGACCAGGGTTAGTGGTGGTGCTGCCATTTATAAGCTGAATGTCCTTGAGCAAATTAGTCTGCCCAATTACTCTTTCGTTTCCCTGTCTGCAAAATGGACTAACAGGGATATCTACCTCACAGAGTTGTTATGGGAACAAAATGAGGCTAAGCATGTAAAAAGCTTAACAATTCCTTGTATAGGTAGCGAGTGATTGATAAACATTAGCTATTGCTGCTATTGGCCATGATAGGATTGTGGGTAATATAAGAGCAACATACAGAACCTTTGGTTAGAGAATGCTGGAGAATCAACCACTCTGTCATCTCTGTCTTGTATTTGGGGTAGCTGGAAATATTATGGAGGGTGGAAAACTTTTCCAAGAGGTCATGGGAGGTAAGGTCATATAGGATGGAATTCAAAAAGCCCACTCCCAAATACCTCCAGGATCTCTAAGTGAATGAGGAGAATCACAACTTGATCCTGCATTGTTTTGTTGAGACTCTATGTACCCCCCTCCCCCACACCACCAACCAAAAGAATTTCAACAGAAATGGTCATAAGTAAGTTTAGTGCCAGAGGAGGAATGTTGAGCCACCCGCTAGGGAGCGGCTGGGCCTTCCAGCTTCATATTACAGGTCTGAGAAAAACAGAAAATGATTCAGGGACAGCTGTAACTCACTGAGCCAGCAGCCTACTGGGGTCAAAGCTACTTCCCACAGGTATAAGGCCAGAACCTTTCAAGAAGGAACTACCCAGGGCTGAAGTAACCACAAATGGATCCAACTGGTTTTTGTGGTGGGTAATGTTTGTTTAACATTATGTCCAGATGTCCAGATTGCAAGACACGTATGTTGGCATGAGAAAGTGTTTATAAAATTCTTATTTGAACTCCATTCTGGGTTAGGTACTGGGATAAATCAAACTGAAACCAAATTTTGGCCCCACCCTTGTAAAGAAGGGCTGGAACTGGTCCCGGGTTTCAAAAAAGTGGACAAGAAACTAAAAGAAGGGAATCATATGAGCAAGGAGGACTTGCCCGACATTCTCAGCTATTTTCCTGTTCCAAGAAAAAGGCTAAGCTGTGGACATGGTGAAGTCATCAGGGACTTTATTAAGATCTGGTTTCCTAGGTGAGCCCAAGATAGGGAGAAAGCCCCCTCCCTGGGAACATTTGGCTCCTTTCCATTGCTGGGCATTTAATGACAGACTTGGCTAAGCAACCTCCCTGTGAGGGTGGGAAGTGAATGCCCCACCCCCCAAAAAATGGACTCAGTGTGCTGGGTTACTTTTTCTTCGCTTTTCTACCAAACTTAAGCATTAATATCCTTTATTCGGCAATAACTTCCTGTTCTGGCAAAGAAGTAGAAATTGTTGTGGGTTGGTTTTTTTTTTAAAGATTTATTTATTTTAAAGGATGGGGGAGAGAGAGTGCGTGCAGGGGAGAGGGACAGAAGGAGAGGGAAAGAGAGTCCCAAGCAGACTCGGGGCTAAGCACTGAACCTGATGCAGGGCTTGATCTCATGACCCTGAAATCACAGCCTGAACTGAAACCAAGACTAGGTCACTTAACCGACTGAGCCACCCAAGCACCCCAGAAATGGAAATTGTTTTAATGGGGTTTTTGTTTGTTTGTTTTCTGGGTTGTAATTTTTTGGTTTAACTTTTTTGATCCCAGTGTTGGCTATAAATTCAGGTTTGTATTTTCAGGTTTGACTTTAGTTAGCAGGACAGAACACAATTAGACCTGGCCAAGATCTCTAATACAAAAACAGCCGAGGCCGACATCCACTTCGTTTCTGGGTTCTCAGTGCACCACCCAAAGAAGGGAGATGTCCAAAAATGTCATACTTGTGAAAACAGGAGGTATAGATAAGAGACTTTCAGATAGGGGCCTCTATTAGCTAACTTAACCGCAGCAAACTCTAGCTTACGTTTAGGCCTTAGAACAACAACCAAAAGTTTCTCCACGTATATACGAATACTATAAAATATATACATCTGTGCTTACATATTAATGGAAAATCAAATAATTAAAACGTCCTTAATATTGATTATTTCTAGAGAATGGACTCATGAAATGGAGAAGAGAGTTTAGATTTTACTTGGTATTTTTTTCTTTCTCTTTTTCCTGATGACTTTAACTGCCATATCCCACAGCATTACTGTTATAATAAAAAAAAATTTTAAGAAAAAAAAGGTTTCTTCACAAACAGTATGTTTGAAGCATCTGAAAAATCATTTATTCACAGCTTACTGTAGCAGAGCTCTATGACTGAGAGTCTGTTATCTTTAAAATAGTCTCTAAATTGCTTTCTTCCTTTGATGGATAAGAGGTGAAGAATTGGAAACTAGGCGAGATTCCATCTCACTGCTCCCCCCGCCGCCCCCCACTTCTCACCAATGTTTAAACTATTCAGGCAAACTTTCTTCAGCAAACAGAAGATAAGTCTGAAATAGCTGATGTAATGGTGACCAAGTTTTTCCTTCTGGCAAATTAAAACAAATGATTTTGCTGTCAGATCTTTACCACTGAAGTCACTTGGCAATCCAGAACTTTTCCATCAAAGAAATTGCAAAATTGGATCCACTTGGAGTGACACAAGAAAACAGAATATTTGACCAAAAAGATAAGATAGAAGAGTGAGTCTTTGCATTCTGTTGAATGAGTGCACAGAACATTTTCTAGAGATACTAGGTTTTAAAAGGTTGTACTTGTATGGATGGGGCATGTCAGGGTGTGAGACTAGAGAATAATATTCTAGAAACTGTGACTCTCACTGGGTTGTGTAAGTTCTCATAGTGCCTCCCATTGAGCCTTGAATAGGTGCTGTAAGACTCAGAGGGGGAATTAGATATTTGGGGATGACAATCATCTTTGACTATTTGCTTCCATATGCAGACATTGGAGGAACCCCAGAAACCCTCTGGTGGATCAGATACAGAACACTCAATGGTAAGGGCTGTAGGCCTGGTGTCAGCTGGACTGGGTTGGAATCTTGGTACCATCCACTAGCAAATAATTTAACGTTTCACTTTCTTCATCTGTCAGCTAGAGATTATTATATGACTTAATCCTGCAAAGGCCTTGAAAGATAAATGTGGTGATGCATGCAAACATTTTAGCATGTTATCAGCCACAGACTAAAAATGTCTCTGACCTGAGACCCTATACAATCTCTGGAAGACCATGCACAGGAGCGTGGCATTGTTGGGAGGCTTATGTTTAGTTCACATAGGCATTAAAGACCAGGCCGACTAAAGACCAGGCTGACTGTTTAAAGTTGTCAGTATGTATGGTTACCCCTTCATTGTCTTTAAAAACGAGGTGTTTTCAGATAGTAGAGGTTTGGGGGGTTGGCAGCCTGCCTCAAATAAGAATATTTCAAGTGCCAACAAATTTTAATTAGTGGGTGGTACCAAAAATATCACAGAGATAAACCAGTCTTTTCCACTATGGTTTCACACTGGGTAGCCTACCATACCTATAGGCTTCTAGAATAGGCAGATAGAAATATTTTGGGTGTGTGAAACTCTCAAGACATGCCAAATTTCTGAAGTTGTATTGTTTATTCTTACCGGAGTGTGTTATAGGCCATTATCTGGTAGCAAGTTTGCAGGATAAATAAATTCAGTCACTTATTCACAATTTGTTCAACAGTGATATATGGAGGACCCCACTTTATGCCAAGAATGGTTCTAGGCACTAGGATTATTCCGTTAGTGAATATAGCCCTGTCCTTGTGGAGTTTACATTCTACAAATACTTCTGGTTGGAGACAAGCAGAAATTAGCTAACTGGGCATTTCTTTGGATTCTATCATGGATTAGTGGTGAATTATCTAAGCAAGAAGACCTCAAGTGTTCTGTGAACAGAATGATGGCCAGGCATTTGGAACCTGAATGGAAACCCTCCAAGTGGCTTCCCTGCAGGCAGCCTTCCTAGAGGAGCTCTTGACCCCTCTCTCCAGGAGCAAGGACTTGTGCCTCTCTCATGATGGGCTGCCTCTTTGAAACCAGGCCAAGGGTGACTCATGTGGTCACATGGGGGTTACAAAGCACCTCTTCACCAATCCATTTCCTGCAAAGTGGCTGTTAGCTTGGCAGTGTGAGAGGATAGGTCCAAGAGGAAAGTAGGAGAGGCCTGGATCTTATAGGCAGGAAAGACATTTGTGCAGGGCCGAGGTTTGAGATGAGAGACTTCTGCCGCTGCTGTGGCTAGCAATGTCGGGGCTCAGAGTATCTGTAGGATGGGGTGGTGGAGTTAGCAATTGGTTGCTGAATCCTTCAGGACCCCCCACTGCAAATCACAGGGGCTGATTCTGATAATCAAGCAGAAAAGAGTTCATGAAAAAGAAATTGGCTAGCTCAGAATTAGCCTGGAGAACCAATCTCATAGAAGACCATTTGAATCCATGCTACGGAACCCCCTGGGGGGAAGAAGCTGCTGCTTGGCGGCCGCCCCGCCGAGGAAAAAGGCCACCAGCACTGCCACTCCACTGATACTATTTCAGTCCCATTTCTTCTAAAAGAAACCTCTGCTGCCCTCCTTGACAGCAAAATGGGTTTCACCCAGAGCCTTTTTCTTTGAAGCTCTCACTTCTCAGTCAAATGTAACTCTGATTCGGTTGCCTGCGCTCTGATTGCACAGGAGTTTGGGAACTGATTTTCTGGATTCTTCCTGATAAAAGTAGGACTCATAAAGCTGGCATTTCCCAAATAGAGCAAAGAGAGGTTAAAAAGTTGCTGGACAGCCAGGAAACATTGCAATTATCTCTTTCACTCAACCCTTAGCTAAGCCAAGGCCAACCTACACCACAATGTGAAGCATGGTGTCAACTTCAACAAAATTCTCTGCCTAACATAATTCAACTCTCCTTCAAGCAAGCTAAAGTGACTCCTCTGCCTGAAATGGGTAAAACTCAAACTCAAACAGAAGTGGTCCTCGGAAGTAAAAAAAAAAAACAAAACAACAACAACCCACAAAAATAATTGTAGCCATCTTATCTTTCATTGGAGAAAACTGGCAAGCAGTGTTTATGGTATAAAATATTCAGGGGGCATTAGTTTGGTAATCGAAGGATAATCAAGTACACAATGGGTACCTCTACCTTCTGGCTAGCTTATCTCTTAGTCTCATGCAGGAGAGAGGAGCTATCCCAGAATCCTCTCTCCAGCTTCCTCTCAAGAGATAGAGGCTTTGGATTCAAGGTATCACATCTCTGGGAACAGGGCTGCCTCCTCCTAAGGGCTCAGGACACAGTTGTCCAGAGTGTCACGTTGTGGGCCCTAGCCTGTGAGGACTGACTTCACTGTGTTGGGCAGCCCCTACCCAGCCAGATAGTAGAGCTCCCTGTCAGGGCCCACAGCCTCCCAGTTTCTCTCCGCCTCCATTTCCCCCCTAAGCTGCCCTCTGGAAAAGACCACACTCAAGTGTGAGGGTCATTCATCCTTATTAGTTCCCCTTGGACTCCTGGCAGCCCTTGAAGGTCCCTCAGAGAGGGTGTCCTGTGACCCGGTTGTAAGGATGCTGCCCACTGTCTCTCAGGAACTGAGAGGGGAACTGGTACTAGAACTCGGTTCTCTAGTCTCCCATGATGGCATCTCTTGTTCAAGGATATTTGCATTTAATAGAGGACAGAGACTTGAGCCAAAGGGTTGAGTCACCTCTGGTGCAATGTCACTCACCTTTGAGCCCTCATGCTAGGGACGGCTGAGTAACACAGTGTTCCCCTGCAAGCCACGTGGAGGTAATGCTGCGGTGAGCAGAGCGGGCAACCCCATGGCATCTGTACCTGCCTGAATGCCTCATGCCCTCCACGCACAGGACTGGAGCGAGGGAGCCCAGTGGAACTTCTTCAGGAACTTCACTCTCCAGGTCTTTCCATCATGGGAAGGATGAGAAGGATGCTCTTCTTTCACCCCACACCTCCAGGGAAGTGCCAGCCCTCTGTCTCACTGGCCAACCTCAGCTTCTATGACCATCTGAGCTTAGCAAAGCATATGCTAGAGGAGGGGAATCAGTGGGATTTCAAGTTTCCTCCTGCCAGAACCTAACATGAGACCAACAGTCAAGGCTCCAAGGTGTTCAGATGACCGTGACGGTTGATTGATTGCAAGAGGAGGAGACCGTCCTGAGAGCCTGAGCTGCCTTCATTACGGCTGCGCTCCTCTTGGTTTGTTCAGTATTTACAGAGCTGAGAACCAAGCATGGGTGGTCGCAACCCATGCTTGGTGCCGCCTCACTTTGGGAATCTGCCAGCATTTCCAATGGATTTTTTACACCTGTTGCCCCAGATGCACCCCTAGATCCTGTCCCTCAACTGAACAATGCAGCAAGTGTTGACTTAAATTTTCAAATAAACTCCTTGACTTGATCGTAAGACTCATGTCAAGCTCCGCAAGAATGTGTTATGACTCTACTGACGCTGGGGCCCCTTGGGTCCAGTCACAGAGTAAGACCGTGATACTCGAGAGACAGTCCAGCTCCCACAGAGCAGCCCTATTAACTTTTGTTCTTTATTTGTGCTTTTTGACCATCATGAAGGAGAGAGATGTCTGGGTCACTCTGCTCGCAGTTCTTCTCTTCCATCTGTTGTGTTCTCACCCCAAACATGCTTCTCTTTCCTCTGAAGTGCTGGAGGACACCCTCTCCAATACCAGTCGGGGTACTTCTCATCCCTTTCCCCTTTTGGCTTTCTGCATTACAACAGCTCCTGAGAGCCTCTGGCAACACAGAGCCCTGGGGAGAGGCCATGGCGGGCAATGCTGACACACGAGGACGGTAGTTCTGGAACAGGGTCCACTGTCCCCTGAAGCAGAGAAGTGTTCATTCAACGCGCATTTGGGCCCACTTCCTTTGGATCCACCTACTTCTCATTTTGCAAAATGCTTCTAAGTCCTTAAATTAGTTGTAGCACCTCAGGCAAAGACTAGAAAAAGGGGTGACATCTGGGGGATAGAGGTAGAAGTAATACAAATACCCATGAAAGAGAAGTGTGAGTTCTTGGTGGGAATTACTGTCGTGAAGAGGAAGCAGGAGAGACCAGAGTCGCAATGGTATTGCCGGGTGCGTCGGTCTGCATGGCCGTGATGCTGGAGCAGGCTCGGTAAATAGTAACAGTCGTGCTAACACTTGCTGTGTTGATTGTGTGCCAGGTACTTTACACGGAGTGTTCCGTTTATTCCTCCTGACGCCTCTAGAAGTAATATCCCCCTGTTGAGAAGACAGGATTTGAAGTCAGAGAGGTTAAGCTACTCGCTCAAGGCCTCACCTGTTAGTAAGCGGTGTCATTTGAAGTTGAACCTGAGCCCGCTGATTCAGAGGCCATGCTTTTCACTTCCACACCTGCTTTACTGTTTCCCCACAGAGAGGCTCCATCTGGGAGCATGGAGAGAGGGAAACTCCCAGAGACCCCAGCGAGGCCACAGGCACGTGGGCAGGACTGGTGTTTCCGCACAGAGAAAGGTAGGAGCTGGGGAACTCCCTCTTAACCCAAGGCCCTTTGCTGTTTAGGAAATGCTGCACGGGCATGATCTTAGTCACTGGGCGAATGGGGTAACAAACAGCTCCACATACCAACAGCTGAACACAGAAGTTTATTTCCTGCTGACATAAACGCTAAGCAGACAGTCCTGGTCAGGCAGCTGTCCTGGGCTTCTCCTCCACACAGTGACTCCAGGCCCCAGGCTCCTGCCCCGAGATGGGAAGAAAGTGAGGGAAGACACGCTGGCTGCTTAACCACCATAGCCAGAAAATGTCACATCACTCAGGCTCATATTTCACCGGCCAGAATGAATCACCTGGGGAGGGTTGGAGGGTCTCAGAAATGGAGTCCCTGGATGGTTGTTAGCTGCTTTTCAACAGCACCTGTTCACTCTGGAAGGAGACCATGATTCTTCTGGGGCCACCAGCCATTTCTATCCCAAACACACTGGAGAGAAAGCATGGGGAGTGATATGATCGCCTGGCACATGCTGGTGAATGGCTCCTGAATGTTGGCTTTGTATGGGCTGCACTGGAACGGGAATGTTCCAGAGCCTTAGATGGGGTGCTTCTCCTAAGGAGCAGGTCCAGGAGATCAAGCCCTTCCCTAGGCACCGGCAGCCTGCTGAATCTTGGCCTAGGTGCCAAGACTAGAGTCTGCCCTCGCATGTGGTCCGATGTCACTGAATCTGACCCCAACAGCAGCGTTGCCGGAGAACTGGTTTCTGAAAGCAAGACCAACCTTCCTGTGACTTTAACTAGAATCTGTTACATCAGGTCATGTGACATACTGAGGTGTTTTTTTGTTTTTGTTTTTTTTTTTTTAATAAGCTCCTATTGACAGGCCATTCTGGGAGTCTGGGTAAGAAAGATTGAATCCCGAGATCTAAATCCTCAGACTAAAGACATTTACAGAAAGAATTTGAATAAATGTGGCTGTCAGAAAGAAAAGGGGCCAGAAAAAAGGGTGGACAGATTCTGAGGGGAAAAAAAAAAAAAAAACCAGCCTGTTCTCAGAGTCATATTTCAAATTCCAAGTTTTTATGTCTCTTTTTTTCCCCAAAATTGTCATTAATTATGGATCGTGTGTCCTGTGGAAGTTTGTTAATATTACTAGTTTTGGAAAGGCGTTTCCTGCTTCTTTTCCATATGCAACTGTTTATTTAGTCAGCTGGTTTTCATTTCAGAGCACAGGTTCAATGGTCCAGCTAGAGGATAATGGGCCGAAATGTCTCAAACGAAACTTGAATAAATAAATAACTCTGATATTTTTTCTTCAGGAGTAGACGAATACAGTATTGAATCCATTGGGACTAACCTGGCCCCTTTTTAGGAAAATGCCCCTGGATGGAAATAATAGTGGATTTGAAAACTTGAGTTGTAGATTTTCTGAAATGCCAGCATTCTTTCTGTACATCTGACACTTTGTACTTGCAAAACGGTCTATAACTACTCTTCAAAATACCCCTCAGAGGAAAACTGCAAAATTTCCCTTAGTTTCCAGATGAGGAAACAGGCTCTGGAAAGACAGTCATCTCTCCCAAGTTCACAGAAAGGGCACAAACTTGGAGATTGCGGCCCCCAGTTTCTCACCCAATTTCCCACTCCAGTCAATCCCACCTTCATGAGGCCACTTTTCCTGCCAAATGGCCAAAAGGACTGAAGGGTGGGCTCACAGAGACCTAGTGAGTTGCTCTGAGACCTTTTAGAACAATGGTAGGAATTTCCACTTGAAGTCTGTGCTCAGTGCCTTAGTCAGTGTTGTGCGTATAAGCTGTCACATTAAAAAGCCTCCACAAAGCAATGTTTTTCCTTTACTTGCAACTCTTCTTTCCCCACCAGCCTCGCTCTGACTGGTTTACGCTCCTCTGGCCCCATTGCCCCTCCGCTAGGACCCTCCCTCCATCTCCCTCTGTTCTAGCAGCCCAGCATCCTCGGCTGTCCTCCTGCTGCCTCCTCCCCTCCACACAGCTTTTTCCAGGCAACCCATCGCCACCTCTGCACAAGCACAGCCAGTCTGAGTGGATGGGCTCGGGCAGAGAGGGGCCTCGGGGCCCAAACTCTTGTGCGTGCCAGGGTGTGGGTGTGGGCCGTGCAGGGGCCGGAAGGGGCTCGGCTGCTCCAGCCGCTCGGGAGGCAGGCAGTCTAGCAGGGCAGGGGGTCGTGGCCTTGGGCATGGGAGCGGATAGATGGGGCTCTGAACCAGAGCTGGTGTCAGAGGCAGCCATAGAGCAGACATAGCTGTGTGTCATGGAGAAGGGCACTCTGGACACAGAGTCAGAAAGCCTGCCTCCAAATCCTGCCCCTGACAAGTTCCATCTGTGTGACTTTGGGACACACGTCTCTGAACCTTGGCTTCCTCGTCTCTAAAATGGAGGCTACTGGTACATTAGCAAATACTCGGCAGCTCTTCAGATGCCCCCGAGGTCACTCTGAGCACTTTACGTATGTGAATATCCTTATTCCTGGCACGAGCGCTCTGGTGTGTGTACTTTCACGAGGATTATTGTACAGTTACAGAAATGGAGCCGCAGAGAGGTTGACCATCTTCCCCAAGATCTCATGGCTTACTCAAGCTGAACTGGGATTATCTCATCGAGGGACTCTGAGGTAATCTTCGGCAAGTTGCTAGCTCAGTGCCTGGCATAGAGTAAACACCCAATAAAGATTTAGAGACAAAGGAGGCTTGATGTGGGGGGCAGTGTATGGATGGGGGTCGGGACAAGACCAGCAAAGGGAAGAGGCTAAGGAGCACATGTGGAAAGACAGGCCGGACTAAAGGACAAGAGGTATGCTTCACAGACAGAGCAAAGTGGGGGCTTGGGTTTGAACTAGGCCCAAGGTCTCAGCTTAGCTATCGCTTCTTCCAGGAAGCCTTCCCGGATCTTGCACGATTGAATTAGGAGCTCTTCCTCTCTAGTGCATCCTTCACCATGGGGACCAGGCTGCTGTGGAAAGGCACAGTACTGCACTGGAATCACTCAAACTTGCACATTCTCCATATTTTGGGCTCAGCAGTGACTTTGGCCTGCTCACCTGTGCACCCCAAGGGCCTGGCGTCCAACCTGACACATAGCCCATCTCGAGAGCTCTACTTAGATAAATGAAGGAATGAACAAACAGGCACAAGCAGACTGACAACACTCTGGCCTCTTGTCCAAGCATCTCGATTCGCATGGCAGGGAGTCCCACTGAGAAGCCCATTCAGCCTTCGTTCCCACTCCAGGCCTGCGTGGGTCAGGGTGACACATCTGTGGGGTCTGTGGGAGTATGTGGCTGGGCCTTGCAGGGAGGCATCAAATAGCTACTAACAGGTAGGCTACCTCAGGGCTTGAGGGACTTCTCTGCTCCCTCTGGCCCAGACAACAGTGTCCCAGGAGAGTAACTAGAGCAGCTGGGAATGGTACTTTACCCTCTTAGGATCCCCAAGGCCTTCCAAGGGAGTTTACCTCATGCCTGGAGAGAGAGTACCTGAAATGCTCCTCTCAGCAAACTTTTTAAGTAGTTGCTTTTCTTACCAAGGCCCATCCCCAACAAGGCCAGGCACTAGGGTCGCCCACCGCAGTTCCAACCCAGACACTCTGGGCCCTCCTTCCTCATTAACACAAGCTCCTCCTGATCCTTCCAAGCCTAGGGCTCAGGGGAATCTCCATGGGAACCTCATGGGGAATTCCAAGCCCCACAGATTGTCTGCCATCTGAACTTGGCCTCTCTCACAGTTGCTCAGGACGCTGGCACACTGACTGGGAGGCAGCACAAAACACTTGATTTTCTTTCCCCAGCGCTGTTGCCTGGACCAACCCCCCGTGCTCAGAAACGCCTTACCGTAGAAGCTGCAGGCAGGCAGGCCAAGGTGGAATAGGTTTGGGCACTGAGTATAAACTCAACGTGTAATCACCTCACGGGCCCGAGGTCAATTTTTATGGTTTGACTTTGCCGCTTCCACCAGGCCGTGCTCTTTCTACAGAGCAAGGCAGGCAAAACCCTAGCTGCTAGAGCACGGGCACAATTTCCAGACTTGGACCTTCCCAGCTGGGAAAAATCTGGACATGGGACTTGTACCTCCAACCTGTACTCTTTGCACCTCCTTTTCTGGTTGCATAATATAGCAGGAAACACAGGTCTAAACAGTCACTGTGCCGGAGAGATCCAGAGATCTTTGGATCTCTTCTGCTGGCAGAGATCAAGGGCTTCCTGATAATCTATTTTCTGGAAAACACAGGGCAGGGAACGTTCCAGGTAGCCCTCAGATATCCCACAATAATGAAAGTTCTCTGTAAATGAAATTGTTGTGAGATACAAGGAACAATGTGGCCGGGGGCTGACTGAGGCTGATAGGCCAGGCCAGGTGGGTGGAAAGTGTGACACATCTTCACAGTGCTCTTGATCAAGTGGGGATCAGGCCAGGCTTGGATCGAGTGAGGATCCGGCCTGGATCCAGCCAGGCAGGGCTGCTGGCCTCCCAGGCGTGACCTGAGGGCAGACGGAGCATCACGACACTACTAAGCCTTAGAGCCCCATCCCAGTTCTACTCCCAAGACCTCAGCAGGTCACTGACCTAAGGAAGTGGAGGGGACGGAATCTGTCCTGCCTCTCAGGGTGGTCACGAGGTTTAGGCTAAGTGACTGCGACGGCTCCTAAGCTATTGTTGCTTCACGCTAAATGCCACTCTGCTCTGTGACACTGGGGACGCTACAAACCACGATTCTCCTTTCCCAGCTGCCAGCTCCATGCTGCCAGCGGCGAGTAGTAGCGGCAGGACCAGGGTGCGATAAGCAAGGCCCCCAGGATGAAAACTTTAAGGAAACACTTACTCTCTCATGCCCCCTGCACCTGCACGACCCTCCAGAAAGGCCTGCAGAGACTCGGACTAAAGGCTGTTCCCTACCACCTGTGATTTACGAGCGCCTATGGAGAACCAACCTCCTGTACATTGCCTGGTATTTGTTAATGACTTAGGTTTGTTTGTTTTCTTTTTTTCCTTCCACTAAGTTGCTTTTCATCCGTGAGGGAGCATTCAGGGCTTCAGTATGGCCGCAGACATTCCTGAGGGTTGTGGGGATGGGGACGTCCTCGCTTCCTGTCTCTGGAGGAGTTGAGCCTTGGTTTAGTGAAAGGAGGGCAAGATGATTCTCTTGTCGTCAGTGTCATCCACGCGCCCACATCTGGCCTCCACTGGTCTGCCAGAGGAAAACAAGTAGAGCGAAGGACCGATGAGCAGTCAGCAAGGATGGGCTTGGACGAAGGAATGAAAGGAAGTCCAAATTGCTATGAACAAAAAAAAAAAGAGTCACCTGGAGTTCAGAGGAGTTGTCTGCCAAGAGCAATCAGCCATCCGTGTGGTCATTATCATCCCCACTTGCAATGAAACCATGATTCCATCTGGTTTCAGGAAAACAAAATCTATAGTGTTTAATGATTTTGTTCCCATAATAACAGTAAATGAGCAAACAATATTTTTTGCTCTGCTTGGAGAAAAATACAAACCATTCTCATGGAGTGATGTTTAAATATGAAAGTCACCCTCTGATTCACCTCTGCCTCCGTCACCCCCAGACCTATTGCTCCAACCAGTATTGACATAACAGATGCCAAATCATGAAGCTGTTGATATTATGCTCCGGGGCATCTTGGTTACAGCAGTCACATGACCTTTGTGTCTGTGTTCCATCTGAGGCCTAACTCCGGCTAGCCAAATCCTACAGACAGCGACGTAGGGCCAGAGACTAGAGCACGCAGTGGATGTTTTTCCCTGCAAGAAAATGATAGAAACAGACCAAACTTAGTAGCTTTCAGAAAGGTTCCTTATCTTACACTTGTAATTTAGGAATACACTCTTTTTGTCAGTAGAACTGATTTAGTTTGTTAGGGCTGCTGTAGCAAGTACCACAGGTTAGGTGGTTTAAACAACAGAAATTAAATTTTCACAGGGTGCCTGGGTGGCTCAGTCAGTGAAGCATCTGCTTTCGACTCAGGTCATGGTCTCAGGGTCCTGGGATTGAGCCCCGTGTCAGGCTCCCTGCTCTGTGGGGAGTCTGCTTCTCTCTCTCCCTCTTGCTCTTTCTTGCTCTCTCTCAAATAAATAAATAAAATGTTAAAAAAAAAAAAAAGAAGAAGAAGAAGAAACTGAATTTTCACAATTCTGGAGGCTAAAAGTCCAAGATCAAGGTGTCAGCAGGGTTGCTTTCTACTGAAATTTCTCTTTTTGTCTTGGAAATGGCCACCTCCTCCCCACATCTTCATGTGGCCTTTCCTCTCCGTGTTTATAACCTAATCTCTTCTTGTAAGGATTCCAGTCATATAGGACTAGGGCCCACCCATGTGGCCACCTTTTACCTTTATTACCTCTTAGACGACCCTATCTAAAAATATACTCACATTCTCAGGAACTGGGGCCTAGGGCTTCAACATATGAATCTGGGGGTGGGCAGACACAATTCAGCCCATGACAAATACTTCGAATGACAATCGCAGTTATAGCTAACGTTTCCTGTCGTGTTTGGAACTGTACTAAATACTCGACTTGAATCTAATCCTTAAAAACAGTTTTATACAGGTGTCATCACTGTTCTCATTTTAGAGATTAGTGACAAAGGCTTTAAGAGGTTGAGTGACTTGCCCAATGTTACATTACTAGGAAGTATGGAATCAGAGGTATGAAGTAAGACATAATGTGAACTCAGGTCTGCCAACTCCAAAGAAATCCAAGTTTCAGAAGATCCTGCAACCATTTTCCTTTCCAGAATATTAATGAAAACAATTTACTGACCCTTAGCACATATATACATCGAAGAGAATAAGGTGAAATATCTTTGGAAGAAAAATAACGTCTTGGGTATGTCAAATTGTGAAGAAAGAATATTATATATGCCATTTTTGGATGATAACTGGTTTCACAGTTGAGAAGTATTCTAAAGACTAAGCTAAAGGGGGAAAAAGAGAGCAATGAATAATTAAACTTTATTTGTTGATGTTCTTGGCATTGCATTCAAAAACAAATCCATTTTGGAGAAAACCCCAGATCTCAAGAACACATTTTGTACTATGAAATTTGAATCTCACACAAAGACAAGAACAAGAGCTAAATCAAGTAGGTAAGAAACATCTATGTTTATTTTTCTCTACTTGAAATATTAAATCACATCTATCTCTACACCTATCTCAATATTATTCTCTGCTTTAACTCCTTCATTATCCTTGCCAATCTCAAGATTCCCATTTATTATAATTATCAATGTAAAGAGGGCATGTGATGTGATGAGCACTGGGTATTATATAAGACTGATAAATCACTGACCTCTACCTCTGAAACCAATAATACATTATATGTTAATTAATTGAATTTAAACTTTAGAGAAAGTTTATCAATGATCCAACTGTGTCATTTTTAACATAGAATCTATTTTACCTATTTTTTCCTCTCTGTCCTGCTGCCCCATCCTAGCTGGATATTAGCTAGCTAATCTTAACAGGAAGTGAGTACCTATGATCTGAAATGACTCTTGAACTAAATATTTAAACATTCCAGATAAACCTAAATTGGGCTTCCTCCAAAATGTTAGCACTACTCAGCAAATGCGACTGGTATTTGACTTAACTAGTTAATGTTAACCACGGTTCTGTAATTAGCGGCAATGAATATGCCATTATCATTGCCCCAAAAAAGCATACATCCAACATCTCCTGTACGTTGTTTTGTCAAAGTTACTATAAAAAGATGGAAAGATTTAGTTTTATCCCCTTAAGAGGTAATGAAAACAATGGTTTAAGATTGATAGTCTACCTTCTATATATTCTGGTTAAAGACTCGAACTGGCATAAATTGATATTAACCTGCTAACCTTGAATTTATCCACGAAGAGTGTCTGAAGACTGAAATAGAGAAAAAACACTAATTCCTAAACCCAAGCCTTCAACCTGATCTGAACATAAATCCACTTAATGTTGAGTTCCTGAGTACATAGTGCACAGTAGCTAATAAAGACATTTGATAGAAGGATTAAGTGACCCAAGTCCATAGTGGCTACGTCGAAACTTTAACTGCAACAGACATTAATCGATAAACCCACTGAGGAAAAATAGTCCCTTTGTAATACAATCAATATTGCTTTTTAAAATCATAAATAATGCAAAGCAAGGCCAATGTCAATAGTAGTTTACCACAAAGATACACAGGGTCACAATTTTACACAACAAAAATACCATCTTATGCCCAGTTTCTATCGGTGGCGGGAAGGGGTATGTTGCTGTTGGCTCTATTTTCAGGACAACCTGGGAGGTGACCTGCATATATCCCATGTACTCTCCAGCATGGAGGACCCCCCGCCCCACCTCCTCAAGAACATTCTAATCTCCAAACCTTCCTCCCTTACTTTAACTTCTCCCTCTACGCATTATAATTCTCAAACACTCATTAAATTCCCCTCAACACTTGAAGATGCCTTATTATCTCCTTCCTGCCATACTGTGAGCTCTAGGAATGCAGGTGGCAAATGTTTCAACTTTCCTAGCTACTTGGTCTGTCTCGTAGTCATTCCAGAAATGCTTGTTTAATACATGAATGAATTATAGATTAGTCTCTTTTTAAACCATGTGCGATCCCTGCAATCTGATGTGGGATAAACCTTTATGCCCACATAGGATTTCTTTCCCTGGTAATACCATTTCTAATGACAAACTATGTCTTTAAAATGCATTATTTTTGTTCCTAGTATGATCACAGTACACACTCAGCTACTTCGCTAAATATTAAACTGACTTGTTTCTTAACTAAAGTTCAATATTTTCAGTAACCTGAAGTGACCAAATCTCTGGAGTATCTAAAGAAATGTGCTCAAAGAACAAGTATTCTTTTTCACTCTTCCAAGAAGAGAATTCCGGGAGACACTTGAATAATTACTCTTGCATCTCACACTGTGACTCAGATTTTAGGAGCAATATGACAAAGTGAGGGCAGGACTGTCATATGGAAATCCCCTCAAATGGGTACTTGTGACCCAGACCAGTTTGAAATTTTGTGGCATGGCATGGACCTGTTGCTAGGCAGCCCTGATGATGGGACCACGGCTCTCTGCCTCAGCAGAGCTGTGCTCCAGCCCAAGTAAACAACCCTGCTGCCTTAAGCAGGCAAAGGGCTGTCAACACAGTATTTTCACTCTGCTCTGAAAGCTACCATGTCCAACCTTGGAAAGTACACAGTGCTCTCTTGCTGAGAGGAATCTGCTGCTTAAAGTCAGAGGAAACATACTTAAAAACTAAGAGGTCACCGACCATCTAACGCTCAGGACCCAATGTTCAGAAAACAAGCTTGAGTATTAGTTTTTCTGCTGCACCCAAGTGAGGAGTACTGAATGCAGGTGTCCATATTTGTATATGTTCCTCTCCCATTGTAATTTTGTTTGCCAGTGACCTTGACCTGTTGGGCAGCTTCTGTGAAGCAAGGGAACTGTTTGCACTGACTGGACCTAAATAGGTTGCTCTGCTCAAATGGGCTGCTTCTAACTTTGAGTCTGCCCTAAGGCTTGAAATCTTGATTTTGTGGCAAAAACTTCTGAGGAAAAGACAGTAAAGGGGGCAAAATCAGACCCCTTTCATCCCCCATCTCTCTACCAAGATCCTAAGAGATAAATTCTAGATGTAGCACTCCTTGCGATGTGAGCTGTTATATTGTTGGCTTTCCCTTAAGCTGTTTTTGAGTAATTCCCCCAAGAAACCAGGAAGCTCTCGTTTTTTTCCTCTTCTATCACACACACACACACACACACAGACATACACACAATATGTATGTGTTCTCTACCTTTGACTCTGCAGTTTTTAATCAATATTTTCATAAAATAAGTCAGTATTTTATGTTGCTCAGATCGTGTGATGGTTCAGTGGGTATTCGATTAGGTCAGCGAAACCTGGCATAGTGCCGTGTGGTGGTGTTAAAATCTGTCCCCGAATTCTTTGACATGCCTTGCTTCAAAAGATAAGACCTAATTCCTCTCAAGTATGGGCCAGATTTAGTAACTTGCTTCAAAGGAATGCAGCGTAGCAGAAATGACGCTATGTGACTCTGACTTTAGATCATAAAAACAATAGCTTCTGCCCGGCTCTCTTTTGGATTGCTTTCTTTGGTGAAAGTCAACCACCATGTTTTAAGGACACTTAAATGGCCCTTTAGAGAGGCCCAGGAAGAGAGGAGCTGAACCTGGTGCCAATAACTGGTATCAACTTGCCAGCTATATGAGTGAGCTTTCTTGGAAGTGGATCCTTCAGCCTGGCAAGCCTTCAGATGATTTCCATCCCAGCTGACATCTTGACTGCAACCTCATAAGAGATCTTGAACCAAAACCACCCAAGCAAACTACTCTCAAATTTCTGACCCATAGAAATTATGAGAAATAGCAAATGTTCGTTGTTTGTTTTTAAAATTTTAACTCCAGTGTAGTTAACATACAGGAGTATGTAACTAACGTATATTAGTTTCAGGTGTACAAGGTAGTGATTCAACAAATCTATACATTTCATTACTCAGTGCTCATCACAAGTGTAGTCTTTAATCCCCATCACCTATTTCACCCATCTCCCCACTCACCTACCTTCTGGTAACCATCAGTTTGTTCTCTAAATTAAGAGTCTGGTTTGTTTTTTGGTTTTGGGGTGTTTTTTTTCCTCTTTTTTTCTTTGTTCATTTGTTTTGTTATTTGGATTCCTTTCTCTTTATTTTTTGCACATCTACCACTGGTTTTTGATTTGTGGTTACCACTAGATTGGAATATAACATTTTATGCATATAGCAGTCTATACTACCTTGATGGTCACTTAAGTTTGAACCGATTCTTTACTCCTCTCCCCCTCACGTTTTAGGTAAATGGTGTCATACTTTACATCCTTTTATTTTGTAAATCCCTTGACTGATTGTTATAGCTATACTTATTTTTACTGCTTTTGTGTTTCTTATTTTTCTTACTCCTACTTGTAGACTTTTCTTTCCATTCAGAGTCCCCTTTCACATTTCTTCTATGCCTGGTGTAGTGGTCATGAATTCCTTTGACTTTTGTTTGTCTGAGAAACTCTTTATCTCTCCTTCTATTCCAAATGATAGCCTTGCTGGATGGAGTATTCTTGAGTACAGATTTTTCTCTTCCAGCCACTCCCTTCTAGTCAGCAAAGTTTATGCTGAAAAACCAGCTGACAGCTCCCTGGGGGTTCTCTTGTATGTAACTGTTTTCTTTTCTCTTGCTGCTTTAAAATTCTCTCTTTATCACTAGTTTTTGCCATTTTCATTACTATGTATCTTGGTGTGGACATACTTGGGTTGATTTTGTTGGGGGTTCTCTGTGTCTCCTGGATCTAGATTTCTGATTTCCTTCCCCAGATTCAGAAATTTTTCAGTGATTATTTCTTCAAATACGTTTTCTGCCCCCC
Source organism: Ursus maritimus (assembly GCF_017311325.1). Taxonomy (NCBI): domain Eukaryota; kingdom Metazoa; phylum Chordata; class Mammalia; order Carnivora; family Ursidae; genus Ursus; species Ursus maritimus. The sequence continues at coordinate 45,189,492 of NW_024427107.1, read as the reverse complement.
CTTTCTCTCCTCCTTCTGGGATCCCTATAATGTGAATGTTATTACACTTGATGGTGTTACTTAATCTATCTTCATTTATTGTTGTTGTTGTTGTTGTTGTTGTTTTCTCTCTCTCTTGTTCAGCTTGATTGCTTTCTTTTATTCTGTCCTCCAGGTCACTGATCCATTCTTCTGCTTCCTCTAGTCTCCTATTTATTCCTTCTAGTGTATTTTTAATTTCAGTTACTGAATTATTCATCTCTGATTGGTTCTTTGTTTTCTATGTCTTTGTTAAGGGTCCCACTGAGGTCCTCCACTCTTTTCTCAAGACCATTGAGTATCTTTATGATCACTACTTTAAATTCTCAATCAGGCATATTACTTATCTCTGTTTCATTTGGGTATCTTGCTGTGATTTTGTCCTGTCTTTCCTTTGGGACATATTCCTCTGTCTCCTCATTTTGTCTAATTCTCTGTGTCTGTTTCTGTGTTAGGAAAGTCAGCTATCTCTCCTCTCTTGGAAAGTAGTGGCTTTAGGAAGAAGAGGTTCCTGCAGTGTGTTCCAGTGCAATGTCCCCTGTTCACCAGAACCTGGCACTTCAGGGTTTCTGTGCATGCTGTGTGAGCCCTGCTGTTGTGGCCGTGCTGCTTTTGTCTTCAGTCTAGTCATCTGCGATAGCTGTCTTTGCCTTTTGTGGGCAGGGTTTTGTCCCTGTGTTGTTAGGGTCAGTCTGGGGCCACCCTGGACTTAAGCTGAGACAGAACAGATCTTTGTTAGAGATGCAGTAGTGCTGAACTGCAGGAGAACACAGGAGCAGGGCACACAGTGCCAGCAAGGTCCTCGGTAGTGGGAAGGACCTGCAGGTACTGGGGATTGAGCCATATCAGGTTGGAAGGGATGGATTTGCAGAAGAGGGTGGGAGCAGGTCACATGGTGTTAGCAAGGTTTGGGTGGGTCTGTTGTTGGGGGTGGGGGGACCTGGAGCTGAGGTCTTGGGGCAGGAGGCATGTTTGCAGGAGCATGTGGGGATGGGCACACAGTTAGGCACAGTGCTGGTTCCCACAGGTGTCCATGTGTTTATGCTAGAGGGCAGGGGAGGAAAATGGCACCCTCCAGCTCCCTTTTTCCTGGAGAAGTCTCCCAATGAACCCCTGCCATTCCAGCACATGCTGTTAGATTAGTAAATAAATCTCCCTCCTGTATACCCCAAGCAATTTTCAAACTGCTTCTTCTATGCTGTATCTCCATGGGGCTATTTGTTGTGCTATCTCTTTAAGGTCAGGGACTCAGTTTCTTCTTGCCCTCCCAGCTCTCCCACGAGCCTGCTGATTTTTTAAGTTCCAGGTTTGAGCCCCAGTGATTGTAAGAACTCATAAAATTCAGCCCCTCTGGTTTCAAAGCCAAATGTTATGGGGATTTGTCTTCCCTGTGCAGGTTCCCTGGTGTTAGAGTCTGTTTCTCTCCCCTCACTTTGCTCGTGGTGTCCCTCCCTCCTGCAGACAATCTTGCAGTTCCATTTGATTCCCAACCCACCTCTGCCCTTCCTACCCTCTTCCCTGTGGCCATTTCTCTACATTTACCTGTGGAGAGTTTGTTCTACCAGTCTTTGGGGTGTTTTCTGGGTTATTTACACTGATGTGGGTGTCATCTAGGTGCATCTTCAGGATTAGTGAGCTCACGGTCCTCCTGCTCTGCCATCTTCCCTGAAAGTCAAATGTTTGTTGTTGTTTTAAGCCACTAAGTTTTGAGTTAGTTACATAGAAATATATACACGTTGACACCCCTCCCTCCTGTGCCCCTGACAAACAACACTGATTGATTATGGAACTCTTGTCCCCTGAGCCTGGACATGGCTTTGTAACCCTTCACACATTGCATTAGGCTGCCACCACTATAAAAGATTAAATCCATTTGCCAGCACTTGTCATGGGGACAAACTAGAACTGTTGAACATTCAATCCAAAATTTTAGAAAGTTCCCTTTTACTATTAATTGTAAATGAAGACTAACTTAGCAACCCTTTTATTACAGATGTAGATTTATTTATTACAGATGTAGATGCTATTTACACAGTATTTATAATAGTGCACAGACAAAAAATTATGGCCTGTGTGTTTGTGTGTGTGATTCTGGTCTGTTTCCCATGGTCTTTTCAACTTACTCTACAAAAAGCAGGAATCATACACTAGCACAAGAATTTGGTCAAAGTGGATTTTGTATGTGTAACCCAGTTGCCCAGGCCACAGTAGGGTAGAGGTAAAAATAAGGTCACTATCAGAAGTATAGCTTGGGAGTGATGCCAGCAAGATGGTGGAGTAGGGAGCTGTAAGCTCTTATTCCCCCAAAGAAACACATATCACACACACACACACACACACACACACACACACACACACACACAAGCTGAAATTTTCAGAATCAAGTAGTCAGAACTCTGGAAAACAGCCAAAGGTTTACAGCAATCAACTAAATGCTGAATCAAGAAAAGGCAACTTGACAATGGTAGGAAAATTGCGTGGCATTTTTGCTTGCTCTGGCCCCACTCCCTCCCCAGTGTGAAGGTGGTCTTGAAAAGATGGCAGTATTCCCTGTGTTTACACATTATTGTTTATATTTGTTCTAACACATGTTTTGTTCACACATTATTGTGTATGTTCATTCTAACCTGTCTGGAGGTTTATCAAAAGATGCTTGTCTTGCTTTTGCCTAACTCAGACCTCAGGCCAGAAAAGCAGTGGGCATTGTGTGAGAATGTTGCTGGGTGAACTAACAACCCACAGAAGCCTGAGGCAAAAGAATATGGTCCAGATACGATCACCAATAGATCACCTAAGATCCAAGAGGAAAAGCTGGGACAAGTTCTTTGAGAAATTAGGACATTCAAAAGCACCCGTATATGCAGGGGAATTTAGAAAGTCATGCACATGCTTGAGCAAACTGCATGCTCAGAAAATACCTGAGAAGACCGTCAGCTTATATTTCGTGCCAATCCCTAGGCTCAATGCAAGCCTAAGTGTTGGAGTGGTCCAGCAGAAAGTCAATCTGTGAAGATTAGGCTAATTGATTGCTTTTTGTGTTTTTCTTTTTCTTTTCTTTCTTTCTTCCTTTTTTTTTTTTTGTGGTTTTGTTTTGTTTAGTTTTATGTTAGCTTCTGGTATTCAACAAAATCTCTATCAAACATTAGCTGAACATAAGCAAATGGAACAGAAACCTCGGTGACCATACATACAACCAGGAATAAGCTTTGCAAAAATAATTTGGGGGCACCTGGGTGGCTCAGTCTGTTAAGTGTCTGCCTTTGGCTCAGGTCATTATTCCAGGATCCTGGGATCAAGCCCCACATCAGGCTACCTGCTCCGCAGGGCATCTGCTTCTCTCTCTCCCTCTGCCGCTGCTCATGTTCTCTCACTCACTCTCTCTCAAATAAATAAATGAAATCTTTTAAAAAATAATTTGGAAAGTCATTAAACATGTACAATTACAGACTTTAACAATCAGAAGAAAAAAAAAAGTAACCAAAACCAGAAAATCTTGGGGAGGGGAAGATGCTGATTTTCAGTGTCACGACATAATATTCAAACGTCCAGTTTTCAACAACAACAAAAAATCACAAGGCCTATAAAAAAAAAACAGGAAAGTTTGGCTAATTTGAAGAATCAAGGCAAATGGATAGAAACCATCCCTGAGGAAGCCCAGGTGTCAGACTTACTAGGCAAAGACATTAAAACAATTATCTTAATACACTGAAGGAACTAAAGGAAACTATGGACATGGAAATAAAGTCAGGAAAATAATGTATGGAAAAAAAATGAGACTATTTTAAAAAAGGAACCAAACAGATATTATGGACCTGAAAAATGCAATAACTAAAATTAAAAATCCACTGAAGAATTTCAACAGTAGGGGCGCCTGGGTGGCACAGTCGTTAAGTGTCTGCCTTTGGCTCAGGGCGTGATCCCAGCATTCTGGGATTGAGCCCCACAACAGGCTCCTCTGCTGGGAGCCTGCTACTTCCTCTCCCACTCCCCCTGCTTGTGTTCCCTCTCTCGCTGGCTGTCTCTCTCTGTCAAATTAATAAATAAAATGTTAAAAAAAAAAAAAGAATTTCAACAGTAGATCTAAGGATGTAGAAGAAAGAATTAGCAAACTTGAAGATAGGACAATTGAAAGTATCCAGTCTGAGGAGCAGAAAGAAAAGAAAATGAAAAGTGAATAGAACCTTAGAGACCTGTGGGACACCATTAAATGGATCAACATATGCTTTATGGCAGTCCCAGAAGGAGAAGAGAGAGAAAGAGTAGAAAGAATATTTGTAGATTCCCAAATTTGGTGAAAGACATGAATCTACATATCTAAGAGAAAAAGAATCCCCAAAGCAGCAGAAGTGACTTATCATACACAAAGGACCCTCAATAAGGTAAGTAGTTGGTTTCTCTTCAGAAATCATGGAGAACAGAAGGCAGTGGGATGATATATTTAAAGTGCTGAAAGAAAAAAAAAAATCCTGTCAACTGAGAATTCTATATCCAGCAAAATTCTTTCAAAAAATGAAGTAGAAATTAAGACACTCTCAGATAAAAAGTAGAGTTATCAATATAATAAAGGGCATTTATGAAGAGCCCACAGTTAACAACATAGTCAATAATGAGAACTGAAAGCTTTCTCCCTAAGATCAGGAACAAGACAAGGAGGCCTGTTTTCACTTCTGTTATTCAACATTGTACTGGAAGTTCTAGCCAGAGATACTAGGCAAAAAAAAAGAAATAAAAGGCATCCAAATTGTAAAGGAAGAGGTACAAACTATCTCTGTTGTCAGATGACATGATCCTATATATAGAAAATTCCAAGGGATCCACAAGAAAGAAAGCTACTAGAGCTAATAGGCAAATTTGGCAAAGTTTCAGGGTATGAAATCAACACATAAAAAAGTTGGGCCCTTGCCTTACACCATATGCAAAATTAACTAAAAATGGATTGGAGACCTACACTCCTAAGATAACACTGTTGGGAGGAAACAGGGAAAATCATTATGATTTAATGTCACTGAATTGGACACTAAAAAGTGATTGAAATGGCAAATTTCATGTATATATATACATTATAGATATAGATATCTATAATATATACATATATATAATATAAATAGATCTCTCTCTCTATATATATATATATAAAACCAAGATTTTAAAAAATAAATTTTTAAAAGTATAGCCAAGATAGAGGAAGTGGATCTTTTCTTCTCTCTGAGCATATTCTCAGAGCATTGCCTTGTCAGCATTTTATAAAAGGTAATGTTGATATAACAATCACTAGGCCAGAAGGAAAACCCAATAGAGGAAACAAAACAGGTCCACTTGCTTACCCACCAACCAATAGGACAGGGCTCACCCCCTCAGGAGACCCAACCCTTACATGGCCTAGCCCCCAAGGCCATGGCTCAGGTGACACTCTGAGGTCCTCAGATTTCTCCTAAACAGATCCGACACCGCTAGAAAATGTCTCCGGTGTGCCTAGGTAATCCCCTCACGTACTACAGGGCTGCTGTTTTCCTCTTCTCCCCCTGCAGTAAAGTCTGCCTTGGAGACATTGGCTCGGTTCCTAGTGCCTGGTTCCCCAGATTCCAGCAGACACTCAAGCGTGAGTGGGGGCTGGGGAGAGAAGTCCCGTTTGTTCCTTTATGTGTGGTGGGTTAAAAGGTGACAAATCTGACTGGCTGATATGCTCTCAAAGACCAGCGGAGATTTTAGGAAGTTTTTTTAAGTTTTGTCACTCCCTCCCCTGGAGCTCAGGCAGGAGGCCATGGGGACTAGGGTAGAGGGCCCTGGTAGAAGGGAGGGAGTCAGTCTATGTGACAGACCCAGGGCTGTGCTTGAAAATACCTGTCTCCTCCAGCTTTGACCTACTGCCCTTGATCTAACTTAAGAACTTCAATTCTCCATCTTAGCGCAAATTCTGTCCCAGGAGTAGCCTCAGATGTGCATAGGTAGCCATAGTGGACTGCCCCACCAGTCCCTCAGACTTGCTTGGTCAGGCCTACATCCTGGGGGGGGGGCATCTTGTGTATAAGCAATTGTTAAGGTTCATGTTGGTTTCCTGTGTGCCAGGCATAGTAGTAAAAGCTGTAGACATGCTAGTCTCCTTACTTTTTTTTTTTTTAAGATTTTATTTATTTATTTGAGAGAGAGAGAGAGAGCACAAGCTGGGGGAGAGGCAGAAGGAGAGGGAGAAGCAGACTCCCCACCGAGCAGGGATCGATCCCAGGACCCTGAGATCATGACCTGAGCCAAAGGCAGATGCTTAATGGACCGAGCCACCCAGGCACCCCTCCTTAATTTTCTTTTATTTTTTATTTTTTTAAATAATAATATATTTTTATTATATTATGTTAGTCACCATACAGTACATCCCTTAATTTTCTTTTAATTAAAAAAATCAGATGATGTTTATGATATCTGCAAGTTCTGAAAAATGTGCAATGTATATTCAATGTACATACATATAAAAATTATGTATAAGAGAATTAAAACTTGCCCTCTATCTTATTGCTGTTTATTTCATTTAATCCTCACAACAACGTACGGTGGAAGATCTCATTGTTTCTATTGTCAAGGCAACGAAACGTAGGCTCAAAGAGAGGTTACGGAGGCTGCCTAAGGTCACACCTAGGAAATGGATTTGCACGAGGAGAGCCAGAGCTCCTGCTCAAAAACCACCCTGCCTCCTCAAGCTGAGACTCCAGCTGCTTGTAAGAGTAAGTTACTGCAGAGCTTCCTGGAAGCTCCGAGGTTTCTTTTACAATATTCTATGCTCAGATCTTGCTGAACTGATGATCCCGAAAAGAAGGAAGGGCACCCCAACTGTTACTGGCCACAGAAACGGCTGCTAACAACTGTGGACTTTGGGCAAGACAACTTCCTATTTTCTTTTATATTGCAAAATGATCACCCCCCTAGTGTTAGCTAACACCTCCATAATTTCATGTAATTACCATTTCTTTTTTGTGGTAAGAGCATTAAAGATCTACCCTCTTGGCAACTTTCAAGTATATAATACAGTGTTGTTAATGAAGACTTCCAAATCTTATTAACTGTAAGAACTGGACTAGTCTAAGGACCATTAGAGATAACATGTAATATGCCTAAAGAAATACCGGGTACTAATACAGTCTTGGAGATTTCGGTTGCAGGAATAAATGGATGCCCCTCGCAGGTCAAACATTTCCAGACTGCTACCTTTCGGTGTTTGAATAGCTATGGTACCTGGATCACTAATACGAGGGTCAAAGTGGGAAGCATCCCATCCCCACAGTCAGGCACCTGAAAATTAGAGGAGAACACACCATCAGGGCCATAGTTAGGGTAGGAGTGTTAGCCCCAAGAGGAGAAGTCATTTTGCTTCTCCTAAATTCTGCAATGGTTCTTGGTTTGGCCGTTTAATGTCTATCACTCCAAAGCCAGTTTTGAGTTTTTTCCAACTCTTCCTGCACTCAAGGGGCTTGGGATTTCTCTCTGAATCACAGGCATAAAGACCCGCCAGGAAGTCCCTGAGTTGTGATCAATTCCTCTCCCAACTGATTTTAAATCTTCCCAGGGGCCGCTTAGTGATTACGTGAGCAGCCTGCAGCACGGAGTGCTATGTTCCTTCTGCCGGCGAGACAGCCTGGCTTTGGGCCTATCTGGTCGAGGATGTCATGAACTCTCTACAGCATACCTTTCTTCCAACAGTCCTCAAAGTTCACCTGCAAGCATTAGAGAGCATGCCTTCTGCTTAAAAGTCACCCCGAAAAGTTGACTCGCCTTCCCAGGTTCACAATGTCACCATGAGAACAGCTCCAGCCCTCACAGCCTCGTGTCGAGTAGACTCTCTGCCCACCATTTCCGCAACAACGCAGCCAGTCTCTGACTAATCCCCAACTTACAAATGATTCATAGATAGGAACAAGCTCATTATGTCCCGCCACCTCCGCCACTGGAGTTCTCCCCAGCATTTGTCTCCCACAGCCAGAGGCACCAGCAGCAGCCTGTCCCCTTCTCAGGGCTCAGGAGCTGCAGCATTAGAGCCTCCCTGGCCCCTCTCAGCAAGAGCCGCTGATGCCAACAGGCAGTTGGGGTAAGTTTTGAGAACAGGAGATTTGGAATCAGGCAGGCCACTGATCAAGTTTGAGTTCTTTCACTTGTTGGCCGCACAGTCTTAGGCACATTTATTAATTTCTCTAGTCCTTGTTTTCCTCATCTGTAAAATGGAAAGATAACGGTACAAATCCCTTGGGGGGATCGTAAGTGTCGAATAACATGAGGCATAGAAAGCATGTAGCACATAGAAAGTGCTTTCTAAGAGCGAGTTATTAATATCATTATTATCACCACTAAAAATACTCAAAGACTCAGCTCCACTCCGAGGCATTAGTAACCCAGCCTGTGGTAAACACCCCAGACTTGTGCCCAATGATCTGCTCCCACTGGGATTTCTCATACCCCATCCCACTTGCTCATTCTCTCCAGCGAGTTCCCAGAACATTCCATCTTCTTCCTGCCTTGGTGACATGGCACTCGTGCTTCTCTCTGTCTAGAATACTCTTCCTATTCTTATTCTTGTCTTCTCTTTTGCCTGGTTGACTTCTCCTCTGTTAGGTCTCTGCTTAAATGCCACTTCCCAGGGAAGCCTTGCTAAGCACTTCCAGTCTCCCCCACCAGACCTGGTTAGGTCGCCCCTTAATGGTTTGGAGCGCTATCCATAGTTATCATTACGTCACTATTAATTTAACCATTATTATGTGTCTATCCCCCTCCACCATAAAATTGGTCTCTCTAGAGTAATACTATTTTTACTTATTTTTTTCAAACCCTGGTTGAACTTTTGAGAAATGTGTTCTTAACCTAAACCCCAAGTAGACCTCTAAGACAAAGGAGAATCCCCATCTTTGGCAACTTCTGTTGTACCCATGAACAGCTGATTGCTGCTTACTTGTGGCTCAATTAACAGAAAAAAAAAAAAATCCAGCATTTCTGAAGTGTTTTTCTGTCTCTTCTCAGGAAGACCAGAGGTTGAGAAGGAACTTCCCAACTCTGTGGGACAGCATGTGGCCCCAGCAGCCGCACCCCGTGGGCTGCATAGCATGCTCACACTTACCATTTAATTTGAGAAACTGGAGCAAGCCAAGAGCAACAGATTGTGATTTGTGGGTGTCAAACATGCCAGAAAGCGGTCAGCGTGTAGGCGACAGATGGGAGAGGGTGGTATTACTTCGCCGCGGTGGAGGGGAAGGCTAAGGACCTCCTCCATTTTGAAACCTGTGGCTTTTCTCTGCCCAGGAGAACTGGCCATGCTGGGGTGCCCCTCAGGAAAGTCTGAGTCTACAGGCCTCAGAGCCGGAAGGTCAAGCGTGGTTACAATAAAAATAAACTCTTGTGACTATAACCCTGGCTCAGTGCATGCATTTGTGGCCTTGGACTGAAGACACCGGCCACAGTATGATTTGCATTCACCAAAAATAGTCATTTCAGCATCTGAGAGTGAGATTGGGAAGGAAGAGCCAAGCTCAATTTCTCACTCTCTAGCTGCTATTTTTCTCCATGGGACCAAACACATCACCTCAGCCCTTGTTCTTCCTTCTTGCTTGGATCACACCTGCTCAGGCTTGGGTACCTTCACTTGACAAAAGTTTATTTGGGACCATTTACACACCAGACGCTGTGCTATACACTGGGGATTCCACAGTGAACAAATTACACGTGGCCCCTGCCCTCAAGGGCCTGAGAGTCTTATTGGGTATGCATACGTTTCCTGGGGCTGTCCTAACAAAACACCACAAACAAGGGGGCTTCAAACAACAGAACTTTATTGTCTCACAGTTCGGGAGGCCAGAAGTCCAAAATCAAGGCTTTGACAGCGCCGTGCTCCTTCCAAAGTTTCTAGTGAAGAATCCTTCCATGTCTCTTTCAGCCTCCGGTGGCTGCGGGTAATCCCTGGCCATCCCTGGCCATCCCCAGCGTTCCCTGGTGTGTAGACGCTTCACTTGAGTCTCTGCCTCTGTCTTCATGAGGACTTCTCCCCTGTGTGTCTGTGTGTCTGCGTGTCTGTGTCCAAACATCCTTCTTCCATTAAAGACAACAGTCATACTGGATTTAGAGCCCACCCTAAACCAGTATAATTTCATCTTAACTAATTACTTCTTTCATCTTAACTAATTACTTAACTAATAGTGTCTAACTAAGACACTATTTCCCCCCCAAAAAAAGGTTACATTCTGAGGTTCCAGGTGGATGTGAATTTGTGGGGGGAGGGCACCTGTTGAACCAGGTGTCAAATGATAAACCAATAAACTCAAATAAAAAGATATGGGGCAGGATTATATGGCAGGTGCTAGCCTGGTTGTGTTTTCCATGTATTTCCATTCCACCTCCTTCTCACAGGCACACCCAGTCAGCATACACCAAAGCAGAAACAAGAGCAAAAGGAGAGAGCACACTGGGTGCCCCAGGAAGATTCTTGGTTGCACGCAGCTTGCGGACTCTGTTTTTCCTCTCCCAGCAAAGAGCCGAGATAAGGCAGGGCCTGGAGAAAGGAGAGTAAGAAGACAGCATGGCAACAAGAGCAGGGGAGGTGGGCAGGAGATTGAGGGGCGGCGGGTCTTCAGACTGGGAGAGGAAGGGGCACCTTCGACCCTCCCTGCCACACACACACGCACACACACACACAACTCCCCACCTCATCAAGAGTCCCAGGCGCTTGTAAGTCCTTCTAAACCAAAGGGATGAGACTTGGACACCTCAGTGGAGATGGGGTAGTAGGAGGAGTGGAATAGAACCAACTAGAATTTCTGTCTGAGCTGAGGCCATGGTAGACACACCACCACTGTCTCTGTGATTGCAGATGGTGATAGGAAGGGAACAGGTGCCATGGCACAGAATAACAAAGGGGGCTGCTTTCAGCTGAGGCCTGAGAGGAGTGCTCTGAAGAAGTGACTGCTAAGATGGGACATGAGGATGGGAAGAAGTTCACAGGCAGAGGGGCAGGGCTGGGGACTTTTCTGGCAGAGGGCACAGCTGGTGTGCAGGTCCTGAGGGGGAAAGAGCTAGGTACTCTCGGTCTTCTGGATGGAGGCCCTGAGCATCAGGGAAGCAAGCAAGCGAGAAAGAGACACTAAATGGTGTGAAGAGGGAGGCTGGGGCTGAAGCCGCAGGCCTGGCAGGTCCCAGTAAGGAATTTAGAGATAAAATCAACAGGACTGGGGGATGGAATGATGGCGGGTGGGGGAGAGGGTGTCGGGGGTCCGTAAAGAAAAAGAAGCATCAAGAATGACTCAGGGGTGGAAGCAGGAGGAGCAAGTTTGGGCCGGAGGGTATGGGGCATTAACTTGGGGTCCTGTGGAGTTTGAGACCACGTCTAGGTGGTCATGTGGAAATCCCAAGAAAGCAGATGAAGGGCTGAGTCTGAGCTCAGAGAGAAATCAGGCTGAAGACATAAAACATAAATGTGGGAGTTACCGCAGGCAAGTCAATGGGGGTAAATCCATCCAGGTCAGCTGTGTGGCAGAAAGGAGAGAATTGTGGGCTTTCTTTTGAATAAAAAGTAAACATTTTTTCCCTAATTACAAAAGCAAAACATATTCATTGTAAAATGCTCGAAATTCTGACCAGCAGTAAGAAGGTAAAAAGAGGAGCGTTTGCCCCAAACAGTGTACTATAAACAGGTGTCCATGTCAATATATATCCTACAACAGGGTGGTGTGCAGCTGGGGGGGGGGATTGCATTGCAGGAACATGCAAAGTCGTTCCTGATAATCTCCCACTGTAAACAACACTGCCACGAACAACCTTGTAGTCTTTGTGTATATCCTTTCATTATTTCTATAGGATAAGTGACCTTGAAAAGCAAAAGAGGCTTATGTTTTCTGTGGTTTTTGATCATTGTCACTGCATTGCCCTCCAAAAGAGCTGGGTCTATTTATGAACTTATAGGTGTGGCTGGATCACAAGGAACACAGATGACCAGGTTCCCTCTCCGTCTCCCACCACTACCCACAGGGATGAGCAAGTCCAAGGGGTGGAGGTTGTAGTCCCAGGGAAACGCTCCAGAGCACATGTCGGCATGAGCTTTCAGGCACTGAATGTTCCCGAAAGGAGTGATTCTCCTGAGTGCCAAGAGTGACGTCAGGATCAGAGGCAGCCCCCTCAGGAAGCTCGGGGCTACCAGATGAACAGAACATACGTGACTGCAGGGGGGCCTGGGTTGCTTGTGGTGATGGGTGAAGTCAGGTGTCCAGGGTCAGAGAGAGATCTGAGTCTAATAGGCAGCCCTGACGCCTTCCTTCAGGCTCGCAGCCTCACACAGGCTCAGCCTGACGGCACCTCAACTGGGGCTGCTGAGATCATGAGGGCGAGCGCGGGCACCTGCTTCGGCGCTCGGCGCATGCGCCCTGGCGTGCGGAGGCGGAGCCACACCAGGCACGTTTCCCCCTCTCGCCTCATGGTCTGTCTTCCCGCCATGGCCAACTGGACATCTCTGCGGCTCTCCCTCCTTCCCCGCTTGGCTCGGCGTGTCTCTCAGTCCCCAGTAAAGGACTTGCCTTTGAGTCATTGTTAGGCTCGGCTTTGGGGGCGAACTCAGGCTAAGACCGCCGCCCCCAGGTGTGTGACCTGGAGAGAGTACCTTCAGCTCACTAATCTAAACGTTCTCGTCTCCCAGACAGGAGGAAATAGTAGTGCTTCCTGAGGTGGGCAGATTAATGCCCCCACCCACCACCACCACCAAAAGTGCTTGCCTCCTGGGAGGCGGAAGAGAGAGCTGGCCACTGAGGAGAGACGCACAGAGGCGCTGTGTGGCGGGCTTTGAGGCTAGAGGAAGGGGCCCTGAGCCAAGGAATGCGGGCAGGACACGGAAACGGATTCTCCTCTAGAGCCTCTGGAAAGAACGCAGCCCTGCGGCCACTTTGATTCTAGCCCACTGAGACCTGCGTCAGCCTTCTAACCTTCAAAACTGTAAGGTAATATATTTCCCTTAGTTAAGGTGCTAAGTTTGTAATGATTTGTCAGAGCAGCAAATAGAAAACAAATACACTTACTGCATGGGGTGTTGTGGCAATTTTACGAGCTGATGTGTGTAAAATGCTTGGCTCGAGGCCTGGCGTGGACGAAACGCTGGTACTGCTGTTATTGTTTGGTAGCTAATAACCCTGGAGCACCTGTCTGCTACATTGAGGAGACACCTGAGTGCCACCCTTGGTGATTCGGAGAGAAAACATAGTCCTTTAAGGGGTACACAGGTGGTACTGATGTACATCCAGGACCTGGGACCATGCCTTGGAGCCCCAAACGATAGCCTTGTGGCCACCAGCACCACTCATCCCCTGACCGTTGGCACCTGGTCCTTGCCCCATCCTGGGCTGCGCACTCGCCCCCAGCCCCCAAAAGGAGTGAGAGCCGGAAATAGCAGCCACATCCCTCAGTCTGAAAATGCGTTCCTGCCAATTTGGTATTTTTGTCACTGTGAATGCCTCCTATTCTGCCTTTAAAATATGAAGACACTTTTTCCGGCAACATCAATATACTAGGCCATCTTCTCAAGGTGGGGTCCTCGACCAGCAGCATCAGCATCACCTGGAACTTGTTAGAATTGCAAATTCTCCATCCCATCCCAGCCCTATTGAATTAGAAACTCTGGGGGTGGGGCTTAGTGATCTGTTTGAACAAGGCCTCCAGGTGATCCTGATGCTTTCTAGAACAGTGGTGCTGCGATGGGCATTGTACCAGGTGCCAAATGCAGGCTACCACCTGCCAGGTGGCCTGCGTGTGTCATTGGGCCGTACCTTTCAGATCCTGTCTATTCCTACTGCCCCCTGGAGTCAGTCACACAGAATATAAGGCTTATTGTTAAATCAATAAAGATTGGGTGCCTACAGTATGCCAGGCAGTGAGCTAAAAAGTGGGGTGCGGTGGGGAACAAGCCAGCTTGGGGCTTTTCATGGAGGTAAAAGAGAAGACCTTTAACAAATCATTCCCCAGTCATACCTCAAAAGGTACAATTTGCAGAGGCTTGTTTTGTTTTGTTTTTAAATCCAGGCTTCTCAAACTTTAATGTGCAAACAAGTCACCTGGGATCTTGCTGAAATGCAGATTCTGCTTTGGTAGGTCTGGGGAGGGGAGCGCCTGCGTTTCTAACAAGCTCTCGGGTGGTTCGGAGATGGCTGGCGTGAGGGCCACACTTTGAGTAGCAATGGCAAGTTCATATCCGTTATCCTATTCCAGCCCCCAGTTTCACTGATAAGCAGAGGTGGCAGGAATTAAAGCCTCATTTTCAGATCGGGAAACCAAGGTCCTGAGACTGCCATGTCGAGGGCTGACACCCTAGAACCCTGGAGCTTCTCGGGGCCTCTGCTGGTTATCAGGAGGTGCTGGCAGTGGAGACAAAGGACAAAGGCAGCTCCCTGATTAACTACTGCACTAGGGTTTTATCACAGAACTGCAGAGCTCTCCCTGCACCGGTCCTGATGTGAGGGAGACAGCTGCTCCTTCTCCCTCCCGTCGGGGACTTCGATAAGAAAACAGATGTGAATTTGCGATGAACTCCGAGTTAAAATGTGCTCTTGGGCCAGCACTGAATGATAAGGAAGCCGCACTCCCCAGTTGCCAAGGGGAAAGAATAACACTGGAGCTTTGCAGCGCCTCTCACTCCCCCACTTTGAAAAACAAAAGCCTCCCAATCTCCTTCCTATAGCAAAGGGAAAATGGGGCGCAGGCTTTTCTTGGCTTGTTTCCAGCCAGGGCAGCTGGAATCTATTGGACACATTCAGTCACTCTTTGCTGAGATGGACTGGCTGGGTAAAGGCTGCATTTCATTCAAGACCACTCTTTCCTCTTGGGGGCCTCTCCCCTCAAGGCTGTGGACTGCCCCCACCATGAGCCACGCTTTCTCTCTTGTCCCCTGTTTCTTGCCTACACTGAGCGTTCTCAAGATTTAGGAAGGTGGTAGGATTTCAAGGGATTTAAGGGATTCTTTCTTTTGGGGGCTCTACCCCACATCCTATCAAGCCTAATTAGCATCTACATCTCGTGTATTCAACATTTGGCCAATTTGAGCAAATGACTATTTTGGCTGTCAAAAGTATGATATGACTCTTAGAATTCTGCTTTTGAAACGATTTGCCTACAAGGAATCCATCTAATTTACAACTGGTCATGATTTCTCAACAATTGTTATTGCAAACTAGAAAATTTTTGCAAAATATGGAAAGCAGGCCCTATTGTTTTTGAACACCATGATTTTTTTTATGAATTCCAAATTTAACTATTTATGAAGTTTAGCATGATATTTTTGTAGGCATTTAATCAAACTTTCATTAATTTCAATTTTGCCACTTTTCCTGCTTTGGAGTTTCCTACTTTTTTTTTTTTTTTTTTTTTTAAGTCTTAAGCATTTCTGTAGGCTCTTGAAGGTACTTAGTGGTTGAAAGAGCCCTGGATGAGGAAGGGGGGGTGGTGCTGGTGGGAATTTGGACAAAGGGTGGATGCTGCCTGAGGGAACAACTTACCAGCACTGTGAGTCTTCAGTTTTGCTTAGCTCCTGCATTTCCCTACCTCCAGGGATCTGGCTTCATCCAAGAATCTGGTTGCCATGGTGCCAGGGAAATCTCAAACTGTGTGGAGAGAACTAGGGAGAATCATCAGGTCCAGGGGCTTTGTTCAAATTGACTAAATGTTAATTATAGAAAGTGTGGAGAGTAGTGGGCAAGGGGAGTGCAGTCCAGTCTGGAATGAAAAGGGCCCCCAAGAGAGAGGGGATGGGACAGGGTGGCAGTGTGATGGGGGCCTGGGAGCTGGGGCAGCTAGGTGAAGGCCCCGTACGAGGGGTTAGTTGTGTAGACTTGGACATTGGATGGTCTTTCGGTCCTGGCTTATCTTCCCCTTCATCGTATGACCCTGGGTAAATCGCTTCTCTGTGCCTTAGATTCGTCTGTGTAGTAAGATCATTATAATGCCTGCCTCCTAGAGCTGTTGCTGGGATTGAATGAGCTACTGTCGTCGAGTGCTTTGCGCGGTGCTCGGGATATACCAGATGCTCGTATACTGTATGCATGTATGTATGTGTGTTGAATTCCATCAACATAATAGCTATTTTATTTATATTTTCTTGTGGGTAGGGTCACTCTCTGTGTCTCTGCCCCCTTCTGGTACAGGACTCTGGTCCTAAGGGAGGAGAAAAGGCTTTTTTTTTTTTACCCCCCCCCCCCCATGCCCCGCCCCCCCCCCCCCCCATTGCTCCAGTGCTCCAGGTCCCTCAGACACCCACAGCCCTTACCTGCTTAGGGGTAAATCCAGCAGCAAACACGGGCTGAGGGAAGATTTTCGAAGAGAAAAGTTAAAAGAAGAAAATGACAGCCTGCATTTGTAAGCCACCCCTACCCTCTCCGCTACAACCCCAAGGAACATAAAGGATAATGAGGTGGCGATTAAAACAAAAGTATTGGGCTAGTGATTCTCAAAGCCTCAAACCCACATGTACGTGGAAAGAGCCCCCGAGGCTGCCCCTGGATCCTGGGAGAGAGGAGGAAGGAGGGTTTCGAGGCAGCTTTTAGGAGGCGGGCTAGGAGGTGACTGGCATGGTTCTCACCATTTCGTCGGCCAGACTCCGGCACACACCCGCTCTGAGGGAGAGGGGCTGAAAATTGCCAGCTTGCCACGACAAGCTGCCACCACGAGCGATTTTAAGGCACAGCTAAGTTCAAACACTGCTCTCCTGGGGCAAAAGGCAGCACCGACGTCTCAGAAACCGAAGAGACAGAAGGGAACAAGCCGTATCTGACCGTGGAAGAGAGACTTCGGTTTGCAGCATTATCACCTGCACCCCCTTCAGCGTTCCCGATAAGCCACCACAGGCTCCCACTCGCCCTGCAGAGTCCTCCGGCCCCCTGCGGGCCTCCCCTTCCCCACTCGGCACCCTGCTTTCTTGTGTGCCGCGTCTCTGTTCTGCTGTAGGCGAGGCTGTCCACGCAGTCAGCCGCGCTTCCCAAGCGCCCGACAGGGTGCTCGGCACAGGTAACAGGCGTTGGTTGAATGTAGTTGCGCAGCACCTAGATGGGGGGCAAATGACACCGAGAAGGACCGTCTCCGTGGGTTAGAGCACAGGTTCTGCCGCACAGTGGGTGACCTTGGACGGGTTCCTTGACCTCTCAGGGCCTCGGTTTCCTTGTTTGTAAAAGAGGGTTCGTGAGTGCAAACACTTCACATGCTCATTGCGGGGCTNNNNAGAGCGTCTGACTCAGGGAGTCCGGGGTAGATATTGTCGCTATTTTTGTTAGTAAGACAATAAGAAACTCTACACCTGGAAGGATGTGAGGGCAGAAATGTGCAATCACAAGAAGGGACTGTTTGCACACAGCACGGGGGGTAAAGGAGGAGTCGGATGGAGAAAAGTTTCCCCACATACCCTGGCTAGGAAACTTCAAAGGAAGTAAACATCAGAGGGTGACATTTAACTTTTCACAGAGCAAATGGAACATCACCCTTCTCGCCCTGTGCAGGCTGGGGCAGGAAATGGGTCAGTCATTGCCGAACCCAGGTGACTGAAGAGTCTCACGGTGCCAAGGCGAGGCTGGTGTTTTGAAGAGGGAATGAGGGGGTGTGTGAGAGACAGAGATACACGTGGGGTATCTGAGATCCACCAGATAATACTTGACACAGTCTTCGGGCCACAGGTGGCTGCTTTATTGCATTAACATTTCCATAATTCAGAAGGTCTCTGGCAGCAGCTGCATGATTAGATGTCAAAGATTTGGAGGGACTTGAAGATTTATTTGGAAAAACCCTGCCTGATAAGAGTAAGAGGGAGATAATGCCACGAATTTCAGTTCAGTTATTCAAGGCTTAGGCGTAGCTGTCCTAAAAATGGAACACAGACCACTTCTGAGGACACCAAGACTAGATGTTTAATCTAGCATTACCTGGGCCCTGCTGGCGCTTTCTCCATTCGTTAGCCCCTCTCAGAAGGTGATCAACAGACGGAAAACATGAGATGCCACTTACTCAAATCTGATTAAAATGAAGGAAATTGGGGCACCTGGGTGGCACAGCGGTTAAGCGTCTGCCTTCAGCTTAGGGTGTGATCCCAGGGTCCTGGGATCGAGCCCCACATCAGGCTCCTCTGCTATGAGCCTGCTTCTTCCTCTCCCACTTCCCCTGCTTGTGTTCCCTCTCTCGCTGGCTGTCTCTATCTCTGTTGAATAAATAAATAAAATCTTTTAAAAATAAAATAAAATAAAGGAAATTGTTGGAGCCTGCCCTGCAGAAGAGCCCGGGTGAAATGGGCTAAGGCTCAGAGGAACCCCAGAATCTGAATCCTGCCCTCCCCATGCTGTGGTCCCTCCCTCAGGAAAGGGAGCACCATGTGCTGGCTTGGCTTCCTTTGAGACCAGTCTAGCCCTTTGTGAGATGTGTGGTCCCAGTTAGAAGAACAGTCCAGGATTAAAGAACTTTTCACTCATTCTCTACCTCCTGGCAATGCCTATCATTTTGTGGTCAGAGAATCCATCCTTATCTGAAAGCCTAGCTACCATTACAGTGCAGACTCCTGGGAATGTCTTCTGGCATTTACCTCTTATGATTGAGGGTTACCTTAGGAATGGAGGGATCTGGGGAAAGGGATGGAGACAACGGTGGGTGGTGAGGTGGGTACAGGGAAGTGAACACTGTGGAGAGGAGTGAGGGGAAGCCAGAGTGGCCAAAGCTCAGCCACCTGTCTCTGTTTAAACTCCTTGTATAGCATTCTGCCGCCATAGCATACACCTGCACTGTTCACCATGGCTTCAATCCCCTGTGAATTCCTCCCTCATTCTTTGCCACTTCCTATCCACTGCCCTGAACCCGCGCTGGTCTTGTTGCAGTTTCTTGAACGTACCAAGCCCTTGGCCACCTTTGTACGTGTCCTAGCCTCTGCCTGAGAAACCCTTCCTGTTGCCCATCAGAGAGCAGACTCCTCAGAGGTTTGCTCGCTCTTCTTGAGAAGAGGGGCATTTCCGCCGCCAGAAGGGATCTTACTATCTTGATTACTGTTGTCCCCTTGGCACCCGGCTCATCTATATGGTCCCCATTCAAGTAGTCGTTGGATGAATATGCTTGTTTCATGGTTCGTTTGGGCAAGCCCCACGGCTCAGTTCCCGGTAGGATCGGGCTTGGTGAGTGGGCTGAGTTTCTATAATAGTCTCCCTACCAGGTTCCAATTTTGGTGAAACTATCTTTGTGGGCACAAATGAGTGTGCTTGCCACTCCCGATTCATGTCTCCAGTTGCCCAGCCGTGGATCATGGTGCTGGGCCCATGGGAGACCGCCTCATCCCCCATTCACTTTCCATCGCCTGCAGCCAACAACGGAAACAAGTGTTCAATGGGAACAGCAGAGTGCCACCTCGATTGGAACCTTCAGGAAGAGAGCTCATGAAGATAGTCAAGATCTCAGGGTTACAGATGGTTCAATATCCTGGCTGATGTCTCTGTTATACCAAGGGTTCCAAGTTAAATTCTGAGCATCAGGGGTGAAATGAGAATAAGAAGACAAATCAAGTTCTCACATGGAAAGCAATTTTCCTCTTCTGGGATCCAGAAACAATTTCCACCCTGTATATCCTGAAGGTAGAAAGCAGGGGCTGCCATCCCACAGTAGAAAGTGTGAGTAACCCTCACGTAAGATGTGTTAGACCCAGAGGAGTCAGCCTCATTAAGAGAATCTATAAAGAATATCCTGCTCACCTGTTTTTACCCACTCTGGGTACTAGAATATTTATAATTTTAAAAAGTTCACACACACACACACACACACACACACACACACATATAAAATCACTGTTAAATCCTCTTGTATATTCTTATTTTTGTATACATGTATGTATATAAGAATACCTAGATATGTATGTATATGGACAATATATATATATACATATATACACTATATATATATATATATATATATATGTAGTATGTAAGAACAAGAATATACAAGAGGATTTAACAATGGTTATTTCTGAGAGGTCAGGAATATAGGTAGTTTTGGGGTTTTTTCTTAGCTAGATTTTCTGAAGTTTCTAAAATGAACACGTTTTACTTCTAGAATAATAAAACGATGAAAATAATTTTTGATGAAACAGTATGTCCTTATTAAATAAAAAGTTGCAAAATACAGTAGAATTACAAAGAAGGAAAAATTACTCCAATTATATTCACATTTTGGGTTTTTAAAATTCAGTCTTTTTTGAAAAGTATTTTCTATAATTTAGCATAGTTATAATTCTATATATAAAATGTTTTTGCCTCCATTTTTAAAGTCATTTCATTGTAAACACTTTCCATGTTGTTACTAATCGTGGCAACATTATTTTAACTTGTGAATAATATTCTAACTACTAAGTTATTATAGTTTGACTTGTTTCTCATTAGGGGCCATGTATGTTTCCAATGTTTCACAGTTATAAGCTACCCCTAGCATGCCATGCCATAGAATTTTGATTTCATTCTGAAAGCAATGGCAAGTCGCTGACAGATCTTAAGCAGCCAAGTGACATAATCAAGTTTTCCTTTCAGAAAGATCTGGCTGGCTCACCTTTGGGGTGAGGCTGATGGTAGAAAGAACTGGGCTGGAGTGGAAACCTCCCTAGTCTCCCATTTCACAGAAATTAAACCTACTGTTCCAGATCTTGCCTTCACGTTACATGAGGTTGTAAAATTCTTGAGCTCTGAGATCTAGGAGTCCAACTTCCCTATTTTACAGATGGTCAAGGAAGGCTCAGAGTTTGCATGGCTTCTCGAAGGTTGTGTAAAGATGCAATGAGGCGCTGCCGCTGGAACACAAGGCGTCTGATTTCAGTCTCCTGCCCTTCACTAGAGTAGAGCATAGCAAATAAGATGACCGAAATGTCATTTGGATATTCAGAACTGTGGTAAGTCGAAGAGGAGTTTGTAACTAAGTAACAAAGGCAGGGATCCATGATGGTGGTGGTGATTCTTTACAAAGGCCAAATACTCCCACAACTGTGATCTCCTTCGATCTTCGCAATAAATAATAATGCCCATGATCTCCTTCCGAGCTGGGCATCATGTGAGATATTTTATATACATTATTTCATTTCATCAATGCTACAGCCCTATGAGATTGTTATCCTTCCCATTTTACAGATGGGAAAACTGTGGCTCAGAGAAATGAAAGGACTTGCCCAAGTAAATGAGGAAGTTGGAATTAGAACTCTGTTCTTTTGTGTGAGTTTTACCAGGATTTCTTCCAGGACTAATCGTTCGGACAATACTTTCCTCTGGCAGGTAGTTTAAACAATGGAAGGGCATGGTGGAAAAGAAGGGAGGCAGACTGGCTGGCCAGGGCAGGCACATGGCTATTGAGAAGGGGCTGGCCACTCCTTCCAAAGAGGACCCCCTTGAAGAACATATAGGACAGAGGTGGGGCTCCACACAACAACACTCCACAAATAACTGGGGCCATAGCCATAGACCACCAAACAGGTACAGGACTGTTTAGTCAGAGCCACACTTGCGGACCTCATCATTAAGAACACCTTCTCCAAGGGGCACCTGGGTGGCTCAGGCGGTTAAGCATCTGCCTTCAGCTCAGGTCATGATCCCTGCTTGGTGGGGAGTCTGCTTTTCCTGTCCCTCTGCCCCTCTCCCTCCCCACTGCTCCTCCCCCTGCTCATGGGGGTGTGTGTACGCCCAGTGCGCTCTCGCTCTCTCTCATAAATCTTAAAGAAAAAAAAAAAAAGGAAGAATGCCATCTCCAAACTCAAAGAGTACACGATATGACAGGAGCATGAGCCAGTAAAAGAGAAAACTGTTTTTAAACCTTGAAATCCTCTAAAAATCGATCACTTCTTACAGGCTCCTATCGACCTAAATCTAAACACTTGTTGCCCCAGGCAGCAGCGTTTGTGGACCCAATGCAGATGTGCTCTGGAAACCTGAGAACAAGCATTTGTTATTGGGTTATTCCAATGCGAGCTTATTTGGAACAGCTGTACCTGGTTCAGGCACAAAAGAGTAGCCCATAGTTAATTTTCCATCCATGATTGACTTACTGGGAAAAAGTCAGGGCACCAAGAGAATAAATGTCACATTCCTTTTCATTTCCTGCCATATACAAGCCATAAGTATAACAGTTTGGCACTACTGTGCTGGAGATATCCTCCTTTAGCTTAGTGAGATGGAAGGAAGGTGCGATGGGTTGCCCAAAGCACTGGAAGTGAGGGAAAGTAGCTCCTTCTTGAAACAAACAAAAAAAACCTCACCCTTGTTCAATGAAGGAGAAAACCAAGGGCCACCTAGAGTGCTGCTGGTCTGTATTTCAATTCAATCACTCTGACGAACTGGAGTTTCTCAGTGTCATTGGTTTTGCTCACCATATGACAATGGGTTTTCTCTTCTCCATCCCACTCCCAGGTATCAGCTTACCCTTCTCTTCCTTCGGGTGACTCAAAAGTCACCTTCTCTGAGAAGTCCTCTCTCGTTCTCTAAAATCACACAAAAGCTCTAAAATCCCCTAAACACTACTTACTTGTCCTCCCTGCTTTTTAGCTTCTTAGCATTTATTACTATTTCATATCTTCTCTGTTTTACTTATTTTGGTTATGTTGACTTTTTGTTGATATTTAGGTGATTATGATGGTTTTCTCCCTCACTAAAATATAAGCTCCATGAGAGCAGGGATCTTCATCTTTTTTGTTTTCTTCTGTTTCCCAAATTTTGAGCACAGTGCCGAGCACATAGTTGGTTCTCAATACATTTATTGAACAGATGAGTGAGGGCAAAAATCAATTTCTTCAAGAAGGTCACTGAGAAATTCCGAAGATGTGTGACTAGGGGGTGATGGACAAAAATATCACTTATTTTGTTACTAAAAGATCAGTCATTAGCCTTTATTATTGACCAGACACTGGCGACGAGCTGTCCATGTCTAAGGTAGAAAACCCAAAATGCTGTTTTAAAAGATGGCTGCAAGTTGTACCCCTTGCTCTCGGGGTTGGGGGCAGAGTTCGTCCTCAGGACAAAACAGCTCTGCTGTTGAGAAAACAATCAAGGGCACTTTGGATGTGCAAAAATGAGGGGATCTTCGTAGATGGAGTTAAATTATGACTATGACTTCCTTGGAGAGTATTTTGGTCATTTCTGTGAAGGGATTTTCTGTTTCCCCTCACAAATGTTTGAGCTAGGTGAGGGAGGAACTCGGGACTTGAGGGTGGATGGAGATTGGAGAAGGAAATTGGTCGAGGGAAGAGAGACCCCAGAAGCATGACAGCCAGCTGGTGCCCAGGAAGGGAGACCCCTGATGCAGGGCTCCTTTTAATGTGGCTTGACTCATAGGCTTGCAGTAATGTCTGAGACCTAATTAAGTTGCCCTAGCAATATGCCCATCCTTCAGCAAATCTTGCACAGGACTAGTATACATACTCTTAAACAGCTTCTTGTCCTGTACCTTCTTCTCCAGTACCCACAACCATTGCCTTAAACCCCCTGGCCCCAAACCCATGACCCCTTGACCTCCCCCCAATGATCCAGAGACAACAGGGACCCTTTGGGACTGATTGGCCATTCCATGGGCCACAGCAGTTGTTACATATTTTGACTTTCACCCCTGCCTCCACACACACCAGCGGGGCTCTGGAGGTGAGTGGGGAATAAAGGAGGGGGCCATGTCCATAGCTGGGTTGAAGCCGAGCGGAGAGAGCAGTGGTGTGAGAAGAAGTGAGGAGACACCTGAAGGCAGAAAACCAGAAGGTGCCATGAAGTGGGAGGTGGGGGCAAGGGACAGGCAACATCCAGGGCACAAATGCACTTGCCAGATCGCTTCAGAAATATCCAGAGGGGTCCGGTTTCCTGCAGTCAGAGCAAGGATTCAACCTATAAAATTTGAATATTAAAAAAAAAAAAAAAAGCTGGGGCGCCTGGGTGGCACAGCGGTTAAGTGTCTGCCTTCGGCTCAGGGCGTGATCCCAGCGTTATGGGATCGAGCCCCACGTCAGGCTCCTCCGCTGTGAGCCTGCTTCTTCCTCTCCCACTCCCCCTGCTTGTGTTCCCTCTCTCGCTGGCTGTCTCTATCTCTGTCGAATAAATAAATAAAATCTTTAAAAAATAAAATAAAAATAAAACCAAGATGGTTTCCTGATAAAATTTAAAAAAAAAAAAAAAGCTTACAGAAGTCTGGGAAACTTGGGGATACTGAGATCACATATCAGACCGAAAGAATGGCCCTTCCCATGCTAATTCTGATAGTTTCAATTTTATATCAAAGAATAGTTTGTGTCAGCAAAGAACAGGCTGAACGAAAACATCATAATTCCCCCTGTATTTAATCAGATGTTCAACCGTGGGGGGTATGCATGGCAACGGCTGGCTCCACAGCGCTGCTTTCAAATCTGACCCACTCCACAGCCGTGAGCGTGCCAGGGAGGAGCAGGGTACCCGCTGTGTTCACTAGACTCTGCTCAGCTTCAGCAGTCTCGTCTTTTCTCTTAATATCAAGAAAATTAATGGGAAACTATGAGGCAGACATATGAGCAATCATTTTCTGGAGGCCCAAGCAAACACTGTTGGGGGGGAGGGGATGGTCCTACCACCCTTGTCATCCCCTACTTTCAACAGCTTTTGTCCTGAAGTTCTCTCTCCTCCCTTTGTCCTTTCTTGTTGGATCCTTCCTTTTCTTCTCACACTTGCGTCTTTACCTTATTGATAAGGCTCGTATCCCACCCACTGAACAACATGGTTAGCCCCATGTCAGGCATGGAGACAGACTCTGCCCGGGACTTGCAGAAGCCAGACAGATAGCTCCCATCTCGCTGCAGAAAAGCCAGCTAAGTAAGGCCCAGGAAGCCAGAGAATTAAAAAATGGTGTTTCACCCTTATAGCTAGGACTGCAGAGAGGGAGCTGTCAAAAAGCCTGTGAGGAAAGAACGGGGTCTCTTCGTCCCCCTTGCCCTACAGAATGGTAAACTCCTTCAAGAAAACCTCTCATTTGAGACCCAGGAGCTGTGTGTGCCATGTCCTGCAATACTCTTTCAGGACATTCACAGCAAAATATCTTCTCTGCTGCCTCTTGAGCCCTCTTGCCTGCAACTCTCCTCTGGCTTCACTCTGGACACACTGACCTCCTTGTGGATCCCAGGATCTGCCAAGCACATTCCTACGTCAAAGCTCTGCACCTCCTGTTCTCTTTTTCTGGAGCACTCTAAATGTCTATGTGACACCTTTTCTCCCTTTCCTCAGGCGCCCGCTCAAATGTCACCTTCTCAGAGACCCTCCACGATGACTGTATCAAAAATTACATAGACCTCTAGTCACTGTCTCCAACCCTACCCAGACTCATTTTTTTTCTAGCACTTGCCCCACTAGACATAGCTACCATTTGTTTGATTTCTGCCTCTTTTCATTAGTAAAGAAGCTCTAGATAACAGCCAGATGTCTGTTTTGTTGGTGGTCAAGATCTCCTTACCCAGAAAAGAACCTGGCACAAAGCAGGTTCTCAATAAATACTGTTGAATGAATGACTCCCCCAACTTTTTCACCACCAAATATTGTTTCGTTACTAATTTTAGTCCCAGAAGTCTGAGAAATTCTTATCGTAACACCGAAAGCCTGTCTGAGCTTCTAAGAATCAGAAACTGATATACCCTCACTAACTTGTTTTAATGCTAGCCACGTGGGTCTTCAGTAGACCTTGTTAGCTTCATCTCAGGTTGAAAGTAAAATTTTAAATTGGCTTTTCCAGCTCCCCACACCCAGGGGTGAGGAGCGCTCAGGCTGGAAATTGCTGGGAATTCACACCTTCGGTAATACTGCTTCTTCCCAGTAAAGGAACACCCGTCAATGTATCATTCAGTCTGCACAGGACTGGATGAAAAAAATATCCTCTCTGACCATTTTTCAGGGTCCTACTTGGTCCTGGCAGCACAGCAATAAACAGCAGAGATGTGGAGCCCACGTTGTGGAAATTAGTGAATGCTTGTTAACTTGAATTAAAAGTGACCTAGAAACCTAGGATCTTCAAAGACAGGAATCCATATTAAACATATTTCACTCTCTAAGTTCTGGAAATGGATAGTGGTGGTGGTTGCCCAACATGATGAATGTACTTTGTGCTAGTAATTGGACACTTACAACTGGTTTGGTAACTTTTATGTTATCTATATATTTCACTACAAAAAATTTTTTTTCATTCTCTCCTTCCAGGGTATATTCTTTAAACATGCCTTGTGGTTCACAGATCTGCACTCCTTTCACTTAAATTTCTTCGATCAGGTAGAAAAGGAGTTTACCAGAAAGGTATTGGGTAGCTGACAGAATTATCAGGTGGACTGGAGAAACACGCTTGGTTCTGTGTTTTGAGGGGAAGGGGTCACAGTCATGCTGCAGGACGGCGCAGTCACGTGGCCACTAGACACTGGTGCTGCAATTTACAACATTGCAACTGAGACCAGGAACTTCCTTTACTGCAACTTCTACTGCTTTTTGCTGCACCAGTAGCACTTCTGCACCAAAAACAACCTTTCGGTTACTGTCACCACCAAAAAATCCCCTCTACCAACTTTACCAAAAAATAGATTCTGGATGGTGCTGGCATCTTTACATTACCCACTTTCCAAGAGAAGTTTCATGCAGGCATGGTGTCTGATTGGTGGGGCCCAGGCCACACGTCAGTTGTTTGCTCAAGTCAGAATCCAAACAGTCCATTCATTTTGTTTGGTGGGTCCATCTCTTAAGTGTTCCTTAAGTCACTTTTAATCTAGAAGAGTCCTCCCTGCATTTTTCTTTACAAGTAACTGACTTGCAAAAGAAACCAAATCAGATTCTCTAGTGTCTTCTATACTAGCTTTCATTGATTCCCTTTTCATGTTGCCATTTAACATGTCCTTCTCCCCACTCTATTGTCTATAGATGAGGAATTAGAATTAATGGCTGGATTTGACTCAAGTTCAACTTTTTTCAAGTATACTATTCCGGTGATACTGTTTGTATGTCATCTTTGGAGGTTCATAATGTCTAATTGCATTTCTAGCATTGCCAACATGGATCAGTGATCTAGGCTGGAAATACCCTGAGCTCTCTGTTATAAAGTTCCTTGTTAGTCTCTATTCTATCCTCTACTGATGACCACCACGGAATGGTAATTTTTTTTAACTGTGCCATTTCTTCCATAATTTAATGCCTCTCTAATGTTGATATAGAAAAACTATCCTTCACCCATGAGAGGTGTTTGGTTGCTCTGAAGTTTGGATTGTACTGAAACAGCAGGACAAGTTCTAGAGATTTTCTGGAACATTCCATGAAATCAGTGTGGGTTTTTTTGTTTGTTTTTTAAACGATTTTATTTATTTATTTGACAGAGAGAGAGGCAGCAAGAGAGGGAACACAAGCAGGGGAGGTGAGAGAGGGAGAAGCAGGCTTCCCACTAAGCAGGGAGCCCGATGTGGGGCTCGATCTCAGAATGCTGGGATCATGACCTGAGCCAAAGGCAGTCTCTTAATGACTGAGCCACCCAGGCACCCGTGAAATCAGTGTTTTGAGTTACATTTAGAGTACACTAAAGAAACTGAATTTTGAAAGGACATCTGTATTGAATCTTTGTAAAATAAATAGACAATGCTTTGGTATTCACTTAATCCCTGAAGTATCAGCTTTGTCAACCTAGATATACAGAATTGGTTTTCCATAAAGGAAGTATAGAGTTTTCAAACAGGAAAGCCCTGGATAAATGCTGACCAATTTACTGATGGAATAACCAATAGACAATCCAGTGTAATGGTTCCCCATCTTCTTTCTCCTGGTAGAGACATGGCCAATGACTCAAAGAAGTGACAGTACGGTAGCGTTAATTATGTGCCGGGCACTGTGCTGAGTGCTCTACATGCACAAAAGCATATAATCCTCACCACAACCCACTAAGATTGACACTCTTATTATCCCCCTCCATTCCACAGATGAGAAAACTAAGGTAAAGAAGGTAAAGATAGTTGCCCAAGGTCACACAGTGACTAACCTGGAGGAGCCAGGAGTTAAACCCAGGCAGCATGGCTTCCATGTGTGTGCGCTCATAACTATGTTTCACCACGGGATGGCTGGCAGACCCACATAATTATGTGTAATTCCTGCAGAGTAGCTATAACCAACTTTCTCTACTATTCAGAGAGCGACTTCAAATCCATTCTGATTCAATTATTTTTTAAAAGACCTGAATCAGTATAAAATATTTACTCTTTGATCATTGAAGAACTCACATGGCATAGATTACACTGATGGTGGCAGACTGGTGGAGACTCTGATTTCCAGTTTAGGGGAGATGGGTACGTCTGACAGGCCGATGCCATTCTGTTCCAGATGGGTTGGGGGTACCTCCCGAGTAAATCGGATTGCCTCGTAATAATAGCTAGTACTTACATAAGGCTGGATGCTGATCTACGCTCTTGAAACATACTTATTCCCTCATCTACCTAAAGGGCGTTTTTTTCCCAGCGTGGGTCTCCGGCCAAACTGTACTCTTGAGAGCACCCCAGAAGGTCCTGTGGGGTCCAGGCAGGGAAGTTGTTTTGATCCAGTTTCTTGAAGGACCTGCCAGCCCAGCCCTGCCTCATAGAAGTCAGTCCCAGAGCAGAGAGTCTCAAGGACCTCTCAGTGAGCTGAGGTGACCTCTGAGAGACAGACTGTCGTTACCCCTCCCTGAAGCCATTTGCCCACTCCCCCCCACCCAGGAGGGCACTCTCTGATTAGTGCTGTGATGCTTCTGAACAGCCGTCTGCATATACTGCTTCATCCTCTGTGACATGAATCAACACAAAATCTGGAGACCACGCTGATGGGCGTGCCTCAGTCTGACTTGACAGCTTTCGTGTCTGCGTCAACCTGTCTTTCCCCATTTAGGAATCGTCAGGGCTTCAGCCTCCTTTCTAATAATATAGTAAACATCCATCAGTGACTCAAGCCAGATATTGGTTGCTACCCAAACTGCACCTTATTCGGGTTCTCTTGTGATCCCTGAGTCATCACTCACACCAAGCCCGGGCTCAGCTCCACCTGACAAGGCCTCCCATCCATGGCTTCTCGCCAGGGCTGCTCTCAGCCAGGGCTAATTAGCACCCTCTACCCCCCACCCCATCCTCTGCCGTCTCGCCCACTCAGGCAAGCAGGAATTGAGAGGGAGAGTTCAAGAGCTGTGAAAAATGAGCAAGGTTTGGAAAACAAGAGAGACTGCAGACTGGGAGCCCTTCACGCCAATTTTAGGGCAGCTCCTATTATGAGAGCAATAAAGAAATAGCCGTTTATGCAATTTAGAAGCAAATGGCCCTTTCATCTGGAGTGGCTGTTTAATGCAAAGCACACTCCACTGGAGAGGAGGAGCCGGCTCGGCTAGCAGCGCAGCCTCACGCAGCAGAGAAAAGGCTGCCTTGCTGAGCCACTGCTCATGAGGCAGCTGGAGGTAGAGATGGAGCAGAAAATCACCTGGAGAACGCAAGATTTCACTTTACTCTTTGTGTCTCGGGAATGTTCTCTTCCAGGGGGCTGGCTCTGGGCGCAGTCGCGGGAGGCAGGGAGGACTGCCAGCCAGAGCATTAGTTATTGCCTGCCTGCCTGCCTGTGTGATGGATAAAGAGAGACAAGAAGAGACGCTGAGAGCAGCATTCAATCACTGGGATCGTTGCCAGGGATAAGAGTGAAGATCTGCTGTCACCAGAAAACCCTTTATCCATATAGTGGCCACATGAGGCAACTTGCCTCCCGTTAGTGTGGCCGAGTTTTGCACCAGCTGGGTCCCTGCTGCCCCAGGGTGGTTCAGAGACCACGTCAGCATTAGAACCACTTGCCAGCTGGTTAGAAATACAGACCATTGGGTCCCACCCAGAGCTACGGAATCAAAACCTGTGCTTTCACAAGATCCCCTGTGCTAGCTGAGCAATACCCTCGAGGCCCCCCTCGCTGTTGTGAGGAGGCAGGTGGGGGCGGAGGGGAAAAGATGAGCTGGGAAGGCACTTTCCTTTGCAGGAGAAAGGGGCCTGTGAGTAACACAGCGGCTCTTCCTACCTGCGGGAACCCTGCTGAAATCATGACACCTCAGCAGTGAGTCAGCGGCAGGCTCTTCCTTCTCACTTCTAGCGGGTGCCTCCTCTCTCCATATTGGAGTGTGGTGACCTGAGCCCTTTATTTATGCAAAAACTATGTGTTCTCTTTCATCTGTTGGAAACCATGTTCCTAAAGCATTCACCGGATCCTCTGACTGTATCAGAGCGAGGGGGGCTCAGGCCTCTCTCTCTGGGGGAGCTCTGCCGACACTCACCACCTCCCCCTTTCTGGGCGCAGGCCTCATAGCCTCAGCCATCTGAGCTTGGCCGGGGGTCGACCTTCACCACCGGGGCCCCTGGCATGCTTCCATGGATGGGCCCCCTTTAATTTTTTCCATGTTGCCCCCACCGAATGCCAGGAACAAAGAAAAGTTATATTACCGAATGTATTTTAGAGGAAAACCTCCCAAGATTTTTTTTCCATCTTGCAAATATTTTGGGAATGTCTGTGCTGTCAAGACTGTGAAGAATGTCTGCTTCAGCATCCGTCAACAGCATTTAAGAAAATCGATCTCTGATGTGGTGAATGTGGAAAGTGGAATCTATGAAGGAGAAGTAGGGCTCTTCTTTTTGTGAGAAAAACCACTGGAGCGCATGTGTGCCTAGCAAGCCGCTGGCACCGCCGGCCGGAGCCCTTCCGTCCCGGCCCACCCCTTTCTGTGCTTCGAAGAGGTGCTCAACGTGGGAATGCTTATTTATTTGAGCAGAGATGTGTCAAAGTTGGATTTTTTTTTAAAAGCGTGGCTGTTGAGAAAGTTACGTGAACATCATCTTTAAGCCATAGTGGAGAATGTGTGGTCTTTTTCAAGTATTGGGTATTTGACAGAAAAGGGACACTAGGGTCCTAGCGTATGGTGTCGGTCGAGGACCTCGTGCTCGATCCCCGAGGCCAGCGTGGCTGTAGGCACTCAGGGAATGTCTGTGGCTGAGAGTAAAGAAATGAGAGAACTGGAGGGTGCCCACCAGGCAGTGAGTGATCCGTGCCTCACCTGCTTTTCTCTGCAGGGCGATATCAGGCACCCAAAAAGACTCTGGATGTGACATGTAAATTGAGGATGAAAATGCAACAATGGAGATTTGGGGGAGAGTTAGCCATGAAAACCCTCCGTCCTGGTCCACTCAGGTGACTTTCCTGTCCTATTGACTGGGGCCTGCCGGAGGCCCTCTCCCCTAGAGTAGCAGAACTTGAGGCTGGGGTTCTTGAGCAAGTGCTTCACAGAGTGCTCCCGGGACAAGGGGAGTGAGGGAAGCAGGCGAGGGCAGGGGGGTGACTAGAAGGGTGTGGCCTCCCTGAGAAGCTTGGAGAGCACAGATTACACCCCCAAGTTGACCCCACATTGAGGCAAGGGGCTGTCAATAGTCAGTCATGGACAGGGCAGTAGAAGGGGGTGGGTAAGGAGGAGGGGAGCTTGGGGAGCAGGGAGATGAAGTATATTGGCTCTAAAGGGAATCTGGATGGGGCACCAATATCTATTACATTTCTCAGGCCCAAGGTGCAGGGGGCCTACCTGTCAGGCCTTTATAATGTACAAGTTGATTTTTGTAGATACATATAATTTAGAAGAAATTTTAATGTCCCTTCATCTGGAAACTGCCCCCTGCATCTTGCTCTATTTTTTTCCCCACCACATTTATAACCATCTAACGTGCTATAAAAGTCACATACCTTTAGATTTACTAGTAGCTTATTATCTCTGCTCTCACACACTAGAATGTAGGCTCCATGAGGAAGGGCATTTTTATCTCTTTTGACGGATATATCCCAAGAGTAGTTCCTGACACTTAGAAAGTGCTGGGTACGTGTGTGTTAATGAAAGGGTATTCTAAGGAACATATTCTGCCGGTGTTCCTCATTTTGTGATGATTCTTTGGGTGCAAAGCAATCAAATTCCGACCTGCATGAAAAAGCAGGGAAGTCTCACATTCTGGAGAGGGATTGATCATAGAGCCCTGTGAGTCTCAGATTTCAGGGTGTTTAAGAACCATGTGAGGATCTTGGTCCCCCGACCCAGAGATTCTGATTCAGTGGTTCTCAAAGGGGCCTAAGAATATGCACTTTAAAAAAGCGTGACCATTGATTTTGATGTAGGTGACCTGAGGCACGTACTTTGAGCAACACTAATGCAGTCTGAAACACTGGTTCAGACAGCTATTAATAGCTTCCCCAGAGTTGCTCAGCTGCAGGGTTGGGGGTTAGACCTGGCTCTTCTCACTCTCCGTGCAGCATGTTTTCCACTCAGTCTCTCTTAGGATATGTTTATAAGCTTTGCACGTACAGTGATTACCATGGGAACATAAAGAGCGTGATGAAATCCTACCACTCGAGCTGGGCTTTGAGGCATCGGTGGAGAGCTGTCTTCAGGAAAATTTGGCTTCACGATGTATTGTGGCCTGTACTGCCCCTGTGCTCCCCCAGATTCTTTCAGAATTGCAAAGGTGTTTTGCAATGTCCTGATGCCATCTCATTTGACAGGAGGGAACACAATGAGAGCCAGGAGCCAGGGTTCTTGCTCAGCCTGATTTGGGGCATGTACTAAAGAGACACAGAGGGGTTGTAGGAAAAATCTGGAATGAGGTCCTGTGGTTTAATGCGTGGGGAAGAGCTTCAGGGTGGCTCCAATCGAATACATGAACTGATTCGAAGTCAGTAAGCTAAAAACTGAGCTGTCATGAGGAGGAATTTCACTGAGACTGAATGAATGAAAGAAGGAATATTGGTTGAAAGACATTTCAGTTAAATTTTTTCTATTGACCACAAATCCTCTGGTTGTAAGCATGGGCCATCCTCAGAAGGAATGTATACTTGGGATGGAGGTTAGATTCCAGAGGGACAATGGTGGTTGATAAGTTACCACTCAAGAATAAATCCTTAAAGAATTATATTACCATGTACGGCACGTAGAGAGGGCCAGGTTCTGTTTTAAGATTTATGTATTATCACATTTGATCCTCATGACAATGCTCCGTGGTAGATACTATTATCCCCATTTGACAGATGAGGACACAAACGAGTAAGTTCCCTAAATTCACACCCTTCCAAAGTCTCTGAGCTAGGACTTGATTCAGGCAATCTGGGTCCAGACCTAGGCCTTGAAACAACCACTCCTCCCCCAGGATCTGAAATCTAACAGGCAGCCTTCTGTCTGCCGGAGCATGGCCCTGAGGGTTGATGAACCATTTAAAAATGGAAACTGGAACACAATCGAACTGCTTATATTTGTGTGTGTGTGTGTGTGTGTGTGTGTGTGTGTGTGTGTGTGTGTATTCGTGTGGAGAGGAGGAGGGAAGCACTGAGAAGGACTGAGGAGCACAGAAATACTGAGGATGGATTTCAAGCTTTTCACTCTGGAGTTGTAGGACCTAAATTCTCTCCTCCTCTCCTCTTTGACATAAACAGAAAGTTTACAGTGCTCATTACTGCGTCCGCCACATGGATTCTTTTCTGGGAGAGGAGCTGGAAGAAGAAAGAGGAGGGAGTTGCCATCTGGTTTCCCAGAGGAGGGAAGGCACTGGGTTGAAGAGTGCAGTTTCCCTCGATGGTCATCGTGCACTGTGCGGCCTGCACGGGGCAGGAGCATCAGGACTGGGGAGGGGCTCAGTCCCGAGCCCAAACCTCTGTGGGTTGCAGCTGGCAGCTTCGGGAGGAATCATGTGGCCTTGGCAAGAAAGGCTGCACGGAGGAGGAGAGTGTGAGAGGTTGGCTTGGGGGAGGAGACAGCTGTAGGCCAGAAACTAAAACTGGAGCTGGTGACAACAGCTTGGACCAAACCTCAAACCAGAGAGCAGAGAACCTTATTTTCATATATTTGCCACCAGGTAGAGGCTGTGTGAGTAGGGATTTTTCCAGAATTCATCCTAACTGGAGAGAGGCTAGAGGTGGAAGAGGAGAGAGAAGCAGGTCTAACTCCTGTTGGTGCAGAGCTCCTCCCCGGCCCTTGTGTTTAGTGATATGACCCTCTGCTCTGTGAGCCCCGACACCCAGCTGGCCACATTCACTGTTGTCATTGTAGCTCAGTTCTTTCCACCCTCTGCCATTTAATGGTGAGCAGGCAACTACAGATCTACACGACGGGTGTACTTTAGGCATAAATAACATGGCTTCTTGTTTGTTTTTTTAAAGATTTTCTTTTTAAGTAATTTCTACACCAACGTGGGGCTGGAACTCATAACCCCAAGGTCAAGAGTTGCAGACTTCACCAACTGAGCCAGCCAGAGCCCCTTGTTTGTTTTTTATTTTCCAGTTCTCTGTTTTTGAAGAGTGAAATTGATTTTTTCTTTCAGGCAGCACAACGCTGAGGGTTTAGAAACGTTTTTGGTCTGGGAAATGTACAACTGACATGAAAGAGTTTATCAAACCTGATAGTACATTTTGGCCATTATGGGCTAGACTCCAGAGCAAAGGAGGAGGTACTACCTGATGCCAGGTGACAGCCAAAGGTACTCAGGAGGGGTGCCTGGGTGGTTTGGTCGTTAAGTGTCTGCCTTCGGCTCAGGGCGTGATCCCGGTGTTCTGGGATCGAGCCCCGCATCAGGCTCATCCGCTATGAGCCTGCTTCTTCCTCTCCCACTCCCCCTGCTTGTGTTCCCTCTCTCACTGGCTGTCTCTCTCTCTGTCAAATAAATAAATAAATAAATAAATAAATAAATAAATAAATAAATAAAATCTTTAAAAAACAAAAAAACAACAAAAAAATAAAGGTAGTCAGGAATCAGAACTGGGGCTGGGGCCACTCTGGAGGGCCAGAACAGTCAGGCCAAGGGGTGGGGTCCTGGACTCCTAGTAAATCCCCTAGAGGGGCCACAGGGTGTGACGGGGAAGGCTACGTGGGGCAGACTTAGCACGCCTACAGGGTCTGCTCATGCGCACAGCTCCTTGAACGTGCTTTCCCTTGTACTTTGATAACTGACCTTCCCATCTTGCCTCTGGAGGTGCCTGCTTTCTGCTTGCTTGCCTCATTCATCACTTTCTAAATGGGCGCGACCTCTTACGCACTAGTTAAGGGCTCAGGTCAACGGTTCAGGGGAAAACGGCTCAAAGTGAGCCTGGGCTGACACTCAGCAGGTGCACATGGGTCTGGAGTACCGGTTGTTAAACACTTTGACCATCATCCCTGTCAGAGCATTGACCCTGGAAGGGTCATTACATTCAGCCCGAGAAGGTGCTGGCACTGTGGAAGGCCAGCCGAGGGGCAGGTCACTCACACCCTGCCCCCCTCTCATCTTCAGAACGACCCTCATCATCCACATCATTTCAACTGCTATTTTCTTTCTCTCATTGTTCTTCTCTTTCTCTTTCTTGCCTGTACCGTTGGATACAAAGTGAATGAAATATGGTTCTAATGTGTCTCGACTGCATTTCACCTTGATCTTTATTCCTGTGTACGTCCAGGCCTGGGCTTTCCTGCTGGCTGCTAATCCGTGGCTCACGTCAGACCCTGTCTGCTTGCCACTAACCCACCCATGTCCGCACTGTTAACACCAACGCAGGTTAGCCTATTTTGAAAACAATGCTGGTAACAACATCCTTCCACTTCGTCATTCTGTAACATCTAGACCCAGGAAGGGACACCTATCTCCCGTTCACCAAAACAAGTTTCAGATTCCCCTCATGAGCACTGTGTGTGACCATTCATCACTAATAGATTTTGGTTACAAGTAGGGTTGCCAGATTTAGCAAATTAAAAAAAAAACAAACCCAGAATATCTAGTTAAATGTCAGTTTTAGATAAGCAACAAATAAGTTTTTAGTATAAGTATGTCCTATGCAACATTCAGAATCTGTTTATAATAAAAAATTGTCTTGTTTATTTGACCTCCAAGGTGAAGTGGATGTCCTGTACTTTATCTGGCAGCCCTCGCCACAAGTCCTCCAGCAAGAGCGGCAAACTGGAACGTATTGGCTTAGCTAGCTGAGACGTCTAGAGGCTGGCCTGCCTTCAGCACAAGCTGGGGCCGGAAGTCCCCAAGACCGTGCCTGTATTCTCAGGTAAGGGTCTGTCCTTGTGCTGACAAGATAGCTGCTGTCTTCCAGCCTCATATTCTGAGTTGACAAAAAGAGAAACGTTGGTTTTCCAAAGGCTCCCCCTAGATGACTAAGATTCATTCCAGTGAGGTCAGATTAGGTCACGTGGCCACTACGAAGCCCATCTTTGTGGTCAAGGAAATGAGATACGCTGATGGGTGTGGGCTGGGGCCAGTTCTCCCCCTGGACTTGGAGGAGCACATCCATGCAGACGGCACAGGCAGAGAGCGAGCTGTGGCTGGTGAAGGGGAAAAGGACCCTGGAAGGCAGATGATGCACACCCACCCCCACGTGAAATCGGAGCGAGCGCTGGGTGGTGGTCTTCGTCTTCTGCAGCAGCCTGCGAAGGCCTGGAGGGAGGGAATGTGGAGAAGCCCAGGGCAGTGCCAGCAAGCCGCTGCCCCATCCGCTTCGAGATCTGTGTGGCTTCACTCTCTCGCCCCTCTTCCTGGCTTCTAGCTGTTCCCCGGTTTGCCTTGATTGAGGCAACACCTGAGACAGTTTAAGAATGTTCTGGACAGGGGCACCTGGGCAGTGCAGCTGATTAAACTCTTGATTTCAGCTCAGGTCGTGATTATGGGATGGGGCCCTGCGTTGGGCTCTGTGCTGGGTGCAAAGTCGGCTTGAGATTCTCTCTCTCCCTCTGCTCCACTCTTGCACCCATGATCGCTTGTTCTCTCGCTCTCTCTCAAATAAATCTAAAAGAAAAACAGTATTCTGGACAGAATGTTTGTATCCTCCTCCCCCCCCACCCCAAATGCATATGTTAAAATCCGACCCCCACGTGGCTGTATTTGGAGATGGGCCTCTAAGGAAGTAATGAATCTTAAATGAGATCATAGGATGGGGCCCTAATCTGATAGGATTAATGTCCTTTTAAGAAGAGACACCAGAGAGCTTCCTCCCACCCACACTCCCCCTCCCCCCAGCACACAGCAAGAAGGCGACTGTCTATAAAGCCAGGAAGAGAGCTCTCACCAGAAACTAAATTTTCTGACACCTTGATCATGGACTCCTAGACTTTACAACTGCGTGTGTGTGGGTGGGTGGGGGGGGAACGTCTGCTCTTTAAGCCACCCTGACTGTGGTATGTTCTTGTGGCAGCCCGAGCAGACTCACACAAGGACTCTGGCTGAATCTTGGAAGGGCAACTATATTTTCACATAATGCTACTAACAGAAAAGGTTTTTCAGGATGTCAAATGACCCAGAAAGACATGATCTACCAGAAGGCTTTTCTGTGTATTTGTTTGCAAGAACAAATGCTTTAGGATGCTGTTAATCCTTAACCTGAGTTTACTTTTTAAGAGACTGCCTCAGATTTGTTAAGTATTTTTAAATGGTATGGTTTAA
Organism: Ursus maritimus; assembly: GCF_017311325.1. Taxonomy (NCBI): domain Eukaryota; kingdom Metazoa; phylum Chordata; class Mammalia; order Carnivora; family Ursidae; genus Ursus; species Ursus maritimus. Next base: position 45,152,048 of record NW_024427107.1, on the reverse strand, counting down.
AGGATTGTTTCTTTTGAAAATCAAATATGGGAAACTAGGAATTCCTCCAACAGAGGTTCTGTGTAGAGAACTAAATGAGGAAATTAACCACCAATAAGTGTATTAACCAGTATTTTTCTTTAAATAAAAAAGTTTAAAGACTAAAAGCCTAAGAAATAAAATAGAAGTTTATTTCTCTTTCATATGAAAGAAGTCTGGAGGAGGTAGTCCAGAACTGATATCTTCATAAAGGCATCAGGGATCTAGCCCTCTCACTGCCTTTCTATTCTTGGCATAGTGTACCTCATGATCCAAGATGGCTGCTTAAGTGCCAGCCATCATATCTGCATTATGGCCAACAGGTAGGAAGAAGGGACAAAGAGCATTTAAGGACATCTTAAATTTATATATGACACCTTCACTTACATCCCATTGGCCAGAACTTAATCACATGTCCACATCTATCAATAAAGGAGCAGGGAAATGCAGTCTTTATTCCAGGTGGCCTTTTCCCCAGGTGAAGATTGGCAGTTCTATTAGTAAGAAAGAGAGAATGGCCATTAGGGGCAAATAGAAATCTTGGAGCCACAGACAATTGGAAAACTTTTCATATTATAATGAGGATGAAACATTAGAATGCTTTTACAAGAGATATTTTAAAGTAAGACTTTGAACAAAGCTACCAAACATGACCAATCTGTAACATTCCAGGTTTTCTTCCTACCTTTGTTAAATTTATCATTTTATATAGTTATGGTCAATGTCTACTTGTTACTTGGGTGGTTATAATTAAGTGTTATTTCATATAAACATTGCAATATGGTCATAATTCACATAGTTGTAGTTTTAATATCCTATCATGTTAATTTAACAAAGTTTTAAATAGTGGATGTGGGATAGATGAAATGAGAGTGGTAAAATGTTGATAATTATTGAATTTGCTTGATGGTACAGAAGGTCCATTATTCTGTTATCTCAACTTCTATGCATCCTTGAAAATGTCCATTCTAAAAGAGTTTCTGTATGTATCATAGTTTCCCTAGAGAAGACAAGTATTGAAAGAAGAGAATAGACTGCTAGGTTTTCTTTTTTGCAGTCAAAATACTTAGAGGAAAGAGAAAAGATAGTGGAGAACCCCTTGCATTTTCTTCTATCTCCCCTCAAAACTTAAACAAATTTCATTCAGAAGGTTGGTTGTAATCTATTTTTGTTTTTATTTTTTAAGATTTATTTATTTTTATTGGAGAGAGAGAGAGAGAGTAACGGGAGGAGCAGAGGGAGAGGGACAAGCAGGCTCCACACTGAGCACCCAGTGAGGGGCTTAATCCCAGGACTCTGAGATCACGACCTGAGCCGAAAACAAGAGTTGGATGCTTAACCAACTGAGCCACCCAGGCGCCCAGGTTGGTCTCAGCCTAAAAAAGCTAATCATAAGACTCTCCTGTTCAAGACCAGTGATACTGTATTGTACTTTAGGAGGATTGGTTTCAACTTTCATAAAGTTGTCCTTGTCAGGGGTGCCTGGGTGGCTTAGTCATTAAGCGTCTGCCTTCAGCTCAGGTCACGATCCCAGGGTCCTGGGATCAAGCCCTGCATCGGGCTCCCTGCTCAGTGGGAAGTCTGCTTCTCCCTCTCCCACTCCCCCTGCTTGTGTTCCCTCTCTCACTGTGTGTCTCTCTCTCTGTCCAAAAAATAAATAAAATCTTAAAAAAAAAAAAGAAAAAAATGTGTAGAGAGGTGTTGTGCATGATTCAACCCCCACCCCCAACATTTATCGAGAACCCATTCTGAGTTCTGGGGATACAGAGATAAGTGAGACCATCACGGCCCTCAAGCAGCTCATAGTCTGTTGGGAGAAGCAGATACATGAGTAGATGGTTATAAAATAATGTGGTTAGTGTACTGACAGAGCTGTACACAGCCTGTCATGACTATACAAAGCATATTCATAAAAAATGGTTCACTTTGAAAATGTTGCCATCATTGAAAGAAACTTAATACAGAGCGGTATTATACAGTTAAGTATGTTCCAACTATGACCCCACTAACACAAACTATAAAGATGCTTTTAAAACAAATGGAATTTGCAAATGTTAATATATTCCACATACTTTAAATAGTAATATGACTTTACCACAAATTCCTCAGTGCAATCAGAAGAAATGTGATATTTAATGAGGAAAGGCCTTTAACGAAGTCACTGCAAGATAAGTTATTATGTAACCTGATGCTCAAATTCACAGAAATTTTTTTCAAATAAAAATTATAGATTTAAATTGTTAAATAAGTCTTTTTGGATATAGCAATGAGTGTAATTATTGGGACAGGAAACATTTGTGAATGAATGAATGGATGGATGGATGGGTGAAAGCTCGTAATAAGGCTTGGTTCTAATCTTGGCTTTGTCACAAAGTAACCAAGCATTCTAGGTAGGTCAACTAACCTCTCTGGGAATTTATTTCTCAATCAGTAAAATTAGGGGGTAAAATGTACTGAGGGTTTGAAACTTTATTTAGCCACATCACCCTTTGTTCCAATGAAGTGTTGAGGGATGGCTTTAAGTGGAGGTGTGTGTGTGTGTGCATGAGTGCAGGCGCACGCGTGTGTGTGTGTGTGTGTGTGTGTGTGTGTTGCATGTCAGAGGTATATTCTTGGTTTCTTCTCATGTTCCTCCCCTGGTGATCTCGGAGTCACCTCCTGCCAGGAGTTTCAGAGAGCCTCTAGTCTGGGGGATCCCCGAGGTCATGTCCCACTCTAACACTGGACAATCCTATTATTGTAAACCATTTAGCCATAGAATGCTAGTTGAGGGAATGTCCAAGGACATACAAGCCCATCTGTGGAGAAAGAAGGTGGAAAAGTGGGACATTTTGAACTGATCAAACCTGGTAGCATGTCTGAGAAGCCAGGAACAGAAGACTGGACCGCTTTTTATTCTGATTCACTTTTAGATTAGGTTCTTCAATGATGAGCATATAAATCAAGCTAGGCCCAGACTTAAGGCCTTCCAGAAGAATCCAAGGGGCAATATCACCAGCATGGCAAGTTGGGTTTTCTCAGCCCTCTCTGTTTAATTCTTTCAGCCAAAACACGACAGAGGAGAACTGCAGGCTTCAGAGAGTGGTGCCTATTAATACGGACACAGCCTGCCCTACTGATAACAGATGTGGTTATAATGGGAGCTGAGTGAACAGAAACACATTTCCCCAACTCCAAACCTCAGGCACATTTTTCATCATCTGTAACAGACTGAATGTTGGCTCAGAGCAGATGCTTTCCTTTGCTCCTTTGTGGACATTGCTTCAAGCCTTACTTGGGAAAGGGGAGTCTGAGGTCTCCGCTGGCGAGTGTCCAGGAGATGGTGGGACTGCAGAGTCTTCCTCTCCCTTGCTTATAGGAACTGCGTTGGGGCCAGTGCTACAAAGGCCTTTTTGTTTACACAAGCTTCCCTGAGATAACACTAAGTACACATTTCTCAGAGAAAGGTTCTAGAAAGCTGAGCATTGCCGAGCTGAGCCTTACCAGTCTTATGACTGATGCCTTGGCCAAAACCACCTCCATAGCGCTCAGCCACGAACTTCATCTTGTGTTAGTGCAAAACCACATACTATATGGAAATAGCCTTGAGCAACTCAAGCAATAAGAGACTGAACCCCAAAACTTTACTCTCCCAGAGAAAAGCCACCCACAAGTGATCACTTTGTCAGCCCTGACAGCTTTTCTGGAAAAGAGATTGAGAAATGACCGTATGAGGAGTGCACACTAAGTCAGCAGTAGAGGTCTGAACTGAGCTTCTGGCTCTCAATCTTGCACTTAATAAACTAGTCCAGCCCCTTCTTTGTACAAATTTACTTCTTTAAAGTGGGGGGAGAAACCATTGTCAACAGTGTGCATTTTATAGGTAAGTTCCAAGCCCCACGACATTTCATCTTCCTCAATACAGCCCTCTGTGCTGAGAGACTGTGTCTCTCTGAAGAGCACTGTAGGCTTCATTTGATCATCTATCAGGAAGGAATCTGATTTTCCAGTGGACTGGTATTAGCTAAAATGCTTGTCATTATATATTCCCTGGAATCTCTATACTTTGTTGGGTCAGCTCTTGTCCTTTCTGGCAGCTGCCAGAGATCATTGTCAGGGAGCTGGAGTTACACCACTGCTGTGAAGTCGCCTGGGAAAGTTCTTGTTCGGGCTGGAATTAAGGCCCTTGACTGGATCACTTGAGCTTTCCCTTCCCTTTGTCCAAACTCCCAAAGTTGGAGCTTGCCAGTGAGTACTGTACCCCATCTGTATCGTGTCTACTAAAGAGCTCTGGACACCCAGAGCGGCATCCTTTAAATATTATGTAGTCTTGAGATGCCTGGGTAGGTCAGTTGTTAAGCATCTGCCTTCAGCTCAGGTCACAATCCCCGGGTCCTGGGATCGAGTCCCCTGCATCGAGCTCCTTGCTCAGCAGGGAGCCTACTTCCCCCTCTGCCTGCTTCTCCCTCTGCTTGGGCTTGCTTCCTCTCTCTCTCTCTCTCTCTGATAAATGAATGAATAAAATCTTTAAACATTGTGTAGTCTGTCTATAGGCAACGTCTACAGTGCGATCCATATTTGGTTATAATATATATATATGCTAAAACTGGAAGGAAATTCCCCAATTGATAACAGTGTCTTCCTCAGGAGAGTGAAAATCTAGATAGTTTTTTTTCCTTTATCTCCTGTATTTTTCAAAATTTCTACCATGAACAGATGTTACTCTATAGCACTATTGCTATGTTACCATATATTAGTGTATTACTCTTATAGTGATATTACTATAAATAATAGTAATTACTATATATACATACTACTATGTTATACAATATTGCTCATAGGAAAAAAGGGTGTGTGTGTGTGCGAGTGTTGAGTGTGATGTGGCTATGAGACCATAACCGACATAGATTTTGCTCTCTAGACAGCTCAGGCTCCCAAACCTAGACTATTTATTTCCTAGAAGACATAATTTGCCTCTATCTTCCAGTTACTCAGAAAACTTTATCAAATTCCCACTTCATATCAATTGTGGAGACAACTTAGGAAATGGTGACGGAATTTTCAAGCTCTTCCACTAATTAGGATGGAATGAGCAGAAAATGATGGGAGCCCTAATCAATAACTTAATTCAAAAATTTTTACTTTTATACATGCTTATCTTCATTGGTTATAAAACACGCTTATTATCAAAGAGATGACCATGGCTGGAACCTTGGTATATTTCTCTTCTTCCACTGAGCTGATGTTAAAAGTTGCCCAGAACATAACCCAGGAATGCAGGCCCTGGGAGATTTCTTTTCCAGTTGTCTTTTCTAGACAGTGCCTTTGAATGTTACTCTCTCAGGACATCAGGAGGACAGCAATGGGGCTGCATGATTTTGTCTTCCAGTTTGCTTCTCTTCAACCCAAAGAAAAGACATTATTTGTATAAAGCTGTCCAAAGAACTCTGGTATTGTGCCTAGATTCTGGTTGTACAAAGATCAATAAGACGGTTTTTTGAGACAAAGTATGAACAAATAATAAAAATACAGCATGCAGAGTACTTTGACAGATATACACTGAGACTGCAGCCAAGAGCATAGCGAGGGAAAACCTAAGAAAATCTTTCACGTGGTACTTCTAGATTTCTCCAGTTGTTGCGTTCATAAGAGTGCTGACTCCTAGAATCGGCCAATGTAGATTTGAGCCCAGTTTTACCAGTTACTTGCTATGTGACAGTAAAAAAAATTTTTTTTTGCTCTAGCTTTCTGAGCCAGGAGGGACTGATCCCATCTTCCTCATAGGGTTTGTAGGGGGATGACTTGAGATATGTCAGTAAAGCCTTGTGCCCAGTGTGCGGCACACGACGAGCACGCCAGAGGTTCTGAGGCAGGACCACCAGTCTCCCGTTCCTGCAGCTCTGTCCCACCAGGTTCCTCCTCATGGATCCCAAACTGACACTCCCTCCAGTCCCCAGGGATGAGAACTTGGAAGTGAAGAGGAAGGCTCTGGCGACTCAGCACGGCCCCCAAGCAGGTTAGCTGAAAGACGAAGCAGACGGATCATAGAACTCGAACCTGTTTCCCCAACTCCACTCAGCCAGGGTGGGAGACAGAAGCAGAGGCAGATGGGAACATGGTTTTGAACATGTCTAGCCTATAGTGGGTTCAGGAATAGACACTCAGCCTCGGCCTGGCGTTTGCCTCTGTTGTAAATTTGGCAAGAAAAGGTAATACTGCTGTTGAGTGGCTTAGCAAATATTGTAATGGGCATTAATAATGCCAATTTAACCCTTTTGTTAACTAATATCATTTCACCGGTACTCCAAACACACTATCACCTCACTTGTTCAGATGAAATAGTATCGGGAGGAGAATTGATTTTTTTGTGTGTGTTTCCTCTGGACATTGTGTGAGACACCCTCGTACAGTTTCTCATGGAACTGACACAGGCATCCTGTGAGGTTTGTAGGTATAATACTATCACCCCGACCATACAGAGGAGGACACTGAGCTTGCTGATAGGAAGAGACTTGCCCAACCCACACTGTTAGCAATGTCTGAAATGGGGCTGAACCCTTATCTAACACCAAAGACTGTTTTCCCAACACTTATGCTGTAGTCTGAGTGATCCAGAGCAGTGCCAAGAACCAGGGAGTCCTTTAAAAGGCAGCTAAAGTACACGGCATTGACTTCATGTAGTGAAGAGTATATTTTATTCGTAGGCAATCTCCCAGGACCTTGCTCAGAGGATTTTTTTTCCTGCATAGAGCAGGAGAAATATTGAGTTTCTTCCAAGTTGTAAGTAAATCTTGTTGACTCCCAGTGACGCTCCCTGATAAGAAGGGTTCAGTTCAGACACGCCCGTTGGACCACTTAGATCTTATTTTGTCGTGGTCTCCCCCACACCCCACCCCACCATGTCATTGAGAGTCAGGATCTTATACAGAGAGAGGATAGTTTTTGTGCTCTGAGGATACAAGAGAAAAGGTTCTTCTTGATTCCCAACTGGGAAGAAGTTCTTTGAAACATCCACGAACATGATTTAAAAGTAAAAATATATTCTTTTCCATTCCTAAAAGAATTTATGGCAATTCATTTTGGTATGAGATCAACGACACATACGGATTTTAAAAATTTAAATCTGCGCTTACTTTAACTTCTTTCTTTACTTTCACAGAGCTCTGTGTTGCTCTTGTTTACTTCTTAGTTATTGACCAACAGTAAGATATGATCCTTAAGAGTTCTGCTAGATCCCACAAGGGCGATACTTTTTAAAGCATTTTGAAGCAATGGAGTCATTCCCCATAACATCCATTAGGCCATTTCAGAGCAGATGGGTTTGAGCCCTTAGGAAATCCAGTCTCGAAAAAGAAAAAATAAAATCCAGTCTCATCATAATGGTGAAGAGAAAGCATACCATGTAACAGCTTCAAGAGCCAACAGGGAGTTAGGACAAATGGCCAGCACAGCACAGGCTAGAAAACCAAGACTTTGGGGAGGTAGAAGACTTCAAAAAGTAGCAATAGAGAGTCAGTTTTTTAAAATATCCTCATAGGAGTGTTTTTTCCAAGCCAAAGGTTCATAGGTTAAGTTTAAGTTTTAATAACTTAGGCAGCTAGCAAAGGAACCTTATTAGACTCAAAGTTGGCATTAATCAGAATTTTCCATTAGATCCACTTTCTTTTCTATGCAACACTCAACATGCTTAGACATTAACCAGTTGTTATGAGGACTGTGTGTTTGTTATTATTTTATACCATTAAACTGGGGGCTCTGGGATTATTTTCACAATAAAATTTTAGAAGTGTATAGTTGCCTGATAAAGATCCAACCATGCCAAAATTTGGCATGCCTCGTTTCATTCAGCTCCCTCCCCAGAGTGGATCTTTATTGGGATAATTTGCTATAATGACATTTTATGAGAGAGCAAGTTTTCATGAGACATAATTTTGGAAGTAGGCAGGGATAGCCAGATGTTGTGCTTTATCTTTTGAGTTCCTAAATGCTGTTTTAACTCCACTTGATTCTAATAGTTATTAAGTAACCCTGAAATAAGTGCCAGAGTTTTCTTCTGTGTTTCATAAATCAAAGACAAATGCCAAATCCCCTAAACAAAAGTTATGTTAGAAGGGCAGGCACAAAAACAAAAAAAAACCCCAAGGGAACCAAAAGACAATGTGAGCAGGGTAGATTTTTCTGACCCTTTTTTATAAGCAGAGGTGGGGGTCAAGAAGGAGTCCCATTTTTTACTATAATGTATTCTTTATCTATAAAGATGTCTCTAGCAGTGATGAGTCTGAATGGATCCATCCACACATTCTGATCCTGTATTTTTTGTGACTAATGGTTGTTTTGCAAGGTGGCTGCCTGAAACCGAGATGGAGGAGGGGAAAGAGGTGGCCAGAGTAACTCAAGTCCTTGATGCCCCTGTGACATATTATTCAGTTTATAGATAATGTGAGAGAAGGGCCATGGTGTCTGAGCAAGCATCTGCTTTTTCGTGTCCTGAAAAGGCCTGAAAATTTGCGTTTTGTAGTCATGGGCAGGGTGGTTAGAAAGAAAACATGTATTAAAAGTGCGAAGGGGGGGCACGTGGGGGACTCAATTGGTTAAGTGTCCAACTCTTGATTTCAGCTCAGGTCATGATCTCGGGGTCTTGGGATTGAGCCCCACATCAGGCTCCATGCTGGGTGTGGAGCCTGCTTAAGATTCTCTCTCTCTCTCTGCCCCTCCCCACCCCGCACCTTGGACAAGCTTTTTTAACTTCTTTTTGCCTTAGTTTCCTCATCTGTAAAATGGGGATCTTAACACTACCTGCCTCACGGAGTTCTTGTAAAGATTAAATTGAGATATGCAAAGTGCTGTCTGTAGGTGGAATTATGCATGAGTTATTATTTACTGAATACCTAATAGGTGCCAGACACTGTGTTAGATGCTTTTGTATATTGTTTTATTTAATCTTTATAACAAACTTAAAAGGCAAGTAATATTATTTCCATTTTGCAGATACAGACATCAAGGCTCAGAGAAGTCAAGAAAATCACTCAAGTCTACACAGTTAAGTGGCCCAACTAAAAGGCATCAGATCCAGGTATTTCTGCTCCAGCATTATATCAAACAGCATTGGTGCCCCCAGCTCACTTTAGCTGCTATGTGACAAACACCTACTTAATAGTCTAGACTATTAAATTTTTAATCAATTTTGTTGATTAGAGAATTATGTGTCTCTCCATCATCGTTTGTCTAACTCATTAAAATTAATAGACAGCATTAGATAAATGTGTTTGACACCTGAAATTGAGTCACTCTGGAAGAAAGCCCTGAGTGTTACAGCTTTGGGTGCAATTGGAAGGAAAAACGAACAGTTGCTCCTTCCTTCCTTCCCTCCTTCACCAGACAGGAAGGGCCACAAACATACAGCTGCCTCTCAACAAAGTGACAAAGCCCAGGGCAGCCTTTCTTCCTGAGCTGGAGACCATCTGCTAGCTCACTTACCAGGCAGTCACTCTCATATGGGCTATCCTTTGGGGGGCCTGAAAGCACTCAGAGATTTGGGGACAGGGCTTTCCTCATCAAGAGCACTCAAGCAGGAAGCAGCCCTTCCTGACAGGCTGCCCTGCTCAGCTTCCTGGTATAGAAGGAGAGGGAAGAAAAGGCAACAGAAAAACACTAATTAGAAACAAAACAAAACCATAAGTGCCAGTGTTAAAAAAGCATGAGAGACTATGGACTCTGAGAAACAAACTGAGGGCTTCAGAGGGGAGGAGGGTGGGGGGATGGGATAGGCTAGTGATGGGTAGTAAGGAGGGCATGTATTGCATGGTGCACTGGGTATTATACGCAACTAATGAATCATCGAGCTTTACATAAAAAACCAGGGATGTACTGTATGGTGACTAACACAATATAATAAAAAAATATTTAAAAAAAAGAATAGCGCAATCATTTAAAATTTGAGTTTATAAGGAATGTTGTAGTACTGGTTGACATTTACCCTTTTGATTTGCCAAATATTGGCAAAGTCCTTTGGAAGCTTCTCTAGGTTCCTTACGGTTGTCAAGGTGTGTGTGGGGGGGGCAACAGATTTGGGGGTGTGGGGGAAAAGAGCATGGATACTGCTGGAGCCCAGAAAGGTAGTATCTAGAAAACCCAGCAGACAGGACACCATGATGCCACGGTCAGAGAGAGGCTTGCAAGACCTTGGTGTCTGTAGGACACTTGGACTGGGCATGGCCAGAGAAAGAACATAGCTCATTGGTGCATCCAGAGAGGAGCTTGTGACGTTACTTCATAGACATCTGTGACCTAACCAAAGATACTAACTGAAGCATTACTTTAACACATCCCAACTGGTTTTAAGATGAAAATAATGGATAGGCTATCCATTACAGGGACTAACTTACACTGTTGGAGAAATGCTCCCAGAAAATTTCTGTTTACATGTGCCCTCTTTGAAGCAAATACAGTGCATACATATATGGATGCATAGAACTGATTAGCTAATTTTTCATGTTACAAAGATTTCTCCTTTTCACAAAAATTATTTTCTTGTCCTTTCTTAAATAGCAAGCTCTTTAAAAAAATATGTGCATCTTTCTAGGTACACAACTACCAATGCTCCTTGCTTTGCCCCAGTGACTCCCAAATGAGAATTCTACATGGCTTCATGAGAACCATCTGAGTGTTTATTAAAAACAGATTCCTGAGCCTTTCCCCTAACCTACTGAATCAGAATCTCTGGACATGGGGCTGGGGATTCTGTATTTTTAACAAGTGCTCCAGGTTATTCGGATGTGCAGGTAGAGTTGGAAACCACTTCTCACACAATAAATTTCTAAAATGTTGCACAATCTGAGTTTGGGGCTAAAAAGAAAAAGGCAAATAGATAAGCTGTAGAATCCTTCTTCATTTTACTTTAATTTTAAAAAAAGATTTACCAAATCATGAAGTATTTGAAACATATGGAAGAGTATAAAACATAATAAGAGACACTTGTGTGTCCACCAACTCCATTTTTCATTCATTTCATTGACTTGCTTCCCTAACAATGGTGTATTGGTAAGTCAACTAACTCTCTGTTCTTGATTTATTTCCATCTTGGACTTAAATGTCTTGAGATTATTTCATGAGTTTGTTTGCTCTATGTGATTTTTTTTTTAGACCGGTCCATATTTCCAATCAAATTAATAATCCAAGAAAGCAGGAAACATATCCATCTTATTCATTCACCATTGTATTCTCAGCATCTAGCACAGTTCCTGGCACACAGTAGGTGCTGTCTATTGATTAAATATCTATTGAATGAATGAATAAGAATTCGGCCATCCCAAATGACTCTTGTGCTAAAATGCTCATTTATAAAATAATGATAATAATATACAGCAGAGTTTGTTTAATGTTCTTACCTGTAAAAATTTAATAGACTCCAGAGTTCTAGAGCAGTTACAAACTATTTCTAGTTTGTTGAGTGCATTCATCATAAAGGGTGTTGAATTTTGCCAAATGCTTTTTCTGCATCAATTGAGATGATCATATGGAGTTTTTTCTTCATTCTGTTGATAGAGCATATTACATTGATTGATTTCTATATGTTGAACCATCCTTCCATTCCAACAAACTAGGGAACAAGGATAATACCTCAACATAATAAAAATCAAATATGAAAACCCACAATAAACATCATACTCATTGGTGAAAGACTGAAAGCTTTTCCTGTAAAATCAGGAACAAAGCAAGGATGTCTCCTTTCACCACTTCTATTCAACACAGTACTAAAAATTTTAGCCAGAGCAATTAGGCAAGAAGAAATCATAAAAGGCATCCAAATTGGAAAAGAAGAAGTAAAATATCTCTATTCACAGAAGATATCATGTGTAAAACCCTAAATATTCCACAAAAAAAACTGTTAGAAATAATGATTTCAATTGAAATGAATTTAGCAAAGTAGCAGGATACAAAGTCAACACACAAAAATCAGTTGCATTACTATGTATGAACAATGAATAATCTGAAAAGGATATAAAAATAATTTCATTTACAATAGCATCAAAAAGAAAAAAATATTAGGAATTAATTTAACCAAGAAAGTGAAAGATTGTACAGTGAAAACTACAAAATAATGCTAAAAGAAATGTAAAAAGACATAAATAAATGGAGAAACATCCATGATCATGGATCGGAAGACTTAATACTGTTAAAATGTCAATACAACCCAAAACAATCTAGAGATTCAATGTAATTTCTATCAAAATACCAATGATGTTTTTGCAAAAATAGAAAAACATCCTAAAGTTCATATAGACTCTCAAAAGACCCTGAATGGGGAACTTGGGTGGCTCAGTCGGCTAAGCATCTGACTCTTGATTTCATGATTTCATGATTTCAAGGTCGTGAGATTGAGCCCCGCATTAGCCCTGTGCTAGGTGTGGAGCCTCCTTAAAATTCTCTCTCTGCCCCTCCCCCTAGCTCATGCTCCAACCACCCAAAAAAAAGACCCTGAATAGCCAAAACAATCTTGAAAAAGGACAAAACGAGAAGCTGGAACAGCAACAGAGGGACAGGTCTAATCCACGCACAAGGAAGCAGCTGACCAAGATTAGAGCAGAAATCAATGAATTAGAAACCAGGAGTACAGTAGAGCAGATTAACAGAACTAGAAGCTGGTTCTCTGAGAGAATCAATAAAATTGACAGACCGCTGGCAAGACTTATCCAAAAGAATAGAGAAAGGACCCAAATTAATAAAATTATGAATGAAAAAGGAGAGGTCACAACCAACATCAATGAAATTAGAAGGATTATTAGAAACTTTTATCAACAGCTATATGCCAATAAGTTAAGCAATCTGGAAGAGATGGAGGCCTTCCTGGAAACCTATAAACTACCAAGACTGAAACAGGAAGAAATTTATTTATTTTTATTTTTTATTTTTTTTTAGATTTATTTATTTATTCGACAGAGATAGAGACAGCCAGTGAGAGAGGGAACACAAGCAGGGGGAGTGGGAGAGGAAGAAGCAGGTTCATAGCGGAGGGGCGATGCGGGGCTCGATCCCACAGCGGGATCACGCCCCTGACGAACAGCAGCTTACCACTGGCCGCACCCCAAGAAAATTTTTTTTTTTAAAGATGGTTTTTACAGATTTTATTTATTTATTCGACAGAGATAGAGACAGCCAGCGAGAGAGGGCACAAAGCAGGGGGAGTGGGAGAGGCGAAGCAGGCTCGAGCCTGACGTGGGGCTCGATCTCATAACGCCGGGATCACGCCCTGAGCCGAAGGCAGACGCTCAACCGCTGTGCCACCCAGGCGCCCCAAGAAATTTATTTTTTAAACAGGCCAATTAATTATGAAGAGATTAAGTCAGTGATAAACAACCTTCCAAATAACAAAACTCCAGGCCCAGACGGTTTTCCTGGGGAATTCTACCAAACATTCAAAGAAGAAATAATACCTATTCTCCTAAAGCTATTCCAAAAAATAGAAACAGAAGGAAAGCTACCAAACTCATTCTATGAGGCCAATATTACCTTGATCCCAAACCAGGCAAAGACCCTCAAAGGAGAATTACAGACCGATTTCCCTAATGAATATGGATGCCAAAATTTTCAAGTCATGGACTAATAGAATCCAAAAGTACATTAAAAGGATTATCCATCATGACCAAGTGGGATTCATCCCTGGGATGCAGCTGGTTCAACATTTGCGATCGATCAGCGAGATACATCATATCACAAGAAAAGACTCAGGAACCATATGATCCTCTCAATTGATGCAGAAAAAGCATTTGACAAAATCAGCATCCTTTCCTGATTAAAACCCTTCAGAGTGTAGGAATAGGGGTACATTCCTCAATCTCATAAAAACCATCTATGAAAAGCCACAGCAAATATCATTCTCAATGGGGAAAAGCTGGGCTTTCCCTTAAGATCAGGAACACGACAAGGAGGCCCACTCCGCCACTGTTATTCAACAAGTACTAGAAGTCCTTGCAACAGCAATCAGACAACAAAAAGGGATAAAGGTATCCAAATCGGCAAAGAAGAATCAAAATGTCTCTCTTCGCGAGATGACATATGATACTCTATATGGAACAAAAGAATCCACACCAACTATTAGAAGTTATAGAGCAATTCAGTAATGTGGGATACAAAATCAATGCTCAGAAATCAGTTGCATTTCTATACACGAATAATGAGCTGAAGAAGAGAATAGGGAATCCATCTCATTTACAATAGCACCAAAAACCATATGTTACCTTGGAATTAACTTAACCAAGAATGTAAAGGATCTGTATTCTAGAATATAAATCACTCTTGAAAGACATTGAGGAAGACACAAAAAGATGGAAGAATATTCCATGCTCATGGATCGGAAGAATTAACATAGTTAAAATGTCCATGCTACCCAGAGCAATCTACACTTTCAATGCTATCCCAATCAAAATACCGAGGACATTTTCAAAGAACTGGAACAAATAGTCCTTAAATTTGTATGGAACCAGAAAAGGCCCTGAATCGCCAAGGAACTGTTGAAAAGGAAAAACAAAGCTGGGGGCATCACAATGCCAGATTTTAAGCTGTACTACAAAGCTGTGATCACAAAGACAGCATGGTACTGGCACAAAAACAGACACATAGACCAATGGAACAGAATAGAGAACCCAGATATGGACCCTCGGCTCTTTGGGCAACTAATATTTGACAAAGCAGGAAAAAACATCCAGTGGAAAAAAGACAGTCTCTTCAATAAATGGTGCTGAGAAAATTGGACAGCTACATGCAAAAGAATGAAACTTGACCACTCTCTCACACCATACACAAAGACAAACTCCAAATGGATGAAAGACCTCGATGTGAGACGGGAATCCATCAAAATCCTAGAGGAGAACATAGGCAGCAACCTCTATGACATCGGCCAAAGCAACCTTTTTCATGACACATCTCCAAAGGCAAGAGAAACAAAAGATAAAATGAACTTGTGGGACTTCATCAAGATAAAAAGCTTCTGCACAGCCAAGAAAACGGTCAAAAAAACTAAGAGGCAGCCCATGGAATGGGAGAATATATTTGCAAATGATGCTGCAGATAAAAGACTGGTATCCAAGATCTACAAAGAACTTCTCAAACTCAATACACGAGAAACAAATAAACAAATCATAAAATGGGCAGAAGATATGAACAGAGTCTTTTCCAATGAAGACATACAAATGGCTAACAGACACATGAAAAAATGTTCAAAATCATTAGCCATCAGGGAAATTCAAATCAAAACCACACTAAGATACCACCTTATGCCAGTTAGAATGGCAAAAATTGACAAGGCAAGAAACAACAATTGCTGGAGAGGATGTGGAGAAAGGGGATCCCTCCTACATTGTTGGTGGGAAAGCCGGTTGGTACAGCCACTCTGGAAAACAGTGTGGAGGTCCCTTAAAAAGTTAAAAATTGAGCTACCCTATGACCCAGCCATTGCACTACTGGGTATTTACCCCAAAGATACAGACGTAGTAAAGAGAAGGGCCATATGCACCCCAATGTTCATAGCAGCATTGTCCACAATAGCCAAATCGTGGAAGGAACCGAGATGCCCTGCAACAGATGACTGGATTAAGAAATTGTGGTCCATATATACAATGGAATATTACTCAGCTATCAGAAAGAACGAATTCTCAACATTTGCTGCAATATGGACGGCACTGGAGGAGATAATGCTAAGTGAAATAAGTCAAGCAGAGAAAGACAATTATCATATGATTTCTCTCATCTATGAAACATAAGAACTAGGAAGATCGGTAGGGGAAGAAAGGGATAAAGAAAGGGGGGTAATCAGAAGGGGGAATCAAACATGAGAGACTATGGACTATGAGAAATAAACTGAGGGCTTCAGAGGGGAGGGGGGTAGGGGAATGGGATAGACTGCTGATGAATAGTAAGGAGGGCACGTATTGCATGGTGCACTGGGTGTTATATGCAACTAATGAATCATCGAACTTTACATCAGAAACCAGGGATGTACCGTATGGTGACTAACATAATATAATAAAAAAACATTAAAATATAAAAATAAATAGATAAAAAAATTTTTAAAAAAGAAAAAGGACAAAACTGAAGGACATACTTCCTGATTTCAAAACTTGCTGTAAAACTACAGTAATCAAAACACTGATATTGGCAGAAAGACACAGATACAGACCAATGGAATAAAATGAAATAGAGAACCAGACGAACCTCAGTATATGGTCAAATGATTTTTGACAAGGGTGCCAAGACCATTCAATGTGGAAAAGATGGTCTTTTCAACAAATAGTGCTGGAAAAACTGTATATCCACATGCAAAAGAATCAGGTTGAACCTTTACCTTATATCACATGCAAAAATGAACTCAAAATGGGTCAAGGACCTAAATGTAAGATCTAAAACAATAAAACTCTTAGAAGAAAGCATAGGACAAAAACTTCACCACAATGGATTTGGTTTATTAGATATGGCACTAAGGCACAAGTAACAAAAAAATAGACAAATTGGACTTCATGAAAATTAAAATTTTTGTGCATCAAAAGACACTGTCAACAGAATAAAAAGGCCATCCACCAAAAAAAAAAAAAAAAGTGCAATCCACTGAATGGGAGAAAATCTTTGTAAATAATATACCTGATAAAGGATTAATATGCAAAATACATAAAGAACTAAAATCAAAAACAAAACAACAAAAAGCCCAATTCAGAAATGGGCAAAGGGCTTGAATAAACATTTCTCCAAAGAAAATATATGAATGGCCAATAAACACATGAAGAGATGCTCAGTATCACTAATAATTAGGCTCCTGATGCAGGGCTCAATCTGAAGACCCTGAGATTGTGTCCTGGGCTGAAATCAAGAGTCAGTAGTTCAACGGACTGAGCCACCCAGACATCCCAAAAATATATTTTGAAGTTAGCAAACTAAAAAGGTTAGCAATTTCCCCATCCCCCACCTCCAAGCTCTACCGCTTGAAGTCAGCATGGCTTTGGGCCTCTCTGAGCTGACTCTTACTTACATCTACTGACAGAAAAATAGTGCCTACCTAAGATTGCCAAATAATTAAGTGAAGCAATCTACATGAAAGCACTGTGAAAGCTGTAAAGTATTGTGAAAAGCAGAGGTGTCATTAAATCTATTTCTGTAGGATGTAATGAATTCATTCTTTCAATTGAATTTTTTATGGAATTTGGAAGCTGTTCTTATAAACTGACAAGGGATTCAAAATTTACACATTAGGGGGCGCCTGGGTGGCACAGCGGTTAAGCGTCTGCCTTTGGCTCAGGGCGTGATCCCGGCGTTATGGGATCGAGCCCCACATCGGGCTCTTCTGCTATGAGCCTGCTTCTTCCTCTCCCACTCCCCCTGCTTGTGTTCTCTCTCTCGCTGGCTGTCTCTATCTCTGTCGAATAAATAAATAAAATCTTTAAAAAAAAAAAAAAATTTACACATTAAAACAAGTATTTATTGTCCCTTTCAAGCTGGTCATCTTGAGAAACTATACATTTATTCTGACATTGCTGCATTTGCTTGAAATATCTCTTTCCGTTATTGTTCACATTTCTCCTTTTTTAACTTATTAATATTTTACTTAACTGAACACACTTATTTAAATTTAATACATAAAACTTATATTTATAAGGACTAAATTTATATATCAAAATATATCTGTCTTTACATACTTGTTTAGAAAACAAGAAACTCTGTGATTAATAAATAAGAGCTAGAAATAACTATATAATTCCTATAATAATACAAATGCTTTCCTGATCTAACCAATCTCAGTGAATTAAAGTTACTGTAATTTTATATTAGCCACTCATACTTAAAATCCCATTAAAGTTGAATATTTCATTACAATATATACCCCATTACTTTGCTTATCCTCAGTGGTAGCAAATTATTACAAATCACCATTTTTGAATGCAAATTTGATTTCTTGAAATGATCAGAGGTCATTGGGAACCAAGTCTGATAGCTCAGTGAAGGCAGTGATCAGTCTGGATAATGCTTTTCTTTTTTCAAGACTGAAGTGTTACTACTAAGTAATAATTAATTTTTTCTTTAATTAATATGTCAAAATTTGTGCATTTAAATGAGAGTTGCCCTACAAAGAAGTAGGCCTGAGCAGCTTATCTACTTGTGATGTAATAACTGATTGAGAAGATAATAAGGTATTATTTCCTAGCTATGACTGAGAAGCATGTTTTTCTCCCCCTTTCTTACCCCAATCCATTCCCTAGGACATGGTCTTTCAACGTTGTCACTATTGGCATTTGGAGCTAGGTAATGCTTTGTTGTTAGGGCTGTTGTGTGCACAATGGGATGTTTAGCAGCATCCTTGACCACCACCCACTAGATGTCAGTGCCAAATGTACTCTGGAGGACCAAATCACCCCTGCCCAGGAGAACCACTGCCCAGGATGGTAGCCAGAGCTTTGTGTCCTACAGGTTTGGGCTTCCCTTGCTCCAGGGGATATGTGTTTTACTATCCAAAGTCTAGGCCAAAAATCTCAATACAAATGCTTCCAGGAATAGGCAGGTCATTTGTATCAGTGAGGTGGACCAGATGTAAAAAAAAAAAATTCAGTACAGATATAAGTACAAGAAATATTTCACTCTCCTCTTTACCATAAGATAAGAAACAAAACAAGTGGATTAATAATGCCATTGAATGGTCAACCCCAGCACTAAGGAACACTAGGGATTAGTGAAGACTATGATGAACTGTAGAGCTTGTGCCCCATCTAAATGGAGGCAGCCAGTGTTTAGCTCTAGCTAGTCACTGTCATGTAGGCATGTGGTCTAATGTTCCAGAACTTTCAATTTTGGAGGGAAAAAGCCAGAAATTAAGATTTTCTTTTTGAACAAATAATCCAGTTAAGATATGGGCAGAAGACATTTTTCCAAAGAAGACCTCCAGATGGCTAACAGATGCATGAAAATATACTCAACATCATTCATCATCAGGGAAATGCAAATCAAAACCAAAATGAGATACCACCTCACACCTGTCAGAGTGGCTAAAATTAACATCATAGGAAACAACAGGTGTTGGCCAGGATGCAGAGAAAGGGGAACCCTCTTACACTGTTAGTGGGAATGCAAACTTGTTTAGCCACTCTGGAAAACAGTATGGAGGTTCTTCAAAAAGTTGAAAATAGAACTACTCTATGACCCAGCACTTGCACTACTAGGCATTTATCCAAAGGGTACAAAAATACAGAGTTGAAGGGGTACATGTACCCTGATGTTTATAGCAGCACTATCAATAATAACCAAACTATGGAAAGAGCCCAAGTGGCATCAACTGATGAGTGAATAAAGAAGATGTGAGGTGTGTGTGTGTGTGTGTGTGTGTGTGTGTGTGTGTGTAATGGACTATTACTCAGCCATCAAAAAGAATGAAATCTTGCCATTTGCAATGCTGTGGATGGAGTTACAGTGTATTATGCTAAGCAAAATAAGTCAGAGAAAGACAAATACTATATTATTTCACTCATATGTGGAATTTAGGAAACAAAACAGATGAATATATGGGAAGGGGGGAAAAAGAGAAAGGGAAGCAAACCATAAGAGACTCTTCATGATAAAAATTTTCTTTTTGATTGTGAAATCTTCCAAATTTTCTCACATTGTCAATTAATTCAAAACATTTAAAAACTTGAATGTGAATCTTGTGCCTGGCCTCCGGTCTCAGATATGCTACGCCAGTCAGAAGCATAGAACTGGATTGCTCTGAGGGAAGGGGATAGTAGCTGTGAGAGAAGGAAGGAAATGGTCTGGCTCCCAGAAGTACTTGACCCTTGATTCTGGAAAGGTATGCTCTCACATAACATCTTAAAGGTAGTAGGATCTCTGCCAGGTTGTCTATATGATGCCTGGGAACTAGACGCTTCTGTGTGGCCAACTTTGATGCAGATGGTGCAGATGCCATGAGCACTGACATTCAGATGGGCAAAGTCAGCTTGGCTAATGAGCAGGTTGATGGTAGTGATGACCAGGGTGGACTCAAGACCAGAGACCCTTTCTCAACTTTCCTGGGTCCCATGAGGCTCAGTGTTCTAGTAATATCTTAACAGAGAGGTGGGGATCCCTCCCTCTGCAGTCCCCACCCCTCACCTCCACCACATGACTGAGATTGGATTTCCCGTGTAACCTGCTGTCATAATGTCTGTAAATTGCTTTAAAACAATTTAGCACAGACAGTATGCATTAGTTTTATTCTCAACACTAGGGGCAGTTAGCTAGCATTTAAAATATCTGAACCAGAATATAAACTCTACAATAGTTTGTTAGCATTTGAAAGACTCTAATTAGAAACCCACACTCCCATGGTCTTTGTCTCAGAACACTAGAGGCTTGTTAATTGGCAAAATGGATGTTGGAAAGGATTATTCATTGGAGAAGTGAATGGTGAACAGGATGTATGGACCAGCTAGAAATCTGTATTGACACACCTGCCCTTGCACAAACAAGGACTGAGGATCACGTGAACCCAATAGTCTGTACCTATACCCTTCAATATGGCACTGGTCCTGTAATGCTTATTGGAGAGCACGCAGAAGTTTAGCTGACTCCAGCTATACAATACTATCACATCCACCTTTGGTGAAACTTTCTAACAAGATACTTTGAAAGATCTGAAAAATCCCAAATCTGGGATTTCATCCTGCAAAATAATTTCATGACTGTTTTTGTACCTGCTTGGTAATAAATGTATGTGTGGCAGAATCTAGCCTGAAACTCACATTAATTGTAAAAAGAGGGTGTGGTTATGGCTGTCACCTACCTCAACTATTGAAGACTGAGATAGCTACCAATAAGAACCAGCGAGTGTGAATATCCACATTGGCTTAGGTCATTTCACCATGGCTGCCAATCCTCGTGGATGGGTGATGAGTCCAATTTCATTTGATCTTAAAAATTAAAAGAGCATGAGGCCTTGTTCTATAGAGGCAGGGAACAATGCATAACTATTACACACTTATTCCATCAATACTGCCAATGCCAACATTTGGAGGCTCTCTTTTATAACCACTATTAGTGAAAGTCAGTCTTCCTAATTGTTACACCTGGCATGTTAGAACCACACTTTGTTGGAATTGTGTGTCTGTAGTCTCAGCAAAAGAAGCTGAGGTCCCTGCCCAGAAGGGATGGGAGAGAAGTCTCACAAAGCTTCTACTGTGTTTTATTTGGTTTCCATATTTTGCCTTGAAATATTGTCCATTCATTTCTATTCAACCAACAAATAGGAAGCATCTATTATGGGTTAGCCCTCTATTAGACCATGTAAAGATTACCAATATGAATTAAATGTAAATCCTGAAACAACTGATTTTATAATTTGGTGAGAAAGAAAGAAATATGTGCAAACGTCAGTCAATAATGCAAACATTAGTCAATAATACAAACTAGAATATGATGATTTAAAAATAGAGGGATAGAGGCATCTGGGTGACTCAGTCGGTTAAGTGTCAGACTCCTGATTTCAGCTCAGGTCACGATCTCAGAGTCGTGAGATCGAGCCCAGCTCAGCATTGGGCATGGAGCCTGCTTAAGATTCTCTCTCTCCCTGTCCCTCTGTTCCTCCCCTCCCTGTGCTCTCTCGCACTCTTTCTCTCTAATAAAAAAAAAAGAGAGAGAGAGGGATAAATACCAGGCAGGGTGCTCTGACTGCAGGAATAATCAGGCTTCAGAGAAGAGGATGAGGTGAGTCTTAAAGAATGAAAAGGGATTTGATAGGGAATGAGGAAGTTGTTTTGTGTCAGTGGAAAGTCCCAGAGATAGGAAAGTCCTAAATTGTGCAGGGAAGAGTAGGCAGAAGGACAGAGCAGCAGGCAAGACCGAAAAGGAATGTGGAACCAAATCTTCACCATATCTGGTGTGCAGTTTGCACCTGGCACTGAGGCATTCTGCCACGTGGGCTGCTGGGGAATGGGATCCCGCCTCTGCCCGTTCATCAGCCATGCGGCAGCCATCTGCAGGAAGGGGTGTCTTTTCTTTCTTTGATTTTGATTTTGATTATTATCAGTTTTACAGAGCATAAAGTATTTCACCATGCGAGTGGTTAAAACAAAATGGATAATTAGGTATACAAAAGCCCTTGGATGCCTCTGAGCTAAATAAAAGTGCAGTGCACAGAATTTCTGGAGGTCAGTACTGTGATGTGTATCAGAAGTCTTTAAAATGGTTCTTAGGGCTATCTTTTCTAATTTGCACAGAGACCCCCTACTGGTTAGTGGGACCTCTCTCTTGATAGTCTTGAATGTCCCCCCCCCCCCACCCCCAGGAAGTCTGGGCTTTGTTCTTTTTTTTTTTTTTTTTAAGATTTTATTCATTTATTTGACAGAGAGAGCAGCGAGAGAGGGAACACAAGCAAGGGGAGTGGGAGAGGGAGAAGCAGGCTTCCCGCCAAGCAGGGAGCCTGACGTGGGGCTCGATCCCAGGACCCTAGGATCATGATCTGAGCCGAAGGCAGACGCCCAACAGCTGAGCCACCCAGGTGCCCCTACTTCAGTGGTTTTTAGTAAATTCACTATGTTGTACAGCTATCAGCACTTTCTAATTCCAGAACATTTTCATCACCCCAAAAAGAGGCCCTGTACCACTTGGCAATTACTCCCCATTCTCCCCTTCCCCCAGGCTCTGGCAACCACTCATCCACGTCTTGTCTCTATGGATTTACCTCTTCTGGACACTTCACATCAACGGAGCCATACGATATGCAGCCTTCTGGCTCCTTTCACTTAGCACGACCGGTGTTTTCAAGGTTCATCCGTACTGTAGCCTGTGTCAGGACTTCGTTCCTTGGTTCAGCTACAGAGATGGGCTTTACAAAGTGGGTTCTAGACGGACAAGTAAAAGTCTTTCCCTTTGAAGATTTTTCTTAGAGTTAGCATTGGTGTATCTCACCTAGGGAACGTGCAGCTCTCTTCTAGAAGGCAATTTTGTTGTGCACCACCAAATGGACCCGATTTTCTCCCTCTCTATACACACCCTCTTTCCTCTGTTCACCTTCAGAAGTTCCATACTCAGACTCAGCCGGGATGTTAATCACCACCTTGTCCAGTCTTGAGCAAGAATGTAACTCAGAGGTGCAATCAGGCAAGTGGCTGTCTCGTAATTAATTCCTTTGCTGAAATATAAGACGCCACAGAGGAGAAATTCTGTTCGACGTTTCTGCTCTTGGCAACTGAACATAGCCCAAGATTACTAAGCCCACTCTTCTTAGGGACAGTTCACTTGTTCACCGAGCAGCACACCCTGCCATATACCCAGCTCAGCTAAGCCAGATCCATTTAAGCTACAGTGAAATATAATTCACTGTGCCGTTTCAGAGCTCGGCAGGAGGGTTGAGGGGGCGGGTGGGGTGGAGAGGATGGGCTGCCGTTGCTCTTTTGTAGCAGGAAGCTGCTGTGCTTTCCTTGTATTATAAAATAATCTCCCAAACACGAAGGTTCTGTAACCGGGAAAGCAGTGGTCCCATTGGAGCCATGATAGATGTTATTTATTATCCATCACAGTCTAGAAGAGGATGATGACTTTCTTTTTTAAAGTCCAAATCTCTTTTGACAGGTTATGTTGGACCTTCCAAGTGTCTGCATTTTGCCATTTTCTTTTTTTATATTTGTTACTTTCTAAAAATTCCTTTGCTAGCTGATTTTCCAAGTTCTTCCTTGGAATAGATTAAATGCTCAGAAACGAGGAGGGGTTTTTTTTTCCTCATCCAAGTTCATGGATAATTTGGCATGTTTTCTTAGAGAGTTTAGATAGAATTTAATGGTGAGGTTGGAATGTCTGAGATAGGGAAGAAGCAGATGAGCTGATGGTAGTCACTGCTTGAGAGCAGACACAACGATAGGGAGAGTTCTGCATCATCTTTCTCTAACACATGAAGTTCTACTGGTTATTCTTTGATGAACTGGACTAAGAAAAGCATGTCATGTGGCATTATTCGGCTCCAAGAACTCATTGTCAGGAGATCAACAAGGCATGAGCCCTCCAGGCCAGCCACTCTGCCGGCACATGTTTGGCTGACTCTTCAATGTGCCTTTCCTAGTCTCTCTTACCTATCACAGTTGTTAACCACTCAGTTTCTCAGCCTCCTCTGCACCTAGGAAAGGCCATGTGAAATAGTTACACACAGAGGAAGCTTTTGCTTTTCCGATGAGAGGAGTAAATGTTGCCACTGTGACCCGCTTCTCCCTTTCTTCCTCTGAAAGTGGTGTGACGCCTGGAGCTACAGCAGCCTTTTTGGGCAGTCATCTTGCTCTGATAAGGAAAGGTCAAGAGAATCGCTGAGATGTTAGCCCTGATAGCACATCATTGAGCTGATGAATCAACACTGCCTTCTTCTAGCCTTCAAACTGATTAAGAACTCTAAACCCCTATTTGTTGAAGTCCCTTTTAGCATGATTTTCCCTACTGGAATGCACTGCTAATATCAACAATTCATGGAAAGAATGTTATTACATACCTGTCTTCTGCCTTACTAATGCTTAAGAGCAAACATTCCTTTTACCTTAATATTCAGTATTTCCCTTTTTCTCTGTCCTGTGTATTTCAGTATTGTCTAAAGCCTGTGTTTATTATTTTATTTCCTTTCATTTATTTTCACAGAAACTTAACAGAGGTGTAAATTTTAAATTGGGGGAGGGGGAATGGGAAGATTTACAAAATCCATTTTGAAAGACATATATTCATGGGTGAGTTTCATTTTCACAATCTAACATGTGTTGCTCCATTGAGACACACGTGTTTTCTGGGGCAATTGCAACCCACACGCAGTCGAGCTGGTTGGTGTGGGAGAAGGACAAAGGGAAACTGTGACTGTGGGTCTAAGTGCAAAGCTGTCTGACCATAGGTCTATTTGTGCATGAAGACAATTCTTTTAGAAACCCATAACCTTTTGCAACCTCAAATGCCAAAAGCAGAGTGTGAAATAACCAGTGTAGAAAAAAATGGGGCTTTCGATTGATCTTCACTATAGTAATAGGCTTTGAAATTGTGAAGACATTTATATTTTTTAGAAGAAAAAAATCTTGGGGCGCCTGGGTAGAGCTGTCATTAAGCGTCTGCCTTCGGCTCAGGGCGTGATCCCGGCGTTCTGGGATTGAGTCCCACATCGGGCTCCTCCGCTGGGAGCCTGCTTCTTCCTCTCCTACTCCCCTGCTCTGTTGCCTCTCTTGCTGGTTGTCTCTCTGTCACATAAATAAATAAAATCTTTTAAAAAAATAAAGAAGAAGAAGAAGGAAAAAATCTCTACTTTTAATCATTTTCAAATTCATCCCTTGCATGATTGCCTGTGGTCTGTTTAGGAGAGTCCGGGTGGCTCACATATTGTTTTGTCTGTTAAGGATATTGTCCATTGAATCATGGGGTTTCCTGTGTATTAGGACTCTTAGGGAAAATCTTCAGTCTGATCATAGAACCAAGAATATTTAGAGCTAAGCAATGGGTTTGTTTTTATTCTATGAATATTATAGTTGATTTAATTGTCATTGAGCTGCTGATTTTTGTTTTATTGGGTGCTTTTAAAATAAAAGTTAAGGGGTGCCTGGGTGGCTCAGTCAGTGAAGCATCTGCCTCCGGCACAGGTCATGATTCCAGGGTCTTGGGATCCAGCCCCACATGGGGCTCCCTGCTCAGCCATGGGGGGAGGGGGTCTGCTTCTCCCTCTCCCTCTGCCTGCCGTTTCCCCTGCTTGTGTTCCTCTCTCTGTCAAATAAATAAATAAAGTCTTAAAAAAAAAAAAACTAGTTTTCCAAAAAGGTATGCAAATCTCGCAGCTTTAGTTCCTATTAGCAAAGAATGAGCTAATTAGGTCAGATTTTCATGTAACAGCCAAGAATGACTCCGGCCAATAATGTTCCCAATCCCTCCACTGGATGTTTCCCAAACGGACTCAGGATATGCAGCATTAACTAACATTATGTGAATTTCCACATTATTGCTATCACCAACTTTGAGGATTCTCACTATAATCACAGTAAATAGAGATTAACAGGCATTGTAATTAAGAGAACAAACAATTCCCAAAATGTATCATTGCTTCCACCTCACGATTGAAGTCTAGTTTTCACTCGGGTTGAGTCTGAAGTGCGCGTTCCTGATCAGCGCAGAGTTCTCCTCTACCCCGGTCTCCTTCCCCCTGATAACTCCACTGCCTTGACTCTGTAGCTTCCCCAATTGCCCTGCTGCTCAGCCATCAAGCCTGCAGAAGAGGAAAGATCATGAGGAGGGAGGTTGAGGGGCCAGACCACTCATATTTCACTCGCCAAAAGTCGGCCCCGGGAACACACCTAAGTGCCAGGGCAGCTGCGGGAGGCGATGTAGCTCTGTAGCCAGAAAGAAGAGCGAACAGGGTAGATGAAGCCCCAGCCAGTCTCTGCCACAATGAAAATGATGATAAAGTCAAAGGCACGGAGAGTTTTATAACCTGAAGAGGGATGGAAAATTCAATTAACTCTAATCACTTGGTGAGAAGATAGGCTACACCCCAAGGGGGACTGTAGAATTCTATCTACCCAAATCATGCGTTAAAAAGCGAAAGAGGCTATGATAAAAATAAGATAAGGGTGAAATTTGAAAGACACTCTGGGGACACATGGGCACATTCTTTCTCTGGTGACACAGCAAACAGAACCAATCCAACTATAAAAAGCAGCTCAGTGTGTTAACCCGTTGGTCAGGGAGAATTCTCCTGGAAGAAATTCCCAGTTTCATGTATCTTGCTGATAATCAGTACTGTAGTTCCAAAGCACTCCAGCCTGCCCGGGGTGCCTCCCCGCTCCCTTTGGCTGGTGAAAGTGACTTTGCTCCTCTCAAGAAGATGCAGAGAAAGTGCGCCCAAGGTGAAGCCAATCGAACTCACAGTATGATTACTCTTGTGTTAAGTTTAAGGAGTGAGTTTTGTGACCATTGCAATCATCAGTTTGTGTCTGTTATTTAAGGGGTTTGAGATGTTTAAGAGAATCTAACAAATTCGCCTTGTGGTTTTATTTTCAAATGATAAATTGGTACTCGATTTGTGATTTTTGTCCATTTGAAAGTTGGAAAATAACTGAATATGTTTGTGAAAAGTATGTGTTGAAGGGAACCCCAATTTACCACACATATAAATTAGTTTTATAAGATTCATAAAAGTTAATTGGGATGTGGGAAGATTTTACTTGCTAGGTTTGTGTTGCTCTTGGGCATATGAATTAGAAAATCAAATATATTAAGTTTGTAAGGGTAGTCGAAAATATTTCAGGAAACTTAATTACATGGCCAATTGTTTGAGGAAGCTTAATCTTTTTAAATTTATAAGCTCATTGAATACTAATCAACTAAAAAGCAATTGTTTTTCCATAAAAATGTCTATATTTACTAATAGAATAAATTTATAAACTTGTAGATTGTATTTATGGGCTAAGTATGAAGACAAGGTAAACTGAAATGTCCAACTTTAACAGCCTGAATATTAACTAATTACAGTAGATATAAGTAGTTCATTTTGCTCACAAATCTCTCACAAATACTCAACCAATAGGAGTAAGGAAGAGGAGAGATAGAGAGTGGTAGGCATTTGATCAAATGCAGGACCAAAAACACTTAAACAAATTCATTTCTTCCAAAGTGTGGTATGAGGCTAGAAATTAGTCCATGGTATCTTCAGAAAAAAAAAAAAGCCAAAATATAATCTTTACACATCACAGTACTACACCTTGGAAATCAAAAAGTTACATTATATACACATTAAATTTTCACAAAGTCAGCTACATGAGCTTGGTTATGACAAAAGAAGTTAATTTTGTTTCAGTCCCTAAGGTCTCCTAAAGATGACAGGAATTTTCAAGAGCAATGTTGCCTTACAGATTGACTCTAGAGAAGTCAGGCATGATTCTGCCCAAATGACCACCTGACCTGAGCCTCCCTGCTGGCTGGTGCTGCCTTTTGCCCACAAAAGGGAGGTGGTTCAGCTGAGCCTCCCCAGGGAGCACTAGAGAGGCTGAGGTGGGGGAAATAGGGAGGAAGCTGGGAGGGTCTACAGAATTGAAGGCTGAGCTGTGTTGAGGCTCCGGTGGGGAGCCAGTGGGATTGACAGGTAGAATAGGGGCCACTGTAGGAATTCCCACCAGAGCAGGGCAAGAGAGAGCAGGGGCAGGTCCTGGCCCCAAGAAATGGGTCTGACCAGCATTCCAGATGGGCACCAGGGCCATGTGTTGACAAAGTAACTCTGGCAGCAAATAAGAGGACAAGGGAGGGTCTTGTGGCGGTGGCCACAACTGTAATGGAAATATCTGGCCACTTGGTGCTGAGACATAGAGCAGAGCAGAGACTAAATATATCCAACACTCCCAACAGCCAAGGGGCAGGAGAAGGGGTAGGAGAGGCCTGTGGGGGGGGGGGGGAAGGGAGGCTCTTAAAGAACACATGAAATAGACACTTGGTGTCCTGATTCCTTAACATCTGTATAATAATTATCTTACCTGAACCAGGTGAGGCAGGAAGGGAGCTGCATATGTGAAGCTCTGGGTGGGTGGGCATGAGAGCATGGTGTTGTGCAAAGCTGCAGGTGGATGGTGTGGGAAAGAAAGAGGCAAGAAATGGAGCTGCATGAACCGCATCCTGGGTCTCTAACCTCTACCTGACAGTAATGCCCCCTGTGATAACAAAACATGTCTGCAGACATGGCCCAATGCCCCGCCGGGGACCAAAATCACCTGGGTCTAAGAACCATTGCTCTAGGATGTCAGCTCCGCCATGCAAACGAACTTTTTCCTTCTGCATCTCCAGCACCCACAAGTGGCACCGGTAAGAATTTGTTGAATGAATGAATGGCTTGTAGGTAGTATCACAGCAGTGGAAAAGTAGTGACGATATGACAATAAAATTTCAAAACCTTCCTGGATTAAAACAGGTGAAAACTGATTGATAGAAGAAAGAGTCAAAAGAGAGTTATCCAGTAAAGAAAGAAGTAATGGTTATACATAAAATGGGATATTACTCAGCCTTAAAAAAGAAAGCAATCCGGTCATATGTGACAACAGGATGGACCTTGAGGACATATGCTAAGTGAAACGAACCAGTCACAGAAGGACAAATATGCATGATTCCACTTACATGAGATGTCTAACATAGTCATACAGAAGCAGAGAGTAGAATGGTTGTAAGTGTTGGCGGAAGGGGGGGAAGGGGAGTTGCTCTCCAACAGTTGTAATGAAGTTGTAGTTATGCTAGATGAATAAATTCTATAGATCTCTTGTGCAACATAGTGTTTACAGTTAACAATCCTGTGTGGTACACTTCAAAGTTTGTTAGGACGGTTAGGTCTCGGGGCACCTGATTGGCTCAGTCGTTTGCACTTCTGACTCTTGATCCAGGCTCAGGTGTTGATCTCACTGTTGTGAGCTCGAGCCCCCACGCTGGGCTCTGCGCTGGGTATGAAGCCTACTTAAAAAAAAAAAAAGAGGAGGGTAGATCTCATATTAAGTGTTCTTGTCACAATTTAAGAAAGAGAAAGAATGGTTTATACTTAAATTTAAAATTGTTTTTCTAGTTGGCACATTGGTTTATCTCCTCATGTTAATAATGAATATGTGTTTACCATTTTAAGTATATTTCTAATCCATTTAAATACAGGTGTGTTACTTCTCTGGAATTGTTAACATTCCCATCGGAACCCCACTTCTGTTTTAACCAGAGTCCATTATATTACTTAGGTGAGCCAACTACTAAGCATCTAGTGATAGCAACAAGACACAGAAGTCATTGGGGGGAAAAGGAGAGCACAAAGCACTTTTCACCTTTCCCCTCCAAATACCAGGATGCAATAGCAGTATCTCAAAGGAAAATCTGGTTGAGTTTGTGGAGTGGGTATGGTTTGGGCGGATCCTGGGAGGCCAAGCCAAGGCATTGTTTTAAGGTTTGGAGCATGAGAGAGCCCTGAGTCCCATGTTGAGCACAGTAGCATCAGACGATTCTTCAGGCATTGGTGGGCAAGGCAGACAGGGGAGGGGAGAGATGCCTCCAATGGGCTACGATGCCCAGTGAACAAAGGGAGTTGGCCGTTGGAGCTCAGAGCCAAAGGAATGCGGTGTGGAAATGACTGTGAAGTTGTACTTGAGTTGAGGGAGGTTGGAGCTTCTTTACGGCTCATGCCATTGCCTTAGAATTCGCCAAATTTAAGATTGTAATGATGATCATGGGTTTATTTTCCTTTTCAAAAGAACTCTGGGAAAGGGTTACTAAGACAGGGTCACCAAGACCTGGACAAACCAACACTGTCACCGCTTTGGATGGCCTTGGCCACAAGGTCAAATCCAGTGTTATTTGAAAGGTGAAGTGATTATTTTGTCTCAAGGGAAATCAGCTTTACTATAAGATCTAGGATGAAATCATCATTTTAAAAATTATTTTTATTAAGATCTGGAGAATAATTTTTAGCTATTATGAAATTACAACCTCTTAACCTTGCCTTTTTTTTTTTTTTTTAACAACATTATGGCAAGGAAAGGCAGTGAAGCCCCAATATCCTTTTTTTTTATCTCCTCAACAGAAACCTTGGTTTTTCAGCTGGGAATATGGATTCCTAGACAGCACACCTTATTTCCTAGCTTCCCTTGCTAGATGTCACCCTGTTGCTAAGTTCTGACTAAGGATATGGGGACAGAAGTATCATGCGGAGTATCAAGAGTTTGCCCCTTAAAGACACCCAATGTCTACTCTTTGCCCTCTCTTTCCTTTGACCCTTCCTCCATCCTGCTGCTAGGACCCAGATCTGGCCAGCCTGGGCCATGAGGAGGCCAGCCACCCCTAGGAATGGCAGAGCAGGGAGCCAAACGGGCCTGGGGACTTGAGGACTTCACGGAGCTGTCAAACCAGCCCAGCCTGCCTAGCTGACCTTCACATGAGACAGATACAGTCTCATATTTTGTGTGAGTCTTTCTTTGGAGGGTTTTGCGGTCGAAGCTAATCCTCAGCAATATAAAAAATAAAATCCTGTTCTGCTCTCATGTACCTATTAAACATATTTTTCAATTTCTCTCATTCATTTTTTCTTCCCCACAATTTGTCCCACACGTCACTTATAAATGTCCTCTTAAAGAAATTTCCAGCCTTCTCTTCCACCCGTCCCTCTGCTTGGCTTGAATGGCCCCTGCTCTCCTGAAATGTTTATCCCCATCTCTGCCTGTCTCCGTTCCCTGTATCATTCAAGGGCCATCTCAGATATCACCTTTCCCAAGCAGATCTTCCTCCTTCCCTTCAACAGAATGGGATCCCTCTCTCTCTGCTGCATCCAGAGCACTGTGCAGCTCTCTCCCCTGACAATTATACTCTGTGATGCCTTTTCCTTATCGTGTCCTTTTATCCCCATGCTAGACAGCAAGTACTGTGAAAACAGAAGCTGTGTTCATTCATCTGGGTGATCTCTATTGCCCTTAGCATAACTCTTGTATAGGGCAGATGCTTAATAGTTATTTGTGAAATTGAATGTCCAAGGCTTCTTGGCATAGAGAGAAACCAATACGATTCATTGCTGATCCATTTGCTTTAGATTTTATTTTTCAGTCTCTCCTATCTTCTAGTTCTTCTTGAAACAGAGCCCTTTGCAGTGGGGAGAATAATTAGATACAGTCTTGCGTAATTTGTTGTTATCACCTAATAAATTGTAGCCCTCTGGTATCAAGAACCATGTTTTGAATGCATTTTCTATTTCCTTTTTTGTCACCTCCCCCACCCCGCCTAATGGCTCTGAGCTCAGTGTCACACTCACCGAATAATTTAAGATATTTGTTGAATTAATGAATAAATGAAGTCAAGTTACTTCTTCCTTGACGTTGATCACATTTTCTTTTCCCCAACCTCATTTTCTCTTTTCCATTTTCAGGGCCTGCCACTCTCTCTGACATTCCCAGCTTTCTTCTCAGTTGCCCAAGCATTATTCTTCAGGGATCATTCCCAGCTCTTCCCAGAGGTCCCAGACGTCCGCTAACCAGAGAGGAAATAATATAGCCTCTCTCTTTTTTTTTTTTTAACAAATTAGATTGTTTTATTTATTTATTTTTTTAAAGATTTTTTATTTATTTATTCGACAGAGATAGAGACAGCCAGCGAGAGAGGGAACACAAGCAGGGGAAGTGGGAGAGGAAGAAGCAGGCTCATAGCAGAGGAGCCTGATGTGGGGCTCGATCCCAGAACGCCGGGATCACGCCCTGAGCCGAAGGCAGACGCTTAACCGCTGTGCCACCCAGGCGCCCCTAATATAGCCTCTCTTTAGTCTCCATATAATGAAAAGGTGGTGCAGTACCAAAGGGCTCAAAGTGCCAAAATTTTTTAAAGGCCATGATCATAACTTAGACAAGGTTTTGAGATAACTACGTAGATATGTTTAAATAAAAAACTGCAGTCGTCCAACAAGTATGATGCTATGTGGTCAACACTCCAAGATAAATAATGTTTTCACAGCCAATCAAGATCTGTTCTTGTTTGGTTTTGTATGAGTACATCCTACTGCTTTCCAAATTGGAATTAAAGTAGATTAAGATCTGTTCATTTTCTGATTTGAGGCTTACAGGATATCCCCAGGGAACACGGGGTTGGGAATTATGCCCAGGACAGCACCATCAACAGAAAGGTCTATCGCCAATAGAGTCCCTATGGGTACTCACAAGTAGAAGGATTTCTTTCCTAAAGGCCACACTGTTTTCTAACAGCTTTCTGCATCTACTCTCCCTGGGATCTCTCTTGGATGGTGTCCTCTATGATTAACACATACTCAGTGGGTAGGCATCCCCAGAAGTACATAATCTCATTACTTAAACTACTTTGTACAGTTTAAATTTTATAGCCAATACTAGATTTACTTCTTAATCCCATTCTTCCAGATCAACCAAGAGTCCTTTGGCTCATGGATTCTGTCGCGGAAGACATTATGGTCATACTATCTGGGCGTGTGGGTTAAGTCCGCACATTCAAGCCAAACTTCACTCTGTATGATCTTGGGTATTTTAAGTAGTGATCCTTCCCTGGTATCCTGCTCCATAAATTTCCCAAAACTCACTTGCCCCTTTTTTGAACACAGGCTTCTAGTCAGCGGCTCTAATCTATGTTTCCTCTTCTGTTTAGAC
Organism: Ursus maritimus; assembly: GCF_017311325.1. Taxonomy (NCBI): domain Eukaryota; kingdom Metazoa; phylum Chordata; class Mammalia; order Carnivora; family Ursidae; genus Ursus; species Ursus maritimus. Next base: position 45,118,935 of record NW_024427107.1, on the reverse strand, counting down.
AGGTCCTAAAGACCATTACCCGAAGTCATTCAACCTGCATCAAATCACAGTGCTGTCAACTCTCCTCATTTCCAAAGGTCTGTTTAGTTTAACAAATGTTTATTGAAAACCTATCTCATGCCAAGCTTTATGCTAGGCTGTGGGGATATAAAGATTAAAGCATGGTTCCTGCTCTGCAGAGGAGGGGCTTATAGTTTCCCCCTTTCCTTTTCATGTATTTTACACTCCTCCAACCATCAGCCCACATGAATAGAATGTTTTCTGGGAATTGCCACATTTTTCAGGGATGGGAGCTATACCTCATGTCCCTAGAAGTCAAGCAGGCAAAGGACATTCAGATGAATGTCCATCAGGGAAGAGAAAATATTTCTGTCATCCCCCCTTTCCTTACTCTGACAATCTTGTGTCAGAAATGGCCTAATTTGACTTTTCCTGTAGACTGCAGGAGAGATTTGGGAGAGAGGGACACTCGTTGCTTTGAAACAAAATGAAACTTGGATCTGGGGTAATTGAACCACTTACTGGTTGACTCCTATTATTGTACCCTAACAGGATGGTCTAGGTTTCTTGCGTGAAAATCTGATAAGTAAAGAAGTTCCACCATCAGGAATGAAGAGTGGTAGAGTAAAGTATACCAGCCATCCCAAGGAAATCTGGGAAGGGAGGATGGCAAGGAAACTATGAAAATACAAATCTATGAAAGGTTGTGTTTCCTTTGCTTTAACTCCTCCCCTCTCCCCTTCCCTGATGGGCTTTGCTCCTTATCTTTGACCTGGAGGAAGTGTCTGTAATGCTTCTCTGGAGAGGGGAAATTCCACCCAGGAGTCTGTGTTACTATTTCTCTAGCCAGGCCATCTCCACATGAGGTCCCCCCTCCCCTGGAGGCTCTCACTAAAGGGGTCATCTTTCTGGTTAATCTTCTGTTATCAGCACCCACTAGGTCATATGTCTTCCTGTTAACTTAAATTTTGGACTTTATTATGCTATAAAAATGTGTCTCTTCTTTCTGATTTTGAGTTACATCACAAAACCTTCTTCTATGAACTTAACCTTGAGTGGCACCATGACTGATCCCTTCTTCCTGGCCTCCCCTGATCAACTACATAAGCATGTGGGTGCGGATGGGAGCATCCAGTACAGCCCCCTCAAATGAAAACTGACAGGAATGGGTGAAAGTCAGGAAAAATTACTCCTGGAGATTTGAAGTTTTGTTACCTCCCGTGTGTGTGTGTGTGTGTGTGTGTGACTCTGTTTCCACTGAGCAGTAAAAAAAAGTCCTTAAAAACCCAAGGTAGATTGTGTACTTGTCTCAGGAACAGTAGGGGCTGAAACAGGGATGGGATTCAGAGCTTCTGTGCTACCTCAAAATCTGTCTAGGCCAAGAGAGGGCTCAAGGTGAAGAGTCACTGGGAGCCTGGAAAGAAGAGATAAGCAGGAGAAATCCTGGGGACTTGTGTCATCAGTAAGAATGGAAGAGCTGAGAACGGACCCTGCCTGGGACTGAGAAGTGGGGGGTTTTTACCTGAAGAAAGGCCCAGCTCCCCAATATTTCTGTGGCTTGGTAGCTGGTCTTTGACATTTCTGTACATTTGTAGATGAAATGAATGAGAGTCCAGGCACTCTAAACAAAGACTTCAAGACTTTGGGGCTTCTTCCTGGGAGTACCACTTTGTTCCATGCCAGAAGTCCAAGATTCAAGTGCTGGCTCCGGCGACCGCTGGCTGTGTGATCATGAATCCATCTCTTATACTCTCTGGGTCCTTGGTTTCTTCATCTGTGAGAGGGACAATGATACTACCTGCCTACCTCTCAGTCAGCAGATACCTGACATGTGTCTTTACACCCCAGGTACCAAGCTAGATGTGGGGAGGCAGTGAGGGAGACAAATATGGTCCCTGCTCTCTTGTAGCTTACGTTCTACTTTGAAATTGGTTGTGAACAAGTAACTATAGGTGTGATGGTGTCACAGTGGAAAAGCACCCAGACTTATGGGCATGTTCACCAGGTACCTAACCTAGACCGGAAGCTCAGGGAAGGCTTCCTTGATCAGGCCACACTTGTGCTGAGTAGAAGTTAGATCAATGATGTGGGAAAGTGAGAGCTGACATGATAAAGGAACAGCAAGAGAAAGACTGAGGAGGGAAGAAGGTAGCATGTTGAACAACAATAACAAAAAAAGGGCAGGGTGACAGGGAGTGCAAAGCCACGTGGGGAAGGTGGAACAGACTGTGCTCAGCCTCACGGGCTGCAGCAGATTAATTCTAAGGGAGACAAAATGAATAATAAAGTGTTAACATCTCTTGGGCCAGATGCCATGGTCATCACTTTCCATGCATCATCCCATTTATTTCTCCCAATTGCCACAAGGTCACATAATTATTAAATAGGGGAGCCAGAACACAAATTCAGGCAGCCTGCCCCAGCCCCCTCATGCTATAAATGTGCTTTATATAAAAATTCTGTGCAGACTCAAAGGCAGCCTGCCACTGTCACATATGGACACTTAAGACCCAGAAGGAATCATTTCTCCCCAAATCTCTTTTGGATATTTCTATTTTTGTAGGAGGTGTTTCCCAAGGCCACAGAGAATGTGAAAAATGAAATCAGCTTCTTTTTAAAGAAACTCATGAGGAACAAATGACTCTTGGTCAGGCTGTTCCTCTCTCTGGTCAACATCCTGGCAGGAAACTTCCAATGCTGCCTGCAGCAAACACAAGAGACTTGAGAAGGAAGGAGTGTTTTCCCTTGCCTGTAATTTGGTTTCCTGTTTTGCTTTCCATAATTTGCATAGATTCTTTTTTAATGCTTTTAGGAAAAGTGTGTTTTTTAAAATCTTTTCCATGAGACAAGATTTATATCGGTGAGTGATTAGCCTCAGGAATCGCACAGGATTGGCTTGAGTCGCCTGGATATAGACTCTGCTGCCTCCTCTCTGGAGTCTGTTCAGTGCCCCTCCTCCCACTCACCTAGAAATATCCACTCCTTCCTTTGTAGTCTCACTCTGGCCCCATGTTCTTCTCGTTGGCAAGCTCCTTTGCTTATATGGCCGTTACTCCGCTAGACCATCAGCTCCTTGGAGGCAGGAACTGTCTGACTCATCGGTCCATCCCCATGCTTACTCACATGGTGCCTGGTACATGCTGGCCATTCAGTTGAGGTTTACAGACTGAATGAGCGAACAATGATATCAGCACCAACTGAGTACCTACTTTGTGATAAGCACTATGTCAGTAGTTTCTATGCATCATCTCATTACATTCTTGGAAGCCTGATAGGCAGTGACTCTCTTATTCCCCATCTTTCAGATAAGGAAACTCGGGCTAGGGGGCTAAGTACATCACACAGGTAGTAAACAACTGAGCCAGGAGTCTGTATCAAGTGTTCTTTCCTGTTTTCCTCTTTGCCTCTTTCCTTAAAGTGGCAGGTAGAAGAAATCTGCAGCTCGGAGGGCTTGTTGATCCTTACAGGTACTGGCCAGTTTTTAAGTGCCGTCTCTTAGTTGGCATGGTAAGGCTTGCTTTGGGGCCGCTCCAGCAGGGTGAGGTTATGGGAAAATAACTGCCCCCGTGTTGTGCATCTTTCCCACCAGCATAGAGTGGGGGGAGGAAGGAAGCCATGGGTTGGCTAGGCTGCAGTTCAAATCCTGGTTTTGTCACGTTCCAGCTATGGGATTCTGACAAGGTGTTCATCAGCTCTGTATCTCTTATAGGGGGACAATCACCCCTACTGCACGGGAGAGAGAAGACTAAGCCAGAAATTTCAAGTACACAGGGAGTACTTTATAAAGGGCGACTGTTTCTCATGTGAAGATGCCCAAGAGGGGCAGCCCTGCCCAACCCCACCCTCTAGCTTTAACAGACACAGGGCAGCAGACAAAGCTCTGTCCCTCTACCAGGAGCACTGTTCCCTTCACCATCCAGATGACACAATCCTCCCCATCACACCTTGCCTTCTCTCCTTTCACCCTGCCGAATGGATTGTTGCTGTTTGTTATTGGTTGTTGGTTGGTTGGCAGGGATTAGGGTCATCTTGAACTCTTGGCATGGCCAAGGATCAACAAACTGGAACCTGTAGGCTAAATTTGTCTCTCCCTGTTTCTATATGGCCCACAAAATAAGTCTGGTTTTTACATTGTTAAATGGTTGAAAAAAAATTTTTTTTAAAGGTTACTATTTCATGACAAATGAAAATCATATAAAATTCAAACTTTGTTGACCATAAATAGTTTTATTGGAGGACAGCCAAAAAAAAAAAAAAAAAAGGAAGACGATCCTGCTCACTCATTTACATATTATCTACAGCTGCTTTCCTGCGACAAGACAGAGCTGAGGAGTCACAACAAAGGCTGTATGGTCTCCACAGCCTAAAATATTTCCCATCTGGCCCTTTACAGGAAAAGTTCGCCAGTCCCTGGTATAAGCAAATAACGGCGGAAGATTCCTCACTCAGAAATACCCAAGCAAACCTCTTCCCCTGCCACTTCCGTTGCCCATCCCCAGATAGTCTCAGGCCAGAAGTTCTATTGGATTCAGAAATGGCAAATATTCCCTGAGAACTTGACAAGTGCACACCATGCTTCACACTTTTATTTTATTTGACTCAATTACACCTTAGCACAGAGGAGGGAGGAAGGAGAAGGTGGAAGTAGATGAGGAGGAGAAAAAAAAGAGCAAGAGAAAAGAAGAAAGGAGGCAGTGAGAAGGATACTCAAAGTCGTAAATAGATTTGTCCCAAACAAACAAATCCATTAAAAGTCAGGAAAAGATTCAATGGAAATGTATATGTTTCCCTGTTTTCTCCACAAATGACACAATCATACCATGTCTGCTTCAAGAAAGCATAACAGTTCTGACAAGATGGCAATGAGAGCTGATGACACTAGTTAGAGAAGATGACTGTTAACCAAGCAACTGTTGTTGACACAATTTAGTATTTACTCAGCTTAGAAACTGACCAGTTGACAGAGATGAGCTCAAAACTCTTGGCAGAATTTGGCGGTAGCAAACAAGCTGAGGAGCCAGAACTATCTAGAAGAAGTCACCGGATCTCTGGAAAAGAAACAGCACTTTTAGCACTGAAATCTTAACATTGGAAGACTGTAATAATTAACACGGAAAGTGCTGGGGAGAAAAAAGACATGGGCATTATTTTTAAAAATTAAAAAGCTAGCACATTCACTTGATTCACATAAGTCTTATTTTATTGATAGAAGGAAAAGCCCTGGTGACAGTAAATACCAGAGAAGACCTGGTTTTATCCTTGGTGCCTGGGGAGCTCAGAGCGAGATTTCTGAGCTCAGGAATAGGGATTGTTAAAATACCAGAATAAGCCTAGCAAAGCATTTCTCCACTTTAACACAAAGACCAGAGATCAAGAGCACAAGTGTTTGCCAAAGTCAAGTCCCACAGGGCTTTGTTTTTTCTGAGTGTGCACTTGATACAGAGGGAGAGATTTAATCTGAACAGGACTCACAGAGGGATGTGAAAAGCTGAAAAATCTCATTTCCTCACCTCCAAGGCATTTAGTAGTAACAAAAGAAGATAAAAAAGAGAAAGCAGAAAAGCAAAAAGCAAAGCGGTATGAGCAAAAAGAATAGGAAAACCCTGGCCATGCTGTCTGGACTCTGGTGCTTTTAAGCATTGGCCTGTGCTCCTGGCTTGCCCAACTCCAGCGGTCCACATTCCCAGTTTGGGGGAGTTAGTGCACAAGTTTGTGCCAAACTGTAAAAGGAACCCCCCTAATTCATTGCCATAAATTAAATAGCAAGAGGGATAAGGGAAAAATTAAGTAATTCCAGCCAGTGTACCTCAAAACAGTCAAGGTCATGAAAAGTAAGACTGGTTTGAGAAACTGTCACAGTCAAGAGGAGCCTAAGAAGATGCAATGACTAAACGTAACAGCACAGAGGATCATAGCGGAAGGAGGGGAATACTGAATGGGAAGTCATCAGAGAGGGAGACAAACCAGGAGAGACTCTTAAGTCTAGGAAACAAACCTAGGGCTGCTGGAGGGGAAGGGGGTGGCGGGATGGGGTAATTGGGTGATGGGCATTAAGGAGGGCACGTGATGTGAGGAGCACTGGGTGTTCCATGGAACTGATGAATTACTGAACTCTACATCTGAAGTTAATGATGTACTATATGTTGGCTAATTGAATTTAAATTTTTAAAAAATGTAATGTGGTACCTGGATGGGATCCTGAAACAGAAAAAGGATATTAGGTAAAAAATATAGAAACTTGAAGAGTATGGACTTGGATTAATAGTAATATGCCAATATTGACTTATTAACTGTGAAAAATACACAATACTTTTGTATCTCCCAAAATTCTCAGTGGTCTCACTACAAGAAGTGCTTAGGGAGTAAACTATCCCCTTGATCCTGCAATGGCCTAAGTCAGTGTTTTCCAAAGGGAAATTCTCTGTGAGATTCAATAGGTGTTATTTAAAAAGAGGGGGAGAGGAATGTGTGGGTGGCTCAGTCAGTTCAGTGTCTGGTTTTGGCTCAGGTCATGATCCCAGGGTCCCAGGATTGAGCCCCACATTGGGCTCCTTGCTCAGTGGGGAGCCTGCTTCTCCCTCTACCTGCCGCTCCCTCTGCTTGTACTCTCTCTCTCTTCTGACAAATACATAAATAAAATCTTAAAAAGAAAGAAAGAAGGAAAAAGAAAGAAGAAAGAAAGAAAGAAAGGAAGGAAGGAAGGAAGGAAGGAAGGAAGGAAGGAAGGAAGGAAGGAAGGAAGGAAGGAAGAAAGAAAGGGCACACATTTAAACAAAAAAGGAGAGGGAGAGAAAAAAAGAGAGGGTGGCCTTTGGTTAAACAAATTTCAGAAAAGCTGGATTATTCACATTTCTCTACTGTGGGACCTTGTAGAGCCTTTCTTTTGCACATGCACAGTGCAACTATCCAGAAAGGAGATGTAGAATGCAGCATTTCCCAAACTCAGTTGACTATGAAACTTTTATTATAGAACACCTCTTGGGATTAGCTTCCTCCTGAAGGTACTTTGGAAAACATTAATTTGTGCAACCTAAAAAGAGGACTGAAATAGCTGACAACAGCTAAAGGAAGGGCCTGATAAAGTCAAGTGAGAAGAAACACAATAGAAGCTATCCAATTAGCCATTGCTGATTTTTAAATGGTTGCTTCAGGGATCTCAAAAGCAAGAAATTCTGCCAAACTAATTGCTGAAAAATTCTCATTTTATGCCCAAGGCCTTAAACAAGAGCTTAATGGACTGTGTATCTTGTTAAAAGTAACTGGATGAGGAAACTATTAACATTAGGCTCAGTTGATTTCCTTTGTTGCTAAACAAAAGGCGTCTGTATCTCAGCCCTTTGAAGAGTTACACAGATTTGCGTGAACAATGAATATGTGGTCGATATTAGTTAATGCAAGATGAATAAATACTCCCTATTCTGGGGAACAAAGACAAATCAGTTTGCAAATAACTGCAGCACCCAAATGTATCTTGGACAGCTGGAAGATTGAAAACTCGTATGTGAAACATTGTACATTTTATCCCTTTAGATGGGCAAGTTTGTCAAGTCCAAACTGCATTCTAATTTAATCAGTTTGGGCTGTTGTATCTCATCAACGGAGATTAAAATAATAACAGGCTCAAACTATTCAGGGTTTTCTTGCAAATTTGTTTCAAAATGTAACAGAGGATAAGGGAGAAGACTTGAATCTTGACAACACAGCTTTGTTATGGCATACATTAGTAGCATTTTTATCAACCTCTGACTGTTTTTAGCACAATCCTTGAGGAATTGGAAAAATCTTGCTTGAGATGCATTTAAAGTAGCAGAAAAAGAATTGTTGAGGAAAGAGAAGACCTGAGACAGCAGAATAGACTAAGGAATCAGACTTGAGTAGAAAGAGCACAGGCTTTTTGAAGGGTTAACAGATGTGGGTTTGAATCCGAGAAAAATCCCTTCAAAGTTGAGTAACCTTGGGCAAGTCACTTTGAGAATCTTAGCTTCCTCATCAGTAAAACATGAACAAGAATATCACCTTTGCAAGGTGGTGTCACAAAAATAGGGCTCACAAACTGTCTTTTGCAGCACTAGACACTTACTATACTCTCAGCAAATGATTATTCTAATAAGAAAGTGCCATCATTAATCTCCAACAGTGAAGAGTTTAGCAAGGATGCAAGCAAATGAGGGAATATCAATGCAAAACCACTGGAAGCCAGGTTTATAGGAGATGGAGGAAGGAAAAAAATGTTAGGCCAACTAAAAGTGAATGCTGTATGGAAAGAACAACTTTATTTGCATCAGCAGAGTTTTTTGGATGGCAGGCAAGACTAATAAACTTCTAGCCTGTTGGCATAACTGAACTCAATCACAGTCATTCTGCTTAAGTCAAGTTCATAAAATGGGCTACCCTGTACTTCTCAGATCAAAGTCTTCTAAAACTAAATGTCCTGAACTCAAACAGGAAAACGATTAGATTCTCAAAAATGATACAATGAAAGTGAAGCAAGGAAATGTTTACCAAAGTACATTCTGACTGTTATTCAGAGGAAAAGAAATTGTGAAATTATATATTTTAGGAACTGTTAGGTTAACGTTAAACCAATTTCTAGGCTTCTTTAAAAAAGTAAGGCATATACATGGATAAAAATTTGGACAGTGGAAAAGAGCACAGAATGCAAAGTAAGATTTCTTCTCACTTCACCTTCTGTTCCCCAATTCTTCACAGAATCAAGAATTGGTACTAGTTTCTTATGTATCTTTCTAGAGCCATTGTATATATTTATAAGCCTCTTTTATTTAAAGATTTACTTGTTTATTTTAGAGAGAGCGAGCAAGACAGAGGGATAGAGGGAGAGGGAGAAGCAGACTCCCCCCTGAGCAGGGAGCCCGACTCAGGGCTCGATCCCAGGATTCTGTGGTCACAACCTGAGCTGAAACCAAGGGTCGAACACTTAACCAACTGCACCACCCAGGCACCCCTATGTCTCTTATTTAATCAAGCTATAGGTAGCTATAGGTAAATAACTTACACGAATGATAGCAAATTACACCCCCTTCTGCATCATCCTTTGTTCACTTAAATACAACTTAGGGGAAATATTAGTTCATTTAGATCAGTAGTGGTCAACCAGGGGTGATATCTGGAGACATTTTGCTCTGGGTGCTCCTGGCAACTAGAGTTCCGGGATGCCGCTGAACATCGTGCGCGCACAGGACAGCCTCCCACAATGATGGGTTATCTAGCCCCAAACAGCAACGGCGCCGCCATTGAGAAATGGGTTTAGATCTCTCTCACTTTTTTAATGGCCACATACTCTTCTACTGTATGGATGAGTCATAATTTAGGTAACCTGTGCAATGTTGGGGGCATTCAGGTTATTTCAAGTCTTCTACTGGGAGAAGAAAGAAAGCTTAAAGGAATAGTCTTGCACAAATGTGGAAGCCTATCTATAAAATAACATTCTATAAATAGAATGGAAGGGTCAAGGTGTGTATTTTTTAAAATATTTTATTCTACTTCTTTAAGTAATGTCTACACCCAATGTGGGGCTTGAAATCCCAACCCCGAGATCAAGAGTTGCTTGCTGCACTGACTGAGCCAGCCAGGTGCCCCTGTGTGTGCATTTTTATCATAAATATTGTCAGTTGTCCTCCAAAGCTGATAACGCAGTTTATGCCGCCATCACCCACACATGCAAATTCCTGTTTCTTCATATCCTATCTAAAGCAGTGTAGTCACGTAATTTTTTATATTTGCCGATCTAATTGGTTAAAATAGTGTGTTTAAATTTGTGCTTACTTATTATAAGTGAAGTTGAGCTTTTTTTCATACATCTAAATTCCATTAATTATTTTTGTAAACTATCTGACTGAAGTTTTACCTAACGCCAAACTTCTTAGAGCCTTTCATATGTTCTTCTATATTATTATGAGTCTTCAAGAGATAACATTCAGCATTTCCCAGTTTCGTATCCTCATTGCTGTATTTCCTTTGTAGATCATTTTCAGTAAATATGGTTTTGTGAAACATTCTTTGAGAATCCGGAAACATGAGACACCAGGATAACATTGACTTGTGGAAGAATTTTGTAAACATTCTGAGGAATGTGTAACAAGACTTATCAATTATTTGATGGCCTTTTTAGCACATAGGCTCATAGTTAGAAGGAAGATCAGTCAAATTTGAGTTCCCTGGACCCTAATCACTTTTCCACCAAGTAGAAAAGTCTTACAGACAGAAACCTAACTGACTGAAACCCACCCAACTCAAACGAAGTTCAGCAAAACAAAACAAGACGCCAAAAACCTCATTTGCTCACATAAATAAACTTGGGGAAGGTCTGCGAGTCAGCTGTGCCTTACGTATAAGTGGTACCAAGAACTCGAACTCTGTGAGGCTCTCCTCTGCTTGTGCTCTCTTGCTCACTCACTTCCCCTGCTTCTCTCTTCAGTCTTGGCCTCTCAGATGGCCGCCTTGCTGCTCCTGCACCTTGTATTTCACTACTTCACCACCGAGACTGAAACCCTTGCTCTTGGTCCCCAGGTTCGAAAGTACGGGGGAGCCCTGGATCCCTGCCCACCCCTGTGCCATGCAGTGGTGCCAGGGCCAGTAACCGTGAGGAGACCAGGCGTCCCCTGGTACCGCATCGTGGCAGTAGGGGAAGGAGCTTTGCCCAGAAAGAGGACAAAGGAAGTTTCTCTTTCACCAATACATGACAAAATGCCCTGCATGTTAACAAAAGAGACTAAAAACATCCTTGGAGAATAAGTGACACTTGGCAAATAAATTTAGAAGAATTTAACATTCGGTGTCCTTGTGCAGTTTATACAGATTTGCCAATGTGAAAAACAGCATCAGACACTGGAAAGGGGCTATTAATTGACAAGATTTGGACAGGTGAAGAGACAAATATCAAAGGGATGGCCAGCAGTGGCCCTGGGGCAGAAGGTAGATTCATAAACCCTGCCAAATATTAAAAAAAAACCCATACTCTTCTTCATATTCAAAAGGCTAGAATGGTAGAATGGTACCCAGCAGGAAAAACTGTAGTATTCAGCACCAGTGCGAATGTATGGAACATTTGCAAATTATATTAGTTTTCTATTTGCTGCTAAAAAACTGGGAAATACTGAATGCTATCTCTGGAGAGTTATAATAGATGAACATATTAAAGGCTCACACAGACTTGCTGGCTTCAACAATGCAAATGTATTACCTTACAGCCCTGAAGCTCAGCCATCCAAAATGGGTCTCCCTGGGCTAAAATCAAGGTGTTGGCTGGGCTGGGTTCCCTTGTAGAAGTTCTAGAGGGAGAATCCCTTTCCCTGCCCTTTCCGGTTTCTAGAGGCTGCCCACGTTCCTTGGCTCTGGTCCCCTTCCTCCATCTACAAAGCCAGTAATGGTAGGCTCTGCCTTTCTCACATCCCATCACACTGACTCACTTCTGTTGTCACATTTCTCTCTCTGACCCTCTCCTCTCGTGCCTCCCTCTTCCACTTTTAAGGACACTTGTGATTACATTGGGTCCACGTGGATAATCCAGAAGAATTTTTCTGTGTTGAGGTTGACAGATTAGCAAACTTAATTCCTTTACTCTACAATCTACTCCCCCTTTGCCAGGTAAAATGCCATGTTCCAGGTTCCCAAGGGTCAGGAAGTGGACATATTTGAGGAGGCATGATTCTGCCTACTGTACAAATTAAGACCTGAAAACAAGGTTTTCTCGTGAGTCGCCAGAAGGACAGTTGGCATTTGAAATACTGAATATCAATGATATTAGGTACTCCAAATGTATAAAGCAATGTCTAAAGTTCAAATATTTCCATTCCACGGACATGGAAAGGTAAGTCTCTCTGTAGGCTAACCCCTAACTTAGAGGCAAGAAATTTCATGAAAAGAATTGGGTGAACATTGTTCAAACTAGCTATTTTTGAATCATTCAGGAAGTTGTTCACATTGCTTAATTTGTATTTTATCCTCCCAGCAATGGTACAAATCATATACAGTATTACCACAAAAAAATCCCATAGAACTGATGTATTCCATATTCACAACATAAAACCAGAGGGCAAAAATTCTTTTTTTTTAAAGATTTTATTTATTTGAGAGAGAGAGAGCATGAGCAGGGGGAGGGGCAAAAGGAGAGAGAGAAGCAGACTCCGCTTTGAGCAGGGGTCCTGATGTGGGGCTCGATGCCAGGATGCTGACATCATGAGCTGAGCCAAAGGCAGTTTCTTAACCAACTGAGCCACCCAGGTGCCCCCAAAGGGCAAAAATTCTTGTAAAGCATATTAAAATTAGTACAAGATTATCCTTTCCTTAACTAACAGGGAAGCTTTCTTCACAGTACTCCTGAGATTATCCCCTCCTTCCTTGAAGGCAATGCTTAGGCTTAAAGCTACCCAAATAGATAGATAATGGTGATAGAGTTTCCTGCGGATATATCATGAAATGAGGGGAAAAGGGTGAATTTTATGTTTTGTGAAATGTGGTATGAATTATATCTCACTAAAAATGTTACTAAAAATAAAGTTCAGAGAATCATACATGGTGGATCTGTCACAATTAAATAAAACAAAGCCCTTCAATAATAGTTTACGATAATTGAATATTTACTAAGGACCAGACTTTTTCTAAGTATTTCGTATGTATTAACTCATTTGATCCTCACAATCACCCTCTAAGGCAACTACTCTTATCTGCACAAATACACTGATTTATCCAAGAACCCCAATAGTGAACCGCAATAGTGAACAGCAGAGCTGGGATCTGAACTCAAGTCATCTAACTCCAGAACTGCTCTTTCTACCCCACACTATTCATTCCCTTAACCACTGCACTATGCCCTACTGCGTCCTCGAATACATGGGAGTCCATTTATCTAGAAACCCAATTTACGTACTACTAGATATTCTAAGCAAAGAACCATGATGGGAAAGTAGCTTAATATTGCACTCTAAATAGTTGTATGTTTTGGCAGAACTAAACAATATAATTAGCCTACTTTCAAAGCCTGGTTTGACAAAATATGAGAGGTTATAAAATAGAACAAGTCATCATAGATTAACACCCCCTCCCACCCAAGTTCAACAGGCATTTGTTATCCTGTTGTATGCTCTAGAATTTTATCAATAAGAAAAAAAATGCAGAGAATTGTTATTATATTATACATCCCACAAACACTTCCTTGAGTAGTATAAACAAAGAAACTTGACATCAAGATGAAATATAAATATCTTCAATATCCACTTTGATATGTAATTGCCATTAGAATTCCTGTGTCATGAAAAAAAAAATGTACCTTTTTCCTTTGTTTCTGTTTCCACTAAGCTAATCTGGTGGGGGAAAATTGAAATATATATGAGAAGTTAGGAAAGATTTCAATGGCATTTATTTTTGTCTCCACAAACAAAAGGCAATATCTATCTGTTAAACAGGACACAAAGGGTAAGGGAGTAACAGTCCATGCTTTGTAGTGAGCTGAAATTTCTTTGCTCTTTTGTTTTAAAATTAGGCTCTTGGGGGTTTTGTTTGACTGACATTCAAAAACAAGTATTTTGTGCCTTATTAACTGCATAATCTTTTCAGAAAACGATGGTTCCACTTACTCTGAAAGTTTCCTGTATACAAGGTCAGAGCCTCATCTGTCTCACTCTATGCCAGGGTTTTTGTAGGATACCAGCCCTGGGAAGTGGGGTAAAACCGGCATCAGAAGAGCCAGGCGAGGGCTCCTGGGTGGCTCAGTCAGTCTGCTTTCGGCTCAGGTCATGATCTCAAGGTCCCGGGATCTAGCTCCCCGTCAGGCTCCCTGCTCAGTGGAGGGCCGGCTTCTCTCCCTCCCTCTGGCCCTCCCTCCTGCTTGTGCTCTCTTGTGCTCTCTCTCTCCCTCCCTCTCTTAAATAAATAAATACAAATCTTAAAAAGAAAAAAAAAGGAGAAGAAAAGGAAGAGCCAGGCAAATTGGCTTGGAGGTGTGCTGGAATTAAAATTCTAACTGCAAACACCAGCAGTTACAGTTTTAGCCCTGAGCAAGGTGTGTGCTCATAAGCTTCCCTCAAAGATGTGAAAAAGAAGAAAATGTGGCAACTAGCTGGTTACTGATCTTTCAGATCGCTCACTTACCATGGCTCACTTACCAGAACGTCAGGCTTTATCTCCACCAAACCGCCTTCCTACGTGTGTTCTACACTCCACCACCCTGCGCCTTGGTCCCAGCTGCCCAGGACCCTGGAGAAAATCTCCCCAACATACACACACATACACATTCTACACTTTTTCTTCTTGAACTCTCCACTGAAGTCATTTCATTTGAGAATATTTTCATTAGCTATCATGCATTCATTCAGTAATTTTATTCAACTAACATCTACTCATTTAGAACCAAAACTATGGGCCAAACACTGCCAAAACAACCCTTAAATGACTATTTATTCGGGGCAATTTTGCAATTATGATAGTGATTGTGTCTATTTATATGGTAACTCTGTCCTGTTGCTTGATGAGGACCTGCCTGTTCTTTGTACCCTTAAGCACTCTGGACTCCAGCATCATTGGCACTTACTGGACTCTGTACTTCCTACTTAGTCTCCCAAGAGACTGCCCAGAGCAGCTATTCACACCATGCCTCGCAGTAAGAGAAAGTGAATGCACTTTACAACACATGTCTGAGCCACACTAATCCAACTGACTTTTGACCCATCCCCCACCCTCCTCACCAAAACAAACGTGGAATAATTATCCCCAAGAAGTAACCACATAACCCAATCAACTTTGGCCAAAACAGGAACCCTGAAGCCCAGAATCTGAGCCCTTTGCCTAAAAGACTCTCATTACCTGTAAGTTGAAACATGTCAGAATACAGAGAACAAGGACACGGGATTTGAATCCCACAGATCAGCTGTGACATCCCCGGGCGAGCCACAGCTTCGTGGACGTTCAGCGTCCTCGTGTGTAAGATGGAAATGTTGGTGCCTGCCTTCCGAGGCTTCTGGGAAGGAGGAAATAGGAACTGTACGAGAGGAGGCTGTGAAAACTGCATGGGCTTGCAAAAAAAAAAAAAAAAAAAAAAAAAAAGCATTGACAAGCCTCTCTTGCCTTTCTCTGGCTCACTTACTGCCTTCCAAAGACCCCCAGTGCCTTCCTAATAAACCCAATTTTGCCTCAATGACTCAGACCTTTAATCTTTGCCTTTTGGCACTAGAATTTCAAATCAAACTTAACAAAAGAAAATCTTCACGGACTTTCTCCGAAATCAGTCATGCCTCAACCCCCTTGTGATCTGGCTTCCGTTCTCAGGAATATAATGAAGCTGTAGCCCTAAAGTTCACCTATGAGTTCAATTTGCCAAGTCTAAGAACTTTTTTCCTTATCAGTCGACTGGTCACTTGATGCTCTTGATCATTTTTTTCCCTCCACTCCTGAGACATAGCAACAGTGTGGTTTTTCTCTCACCTCTTCCCAGCACTCTTTGTCTGCATTTCTCTTTCCTTCTACCTCCTAATGGCTGCCATATCTAACGTCCTGACCTCCATCCTCCTCTTTGGCTCCCTACTCTTGCCTCATGGATCCACCCACCCTCAGGACTTTAGCGACCATTTTCTAAGCAAAGGACCCTCATTTGTAGCTTCAACCCCATCTCTCCTTCAGGCTTGCTGGTTGCTCCCACGTGACAAAAGCTTGACCATGTCATGTCTGCAATAAAATTCATTATTTCTCCCCTAAACTGGTTCTTCTTTCTGCTTTCTCTCTCCCTCACCTGCCGTATGTGGTTAATCACCCAATTCTGGTAGTTCTTCCTTCAAAATACCTTGTCCAAGTCCCAGTCATTTCATGGAGAGTGATGGCAACAGACCTCTTTCCATCTTGCATGCCTAGGGGGCTCTCCTTTTTGACAAAAGGGAGAGTTTTGATTTGTAGTTTAATTACACAAGAGCTTTTAAATATATGAAAATTGTTTCTAGGCAACAAATTTCTGCTAAGCATTTTTTATACATTATCTTAGGAGGAATGTTTGAGTTTATCATTCTCATTTGGCAGTAAAAAGATATAGGAAAAGATTACATAATAGGTGTTTCTCAGATCAACAGACTGGGGACAAGATGATTTCTCCCCAAAATATTAGTGGAATAGGTTTTCCAATTTTGTAAACCTGTGCTCAATTCAAACTGACCCCTGCCTCAAAGTGAGGCTCCACACATCCAGGTCTTAAAGGTGAGGTCTGTTTAACTCTTAAGTGTATAGGGACCCTGTACCTCCCCAACAGTCCATACCCAGCCCCCTACCCTCCCCCACACACCCCTATATTCCTGTCCAGCGAACATGCCAACCCCAGTGAAGCTTTCCTTTTTTTCCTGCCATGCACAAACCGCTGGTCTTCTCTGCTCATTGACAGACCACCTTCCTGGTGTTCTGCCGCCAAACCTCTGCTTTCTGCCCCAGTGAGAAGAAATATGCCTGTAGCTCCTAGTAGAACTTAGGACACCCCCAAAGAGTCCATGAGGTTTTGATACTGTCATTTTGCATCTGTCTTTTGATGCTTGTCCATATTTTAACATTTGCCTCTCTCGATTAGCCCTAAAAGGTAAATCATATGACTTTCAGCCTCTTTTTATTACTAAATACTGTGTCCAATAGATGATGTAATGCCACCTCTATGCCCCCCATCCCTGAATCTCAGGATGCCACCCCATTCTTCATGGGAAGTCCAGGCCCCCCACCACCACCCTGCCTGAATTGAGGTGAGGCTTCTCACAATCATGCTATCTGGTCCTGTGCACCCTGCTTCACTTCTCTTGAAGGGGATGATTTGGCCCCCCAAATCAACTCCAGTACTCTACCATCTGCTGCTCCCTTCTCTCCTTCCAGCTGCTTCCTCTGTTCCCCCCAGAGGGTCTTTCCAAAGCTCAAAGGACAAATTCAGCCCGATGACGTTGACCCTCTCTTTCAGAGTCTCTCATTATAGTCACACTTCACCTAAACTTACACAAAAAATCGTGGCAAAAAATGTCATGGTACTACAATGCATTCATTCTTGGGAGCTGACTCCATTGAATTAACTGAACGTGCCTGTCTCTCTGTGATGTATATTCTTAGACTATTGGTCCCTCATAGTCAACTTTGTGCTAGTCTTGTATTAAAAATTGCAGGCAGAGCTGCCAGAAGACCAACAGCAACATTGAGATGTAATTTACCAGCCAGCAACAAAGGGACTCATAGGGAAGGAAAACGAGAGGCCTATGGATAGACCTGCCCCCACATCAAGAAAAGCCTGAGTCAGAACAGACCATCCCAGGAGTGTTAACTAGGGCATTGACAGGACCAGTCTCCTTCCATGCTAATTCACAGAGATGTTTATGCCCCCGTCACCATTTGAAACATTCATTTATTTCTTTGGGCTTTGAGGTCTACGACCTAGTTTTCAGTTTACCTTTTCCACCTGGCATACAGCCTACACATTCAAAAGGGCAGAGCAATTCCATTTTATTTGAGGCAGAAAGGTCTTTCAGGACCACTCCTCAGAGTCAGCGGAAAGATTTCTTCTCTCTTCCTCTTTCATCTTTTCCCCATCACTCCCCACACAGCCTCTAGCACCCACTCACTGGCATAGAATCCTCCTATCAGCTCTTCATCCTCAAACATTATTAAATGGGGTTTGTACGAAATTAAAAGTGAAATAGCATGAGAGGAAGTACACGTTAAGTCTTACCAGTCATTTGCATTTTGTTGAAACTTAGTTGATTGTATCTCTTTCCTACTTTCCACAGAGCAAGTTTTAAGAAAGGAAATAGAGCAAATGGGCTGTGGACACTGAGGAGGTATAAAGGTCATGGAAAAATGTAGAGTCCAGTTGCCTATATCACAATCTGGCTAAAAGCAGGGTCATGGGTATCTCTCTTTTCAGTTCTATCATATCCCCTCAGTCCCATGTGATATTGAAGAGACAACTCTGCACCTCCATCACTATCTAAGAAATGAGAGGAAGAAAGAATAAATGGATTGCAAGTGGGAAGATAATACATGCCATAGGAGATCAAGCCAATGGTTTGGGGCAAGATGCTATTCCTTGAGTTTGGCCTTATTTTATTATTAGTCAATAACCAATGCCAGTTCGTGTCTTCAACTGATCTTTGTTGGAGTTACAGGAACCAACTGATGCACAACAAAACATAGTGACTTCTGGAGGGAGATGGGGAAGGAGGAAGTAACCCCGTGGCCATCATCTTGGACCTTGAGTTTGTGTTGTGATGGAACCTTAAACCAGGGATCCCTGACATGTGAATAGAGAAACAATCTCATTTCAAGAATGCAAGCAGTTTTCAATTTCATAAGCAAGGAGAGCTAAAGGACCAGTCAGGACCAGCTACATCATTTGTAGAGCCCAGTGCAAAATGAAAATGCAGGACCATTGTTCATAAAGTCGTGAGGATGCCAGCAGAGCATTGAGACAAATACCCCTTCTAAGCATGGGACCCCAAGGAGCTACACAGGTTGCAGGCCCATGAGAGTGGCTATGGGGCCATTTAATCATTCATATGTGGAGCACAGACACTCTTCAAATGTGGACATGACTGAGGCATGACTCCAAGGAGCTGAAGTGCTCTGTTGAAGAATATGACTTTCATGAAGGCAGGAATGTGGGCTGTTTGGTTACCACCATGTCACCAGAGGGCGGAGCAAGTGCTCAATCAATATTTGTTGGCGAGCAAATGAATAAATGAACATGAAATGCTTTGTACGCAACAGACAACTGCATCATTACAGACTTTACTTCTGTTTGCTTCCATGTTTTCTGTGTAGGAAACTGACCTGTAAGTGCAGGTAAACCATTGCCTGTGCTTCTGGAAACATGAATATTCCTTAGGAAACATTCACTCAAGAAAACTTAGGAGTGTTTGAGAGAATCTGAGCACAGATGGTACCTGGAGTTGAGAAGACCGAGCGTAGCCCCAGCTGGGAGCAAGCCCTTCTTGTCGCTAATGAAAGGAGCCCAGAGCCATTCATTCACCTCAACTATTGGACGCATTGGGAGCATGTCTTGGAACATTAGTAATAAGCTATGTGCTTAAGACCAAGGGCACCAAAGTCAGACTAGCTTCATTATTCTCTGCTCCTGGACCTTGAACAAGTTACTTAGCCTTTCCATGCCTCAGTGTGCTCATCTATAAAAGGGAGGGATAACATAGTATCTACCTCACCAGGCTCAAATGAATTATATGTGCCAAGCACTTAGAATAGTGTCTAGAACAGAGTAAATGCTATGCAAGTATTTGTTGCTTCTTATAATGCTCTTTGGAAGACCCCATGGTCTGAGACAACCTTTAAGCACCTTCCCGGACAGTAAACATTGATGATGGGAATAGGAACAGAAGAGGAGGAACAGGCTCAAGGCTACCAACAAGCAAGTATGTGAGCACTTTTGTCCCCTCATCCCTTACCTTAGCAATTGCTGGAAACAACCAGGGAAGAAGAGTTCTTTATGTCATGGGGAGGGGAGAAGGCAGACAATAAGGACGGAAATTCAGGGCACCAGAGCTCTCATGTGATTTGACTTGTAAATTGAGGCTGGAAACAGAGGGGCACGGTGGGAGTCCACATACCTTGATAGTTATGAGCAGGGGTCCTGGGGTTAGACTGTCTGGGTTCAAGTCCTGGCTCACCCATGGGTTCAAAGCTAATTTAGTGGTGCACCTAGAACCCAGCCCTTGGGACACCTGGGTGGCTCAATTGGTTAAGCATCTGCCTTCAGCTCAGGTCATGATCTCAGGGTCCTGGGATTGAATCCCTGCATCAGCCTTCTTACTCAGCAGGGAGCCTGCTTCACCCTCTGCCTATCGCTCCCCCTGCTTGTGCCCCCTCTCTCTCTCTCTCTCTGACAAATAAAGAAATAAAATTAAAAAAAAAAAAAAAAGAACCCAGCCCTGAGTGATAAGCCTTCCTCTACAAGGCGAACGTTGAACTGGAATTGGTATTCTAAGTTTTTCTACGTTCTCACAGAAGACAAATCCTGTGTTTGGGTAACCAAAACGACTACTGACCCAACTGGCCACTATGTGCGAATCGCAAGGCTCAGGCTGGACTCGACTTCCAATTCACCCCCTTTGCCAGGAACCCTTGTCAGGGTTTAAGCTTAACACATATATTCAAAACACAGTTAACCAAATCAGTTACTATTTTAGTGTAAAGAAAACAACAACTTGGAAGAAAATTGTCATTTAACTAAAAAATAACAAAGTCCATGAATTTTACATATATTTTTGCAACTAGTCAAGACCAAGGAGACTGAATCTTGGAGGCTCTGGCCAGTCATACTTTCTTAAGAGAGTTAGGATCCTAGCAGAAAACAAAATATATTATCGTTCTTAGAAGGAAATGTTAAGAAATGCTCTGCCAAACAGAGATTGGAATTGAAAGACAGTGGTCACTCTCACCAATCATATATGAAGTTTAAAAGAATAGTAAAATAACAATTTTCACATGAAATCTTTAAGCAAAAAAAAAAAAACCCATAAAAGTAATTTGAGACAGTTGTACAGTAAATTATCTCTGTGGTTTTAAAATGGAAAAAATAGATATATTAAAATATCTCCTATATGTAATTTAGATACAATTTACAATTTAGATGCAGGTTACAATTAAATCAGTAGTAAGAGATGTGAAATCTTTGCATTTGGAAAGCAGAAATGATTTAAAATTTACACAAGTACCACCAATTGTATATATATTCCTGATACATTCTCCGGGTTCCTGTCAAGAATCTTCCCAAGACAGGGGTTTCTTTCCCTGCAGTATGGATAGGTGAGCGCTGGACTGGGTCAGATACAGGGGTTTAGACTGCATTCAGCCACCAACCAGCTGGACCTGCTGGAATGATCTTCCTCTCATTCTCCTCTGGCAAGCCCCTGCTCATTTTTCGAGACTCAGCCCAAACGCCAGCTCCCCTGGGAAGCCTTCACAGACTCCCCCAGAGAATCTTTGAATTCTCACACATTTTGCTCATACGTCTTCTATAGTTTTTTAGCGGTTTCATAATTTTACTTGTTTCCCTAGCACCTAGTACAATACTTGACTAAATGAATGATTAAATTAATGAACAAGCAGTGTGCCTAGCCAATTCATATAACATCTCTGGTACTGCATTTTCTTTGTCTGTAAAAGGAAGACATCAGGCTATTTCTCAAGGTCCCACCTGGTTCAAATGCTCCTTATAAATACATATTCAGTTACCAATGTTCTGCCCAGCCTTTTCCAGGGGTAGGGCAGACAGAGTTGCCTCTGGGGTTCTGCCCTATCCCCTTTGTACCCTCTCCATTCATCTGATTCCCCCACATATCCTGACTGTGACTTTTCCACAGACCCTTGCACTCAACTACTTGTCAATAGTGTCAAGGTTAAGACATAGAGCCTGGAGACAGACTGAGTTCAAACACTAGCGCTAGCACTAACTAGCTGTGTGACTTTGAGAATGTTAGTCAACCTCTGGATTCCCTAATTTTAAAATAGGGATGATAGTAACAATGATTCTACTTCCTGGTATGTCTAACACAGGCTCTGACCACTCAGAACGGATCCAGTCTTAAACAACCTGCATGGCTATACTGAGCACAGGCTGCCTCCCCCACCCCCGTCGCCTTCCAGTGTTGCAGCCATTGACTGTTATTTTTGAGAAGAGATCACATAAGGGCTTAATAAAAGATGCCCCCTCCCTAGAAACTTTAAATAAGGCCTCGGGAGTGGAACAGTTCAGATAGTTGAAGTCCAGTCCCAAAAAGGCTCACCATAAGACGGGTTTCCAAGCTCAATTGATTTTACTTTGGCAATGAATGACCAAGCTTTGGAACCACTCCTCCTGGTCTGTGAACAGCATAGATGTCTACTTATTATCAGAAAATAATATTACATGGTTTCTCTAGGCTTATAATTCTCCTATCATATGTGTAACTTAAGAAACAGTTATTTTTAATAACAGTATTTAATGTTAGAATAACACTTCATACATTTTCCTGTAAATTACTGCATAAGATTCTCACAAGCCCCAGGTGAGGTGGGTAGGGCAATATTATCTATCCCATTAAAAGAGTAATCACTAATTTGCTGTATCTGGGAGCATCTAACACATATGATTTTGGGCAGTTCTTTGGAAACTTACATAAATACTGATGAACTGGTAGTAGTCTCTGGGAAAGTGAGAGAGTAACTCAGATTTTCTTCATCAATTTCCTGGAATCTAATTGGAAATTGTGGATGATGTAAGAGTCTAAGGATAATAACTTATATAAAATGGATCTATAGCTTAGACATTGCTGCTGTCACAGATAATATATTACTTCACTCACTCCAAGAATATAAGGTAAGTGACTTTTGTATTTACAGAGCCAAGTAGAAATAGAAGCATACCAACCACATAGGTTAGTTACAGAATAACGGAGTAGAATCCCTCTGAACTACAAAGCTATCAGGAGCTCCGTAGACCATCTCTCCCATGTGGAGATGAGCATGGTGTTTGGTCACAAATGACAATCGTATTTGACTTGACAGAATACATGGTGCGGAAAGAATAATCTTCACCCAGCAGTTCACAATTGTAGTCCCAATCCTCTCTCACTGTTCATTAAATTAATACACCCTTGACTTTGAAGAGAATGCTTAACAATAATTAAAGCTGATGCCTTAAAAAATGTATGTTTGTGTTATTGGATATATGGACTAGATATTAATATGTAATAGCTGGATGGTCTGTCTTCAATTCTAGGCAAGTATTTGTTTGCTGGTAATCCTATTTGGTAAGTCCAGAGGAAAGGAAATGTGTCAACTCATCACTAAATGCAATTCCTGGGAAGCTTCCTTATTCCTGAGAGCAAGTGAGGTAAGCAATCTTTGTTTATTGAACAGATTGATGGAGTAACATTTTGGGAAAATTATAGGAGTAAGCAGATGGGAAATGGGCAAAAAGCCACATGGGTAAGAAAAATCATGAGTTTTCACCGCAAAACTATAAAATATGAAGGAAAATTCTTTGGGGAACCCCATGGGTCACTTGATTCAACAACAGTGATTTATTTTCCATTCAGCAAGGGATCTAAACTTTGAGAGTACAGGGTGTTTTATGACATATGGCTCTCAGCACCAGCTGTGACAGAAAAAAAAGAGCTGTTGATAGAATAATTCTGACTAAGATAATGAGATCCTTAGCTGGCTGCATCTAATAGCCTCACAGGAAATTTCAGGATGGAAGTCGGCCAACAAGCCCATCTTCATTTGCCCTGTCCTTTGAGTTGGCACAAACAGTAGACACTTATTTATTTCTCTGAAAAATTAATTCCTTTTTTAAAAAAACGTAATGGAGTCCTTTCACATGATAGTCCAGCCTATATTTCAAACCAGATAAAAGCTTCAAAATAACTTTCTATCTTGCTGGCTTATTCCATCTCATCCTTGGCCTCATTATGTCATCCTGGGTGTTATGTCGTGACTACTGAAGGTGGAGAGACTGGTCATACTAGAGCCATTTGAGATGGGAGTGCAGGAGAGAAATGGCGCACAAGAGCTCCCTCTCCACGTAGAGAAGGGTCTCATACAGCAGGCTAAGGGTAAGCCATACAAGCCACACATGCTTCTAATTAGGAGTGCTATAGATTGAATCTTTGTGCCCCTCCCCGCAATTTCGTATGCTAAAATTCTAACCCCCAACATAATGATATCAGAAGGTGGCGCCTTTGGAAAGTGATTAGGTCATGTGGTCCAGGTCCTCATGAATGGGATTAGTGCCCTTATAAAAGAAGCCAAGAAAGCTCCCTTGCCCCTTCTGCCATATGTGGTTATGGGGTCAGCGGGCACTCAATCTGCTGGCACTCTGATCTTGGACTTCCAGCCTCCAAAACTTTGAGAAGTAAGTGTCTGTTGTTCATACGCCATCCAGTTTATAGTATTTTTGTGATAGCAGCCCAAATGGACAAAGACAAGGAATATGGCATAATCAGATCTGTGCTTCAAAAAAAATCCCTCTGGTGACAATATGGAGGACAGATTGGAAGAGAAAGATGATGGACTTTGTTGTATCACTTGGAAAATTCTGTAGAAGGGCTGAGGGGAGAAATGCTGAGAACCTGAATTAAGACAGAGGCCCTGGGGATAGAGAGAAAAAAACAAATCAGCACACTTAGTCATCAGGTCCTGTTCATTTTCTCTCTGAAATCTCTCCACCAATTTAATCAAATGTCCCAGTAATGTCCTTTATAGCATTTTGTTCTCCTGCAGTAGGAGATGCAGTTCAGGATCACGAATTGTGTTGGGTTGTTATGTCTCTTTAGTCACTTTTAATCTGGAACAGTTCATCAGCTTTTCATTGTCTTTCATGACATTGACATTATTTTAAAAGTACAGGTCAGTTCTTTTATAGACTGCTTCTTAATTTGGGTTTGTCTGATGTTTTCTCATGATTAGATTCAGGTTATGCATTTCCAGCTGGAATACCACATAAGCAATGTCGTGTCCTTCACAGGGTCCCATCTGGAGGCCACATGATGTCTGGCTGCTCCTCACTGCTTATGTTCATCTTGATCACCCGGTCTGGTTTCTCCACTGTGTAGCTACTATTTCCCCCTTTGTGGCCAGTAAGCAATCTGTGGGGAAATACTGCAAGGCCATCTGAATGTTCTGCTCTTCAGGGGCGCCTGGGTGGCTCAGTCATTAAGCGTCTGCCTTCAGCGCAGGGCGTGATCCCGGAGTCCTGGGATCTAGCCCCACATCGGGCTCCCTGTTGGGAGCCTGCTTCTTCCTCCTCCTTCCCCACTCCCCTTGCTTGTGTTCCCTCTCTCGCTGGCTGTCTCTCTCTCTCTGGCTGTCTCTTTCTCTCTGTCAAATAAATAAATAAAATCTTTCAAAAAAAATGTTCTGCCCTTCAGCAAACTTTCTTCCCCAGACTGAACATTCTCTGATGATGCTTGTCCAGATTATAAAGTGGTGATTTTTACAGTACCTCCATTTTTAGCTGGACATATTACTGCCAGAAATAAGGGGCCCTCTATCCCTGTCTAGTTGTAATTTTGTGACTAAATTCTCATTGTAGCATTCTGTGGGATTTCCAAGAAGTGTCCTTAAAAGCACAGGGGTGAGGGGCAGGTGCTCATCTTCACCCCCACTTCCTGCAGCCTCTAGGTTGAAGGTCTGTCTGTCAGTTTAGACCACCTTGGACCCTGCAAATGAAATCCTCAAATAAAGGATACCAGAGCAGAAAGATAGAAACTTGTGTCCCTGTTGACACCATGAAGCTTCTGCACCAGCCTTAGACTGCCTATGTTCAGACTTGCACCTTGTTTAAGTCACTATTTTGGGGGTCTCTGTTATAGATGAACAAAAATTTCTAGCTAGATACATACATAGTAGTTGAATCCTTAAGAAAGTATGGGCAGCTTCCTAAGAAGAACATGATGTAAGAAGAGAGAAGACCCTAGGGGCACCTGGGTGGCTCAGTCGGTTAAGCGTCTGACCCTTGATCTCAGCTCGGTCTTGATCTCAGGGTCCTGAGTTCAGGCCCCACATGGAACCTACTAAAAAAGAAGAAAGGGAAGAAGAGAGAAGACCCTAAGAGATTAGGGCCTTGAGGAATACTGAAAATTACTGGGTAGAAGAGTAGGCATTGTAGAAGTCTATGAAAAATCAAACATCAGGACAGAGGGGTGCCTCCAAAATCAAGGAAAGAAAGAGTTTGCAGGGAGAATGGAATGAACAGTTCAAATATCATAAGAACATCAAATAAAGTAAGAACTGAAGAGCCTCTGATGAACTGACCATAGGAAGTCTTTGGTCACCTACCAAAAATGGAATTTTACTAAAATGGAGGGGGGAAACCTAGACTGTAGGAAGATGAAATATGGACATTATGTTTAGTTGACTCTTCTGTAAAGCTTGCTAGAAAAGAAAAGGAATAGGACCAGGCTGTAACTAACCCTCAAACTAATACCCTGAAGACAAAGGCAAATCGTCTTGATCGCCCTGGTCCCAGCAGTTCATGCACACGTGGCACATAATAAGCAGTAAATAAATATTAGCCAAGTGCAAATTACACAGAAAAAGTCTCTTCCCTCAGAGATCACTGAGAGTAGGATGCATGGTGAAGGGTTTTTTGTTTTTTGGTTTTCTTTAGGATACATATGTTTTCAGGTTTATTATATTAGGCATACAGCTCTATGAGTTTTGACAAACATACACAGTCAGTCATATTAACCACAATAAATTTTAAAAGTTCCCTTGCATCTCCTTTCTCTTCTTGCCAGTTTTTGGCAACCACTAATCTAATTTCTATCTCCTTAAACTGACATTTTCAGAATATCATGTAATGGAATCAAACAGGAGCCTTTTGTGTCTGGATTATTTCAGTTAGTATAATGCTTTTGAGACTCATCTATGTTTTTGCATGTATTAGTAGTTTATTTCCCACATTCTCACCAACACTGGTTATCTCTTATCTTTTTGATGATCTCCAGTCTAACATATCATTGTGGTTTTGATTTACCTTTTCCTGATGAACAGTAATGTAGAGCACCTTTTCATGTACCCACAGGCCATTTGTGTGTCCTCTTTGGAAAATTATCCATCTGGTTCCTCTGCCCATTTTTTAATTGTTTTATATTTTGGTTTGTTGTTGTTTTCTTGTTGTTTATGTTGTTTGTTATTGAGTTGTATGAGTTCTTTATATATATTTGTGATATTAACCCCATATCAGATAAATGATTTGAAAATATTTTTCCCATTCAGTAGGTTGCCTTTTCATTTTGTTAATTATTTCTTTTGCTGTGCAGAAGATTTTTAGTTTGATGTAGTGTCATTTGTTAATTTTTGCTTCTGTTGCTTGTGCAAATTTTGGCGTCCTATCCAAAAAATCATTGCCAAGACCAATGTCAAGGAGCTGTTCCCCTATGTTTTCTTCTAGAAGTTTTATGGTTTCGGGTTTTATGTTTTAGTCTTTAATCCATATTGAGTTAATTTTTGTGAGTTGTGTATGAAAGAAATTTCATTTCTCTGAATATGATTATTCAGTTTTCCCAACACAATTTATTGTAAAGACTATCCTTTTCCCATTGAGTATTTTTTACTCCCTTGTTAAATATTAGTTGACTGAATACGCACAAGTTTATTTCTGGGCTCTCGGTTCTGTTCCATTGATCTATGAGTCTATTCTTCTACCAGTACTCTTTTGATTACTACAGGTTTATAATACACTTTGAAATCAGGAAGTATAATGCCTTCAGCTTTATTTTTCTTTCTCGAGATTGCCTTGGGGTTCAGGGTCTTTTGTGGTTTCATACAAATTTTAGGATTGTTTTTAATATTTCTGTGGAATATGCCATTTGAATTTTGATAAGGATTGCACTGCATCTACAGATGGTTTTGGGTAGTATGGACATTTTAGCAATATTAATTCTTCACACCCATGGACATGAGATAACTTTCCATTTATTTGTGGCTTCTTCCATTTCTTTCATCAAAGTCTTACAGTTTTCAGTATATATATCTTTCACCACTTTGGTTAAATTTATTTCCAAGTGATTCATTGTTTTGATGCAATTGTAAATGGGATTGTTTTATTTCTTTTCAGATATTTCATTGTTAGTATATAGAAGTGCAACTGGTTTTTGTATGTTCATTTTGTATCCTGCAACTTTACTGAATTCATTGATTAGTTATAACAGTTTTTTGGTGGAGTCTTTAGAATTTTCTATATATGAGATATCATCTACAAACAAGACAGTTGTACTTTTTCCTTTCTAATCTGGATGCCTTTTATTTCTTTTTCTTGCCTGATTGCTCTGGTTAATACTATGTTAAATAGGAGTGGTGACAAAAGTGGGCACCCTTTGTCTTGTTGCTGAGCTTAAAGGAAAAGCTTCCAATCTTTCCCTGTTGAGTATCATGTTAACTGTGGGCTTGTCATATATGGCCTTTATTATGTTGAGGTATGTTCCTTCCACACCCAATCTGTTGAGAGTTTTTATTGTGAAAGGATGATGTATTTTGTCAAATGTTTTATCTACAACTGCTGAGATGATCATATTTTTATCTTTCATTCTACTGATGTGGTATATCATATTTATTGGCTTGCATATTTTTGAACCATCCTGGTAGTGTCTGTCCTATCATGCTTCTAGAAAAGTACTTTAATAGGACAAAAACCTACAGTCATGAAAAGGACCTCAGATACAGTTCCTAGCCCTCAGGAGAGGCTATACCTTAGTCGCTTATTATGTACATAACTCCAGTCATCTTTCAGTGGTTTCCAGGAGGAAGAATTTTCAAAGATGGATAAGAAAACTGCCTGCTTTTAAGGAGCTTACAGTCTAGAGAGGAAACAAATTCCTTATCACAATATACAGCATATTATAGGACTTAAAGTTATACATAGGGACAGTGAAGAAAGCAACTGATTCCAGCTTGACATACTACTCATCAGAAGATATAGGGTTTGAGTTGACCCTTGGCAGGTAATTGGAATTTCACCCAGAGAAAGGACATTCTAGACTAAGAAAACAGGAAGCAGAAAAAGTCAAGATTCAGAAGTCATCAAGTACAGGATTTATTCTTGAAACATCTCTGTTTTCATGTGGCAGTAGAATAGGGTTTTAGAGGCAGGGGTGTGAGGCAATAGGGCTGCAGAGTTCGGCGGAGGGGGCTCATTGTGGAAGGCTGAATCAAACGATAAGGAAGATGGACACTTTGTTCTGTATACACCAGGGAGCTATCGCAGGTTCTGAAGAGGCAACTAAATAATAAATCAGTTTTGAGAGGATTTGACCAGAGACCATGTGTTGAGGGAAGAGTTTAGAGACAGGCATTAGTTAGAAGATTTTGCCATGCTGATGGCTGAAGAGTATGAACATCAATATGGGCAGTGGTAGTAGGAAGGGAAAGAAGAGGATGAACACAAGAGCCATTTCACAGGGCGGTGAAGGGAAAGTGTCCTGAAAATATTACTACCATAAGATTGCTGTCTTTGCAAAATATTACCCATAAAGCAGCCTTTGCAGACATAAGCCACAGAGTAATTCCTCCTGCTATTGGTGTGACTTTCCCCAATGCCAATCAGAGTAGCCTTTGCTAACTATGGTCACAACAGTCCATGATCATCAGAAGTCACTATTCCTTAAAATATCCATCTAATAACTACCATTTATTAAGTGCCTACTGTGTGTCAGTCACTGCACTAGTGTTTCATGTATTTTTCCTGCAGATATTTACATCAATCCAATAAGGAATAATTTTCTCATTTGTCAGGTGTGGAAAATGAAGCCCATTGAAGGGAAATAAATTGCCGGGTGTCTCTCAAGACTTCCCAAGTCCAAGGCACTTAGCCTGATGGAGATTAAGATAAAAATAACCCAAATCCTTTGAACCTTTACTAAGACATTTGCCTTTTTCAGAATACTTAAAATTCTACTATCTTTTCCCTTACTTAAAAAATATCCTCCTTCTACCTAATCTCTTGTTTTTTTTAATTAATATACATCCAAATACATTGCAAATACTCCTGAATAAATAATTTCAGCATTAGACCTTTCACTTGATTTCCTTGACTTCATTCCAGTCATATATTAGACGATGCCCCTAAATTGCCTCCACATGCCAAACCTGGATCCTTTGCATCTCAGATTCATTGTTTCAATGATTATTTGTGGTCAGTGGGGGGAGTTGGCTGGTAGACTACAGGTCAGTTTCAAACATACTGCCATTTTTCTCTGCCTCACAGTGTTTGGACAATTATTTGAATCATTTATTATATTTTGCCTTTATTTTATTTAAAGAGTGTAAACTATAAAATAGAAGTGTTACTAATAGGAATAAAAAGCATTGGTCCTGCAAACTTAAGAGAACTGTGACTGTCAGAAAGGAACAAATCTTCAGGTTCCCCAAATGCTTTTTAGACTTCAACTGGTTAATTTTTATTCGGTTGTGATGGAAAAACACAAAAATACAAAATCGAGAATATGAGTAAAATGCTAGAACCACATTATCAAAGATTATATCTAAGAAGTTGTATATATAACTATGAATATAAATTTTATGTCTCTCTATAGATAGAGACACAGATATAGATATAGATACACACGATTTCTATTTATACTCTGGGATAAAATCCTCCCTTCAAACATATAATTCTATTGTTTAGCTTTTACACATTTAATTTTAATTCACATTTCCACAAACTCGTGTGTGAAAAGGAGACTATTTACCTCTCTTTACATTCAAAGCTTTCCAATGCTGTGGTCTTATTTAAATAACCTCTCACTTCTTCCTAACATCTACCTTAATTCTTTTGGTCTAAACAGAAATCTAATGCTGCTGTTTCTCTACATTTTTCTCTCACTTTTCCTCTCTGTTCTGCACTGCAGCCCTTAGCCCTTCAGCTNTTTCCCTCAGCTATCCCTGCTTTCTTCTCTCTTAAAGTGTTGCCTAAGTGTCTAGATTATGTTTCTCCCTCAAGTGATCCTAAATGTTTCCAAGCAAAGAGATTAGGAATATAGTCACACAAAGAAGGAGTGATTTGAAAAATAAATAAATAAATAAATAAATAAATAAATAAATAACAACTCATGTGTTGGCAGGTGTCCCCTGTGTTTCTTAGTATTTTATTACCTGTGGGTTATTTCTTGCTTATACTCTGTAAACCATGAGAACTATTAAAATTCCTTTGCTTGGCACAGTCCTGAGAATCCTGTTATAAGCAGCAAATGTGATATTAACAAACAAAATTTAGGGAATTGTGACTACAGAGGACCTAAATTCCAATCTCATGTGTGCCCTTTGTATAATAATAAACATAGCAAAATCTTGTGAGCAATAGAGAGGAAAACAAATCTAAATTCATGGCAAGTCTGAATTAGAGGCTTTAAAAAGCTGCATTGTTTTACTACTTTTGTATACCAAGAATAATTTGAATGGCTAAGGCTGTGGAGGGTTTTCTAAGTTAGAAGCCCTATTTGCCTACTTCAGTGATAATAACCCTTTGGGTAGTTAATAGGATCTATTTACATATGAATAGCAAATGCACTTATCTCCTTAAAAACATTTCTTCTTTTGAATAGACTAACATCCTAACCACCACAAACACACAATCACAGCTTCATCTAGGGGACTGGTTTGCTCCTTTTTGATAGCATTGACAGTTACTCTTTGCAAGAATGGTTTTGTTAGAGATTTGCATTTTATTTAATCTCCATAATTAGTGTTATATCCCTGACAAAGTTAGAAAGAGTTAGAAAGGGATACACAGATATTACAATTAAAATCATATGTGTGAGGGCGCCTGGGTGGTTCAGTCGGTTAAGCATCTGCCTTCTGGTCAGGTCATGATTTCAGGGTCCTGGGATCAAGCCCCACGTCCGACTCCTTGCTCAGCAGGAAGCCTACTTCTCCCTCTCCCCACTGCTCCTGCTCTCTCTCTGAAATAAATAAAATCTTAAAAAAATACTTTAAAAAAAGCTTAAAAAAAAATAGTATGTGTGATTTCAACTGTGAGGGACCGGTGTAACATTATTTTAGGCTGTGGCAGCCCTCAATCCATCACTCTTAATTTAGCATAAACAATGCAGCAGTAGTTTCGTTATATCATAAAGTGTATGGGCTTTGCAGTTAGAGAGACCAATTGAGATTATACAGAGGAGTTTATATCAAGAATTTGCAGATTTTGAAATAGTTAACTGGTGCCCCCTCCCCCAGAAACTGTTAGGGATAAAGTAAAGGAAAAGCACAGTGCCATGCAAAACCCACAAGATTTAGAGTAAAAAGACTTTAGTGTTTATCTGGTGCACATATGACTTTGGACATGTCCTGTAACCTCTCTGACCCTGTTTCCCAGCTACAAAATGACACTACAGGACTAACCTCAGCACGTTATTTTGAGTATTAAGTTCAATCACATGTGAGAAAAATGTTTTGTGAACCGTTCAATGCTCGATTAAAAATGGAAAAACATTTAATTTGCATTTTATTGTTTTTGAAATAGAACTGTTCCTGTCTTGGCCTGGGAGAAAAATTTCCTCTAACACTTGGCATCTTTTGAAAAGCTAATAATAAACTCTTCCACCAGTAGTTGACTCGTAATTATTTCATACGTTTGTGAAGGGAAGGAAACATGATACAAAGTAGTGATTTTAGACAAACTGTCAAAACATCCTTACAATAGTGACAACTTTTTGGTCAGGAAAGCATTCCCCATGTAGATGCAATGTGGAGTTTTAGAGCGGTTTTTCACTGAAACATCAACAACAGCTCGTAGCTATATTGTTAAAAATGAAATATGCATTATATTTAGTTGAACATGAAGTAAAGTTTTACAAAGATAGTTGAGTAGTAGGATCCAAAGATCCTCGGGTCATGATCCAGGGTCCTGGGATCGAGCCCCACATCGAGCCCCACACCAAGCCCCACACTGAGCCCCAGATCATCATATCATCCAGCTCCCCGCTCAGTGTAGACCCTGCTTCTCTCTCTCTCCCTCCCCCCTGCTTGTGCTTGCGCTCTCTTGCTCTCTCTCTCTCATTAGCAAAAATAAATAAATAAAACCTTTAAAAAAAAGAAGTGAAGGGAATTGTCTTGCTGCCCTCAATATTTTTCATATTTGTACATGAATGAAAATCAAGATAGTGACTATTGACTAATTCCAGGTGATGATAGGTAATACCACCAACAACTGGTTATTGTTAGCAGGACTCTAAGCACTGAATGGAGAAAAATGAGGAAGAGCAAAAGTAAATATGTAATAACAAAATAGAGCTCAGAAATTTAGAAATTTCACTCAGGTGGAAATGCCAATCATTTCCTCCCTGTCAAAATCTCTTCAGAGAGCCGGCTGCCAGCAGACTGTGAGGGCATCCTTTCAGGAATAGGGACCCTGCCCTACTAACTAGCTCTCTGACCAGCTAATTTGACCAGGAGCGGAGACACCAGGCTCAAACTGGGTCAATCACATTCTCAGAGACATGGAGGCAGAATTGGATGTTGTTGGCAATGAAGATGCAAGGTCATGAAAAGTCATTGCCAAAACTGGCAGTATGGCAACCCAAAGTCATCTGCCAGTGTTAGGAGGGAAAAGACACTAAAATCCTTACAGAGAAGCAGAATAACCAGTCGGCAAAGAGGAAAATGGAACAGATGTGAAACAAGGACAAAGAGAGATTAGGAAACCAAGCAGCTAGTTGGAGAAAGGGAGAGAAAGAGACAGAATGACCGAGAATCTGTCTGACCATGCATACTTTCTTCAGCTGGGTTCTGTATAATGTCTTAAAATAAATCTCCTTTCCTTTACTTGTGCTGGCTCCAGTGTGTTTGATTCCTTAGAACTGAGAGATATTTTAGTAAGACAGTCACTGATTGGATTAGAGCCAAAAGTATTAAAGTAAACAAGAAAGACATCTGAACAAATTGCATTTCCAAAACATATACTGAAGCTCACGTGACACTAAAAGTCTTTCATTGCTTATTTAATTTTGCGTAACAGCTTTATTGAGATATAATTGACATACTATAAAACTCACCCTTCTCTAATTGCCCTTTTACTTAAAATTTTTTTCAATTCCATCAAGCTTCCAGGTCTAGTGTCCAAGTCTACAAGTAGCCTTAATAACAAAGACAGAATGGCTAGTACAAGCAAATACACTATGGCAATAGAAAGTGACAGTTGACAGCCTAGCAGCAAAGGAGAAGCAGAAAAACTATAAATAGGAGAACAATAATTCCAAGGGGGAAAAAGAGAGCAATCTGGGGCCATCTAGAGTGTTTTCCTTAGGTTCTTTTAGTTCCGAGGAACAGCTCAAGTTACATCTAATATTAGGGGAAGAAGTTACAAGGAATGAAGAAAACAGGGATCTCAGCCCCACAGGGCCTCGTGGGAACCACTGAAGGCCAGATCACCAAGCCTCTGGAAGAACAGGCGCTGTCACAGAGCCAAACCTCAGGAAAACTGGAACCAGGACACCATCAAGAATCCAAGGTTACCCCAGGACTTCAGCATCAGGAGCTCGCACCTCGTCACCTCGGTGATTAGTTATTTATGTGACTTAGCTGTCCTCTCCGGCAACGGCTGGCCGTGTCTCACCGGCTTCCTCATCCTCTCTTTGGAATGTGTAAACGGCCAGTTCTTGACCTATTCCAACCTGCAGACTCATTTTGTTTGGCCAGCATGGTGCCTCCACATTGCTGTGAATTCCAGTCTTTGGGTGGGACTTGAATTTGGGAGTCTCTGGAATCTTTACTAGGCCCCACTACCTTCGCCACGCCCTCTTCTCTCAGCCACATAGCCTGCCGACTACTGAAAGTACTTGACTTGTGACTCCCGCGCGCTCTCTCTCTCTCTCTCTCTTCTACTGCCCAGCTTCCACGTACCATCGTATCCGGTTCCTCATAACTTTTGCTTTTTCTCCCCCATCGGCTCTCTCTACATATACCCTGTTAGCTCCCACTGCTAACTAGCAATTCCCAGTTCAGATTCCCCAAAGGGAGAATCTGGAGCACATTGCCCATTTTGGGCTCAACTTCTCCTACGGGTTCATATTGTAGAAGTCTGGCCAGCCTGGAGCATGGCCGCTTTAGGGCAGGTGTCCACTCCGTGTCATCAGCTGTGGCTGAGGAGCTCCAAGGCCTGCGCTGAACAGAGCCCAGCTGTCTGGGGCTAATGCCTCAGCCAGGCCTGTGAGCGGTGTAGCCAGTCACCTTGAAAAGGGACTGAGGGAAAAGGTGGCCACTGCACTTGTCCAGTGCAGTGGGTCGTAATGACCCAACTTTGCAAGCTTTAAAAAACCTGAGAGAACCAGGCTCCATCTAGCCTCCCCCAAGTAATAAAAGTCTAGGATGCTAGCATGGAGTCTTTAAGAAAAGGTTAAATTGTGTTTGCTTTCCTCTATTTAAGAATCAGTGATGTGTACAGTATACTTTGGAAGAATTTTCATTGAGAATTATAAAAGAAAAATAATGGAAGGTATTTAATACATACTCAGATATTTGAGAAACTTTGGATATCAAAAAGAAAATCTCATTTTCCTTTGAAATGGGAATTAGTCTTAGAAAGTTTTTAAGAACAGAAGCCCTGAAAGTTTTCTAATCCTGACTCTGATATTTACCAGCTAGCAAATTCTTTAGTAATTCAGTGCCTCAATTTCCTCATCTATAAAATAAGGGTAATAATAATACCAATCTCACAGGGTTGTCAGATTAATGAAACAATTCAAAACAAAACAAAACAAAACAAAAAACAAGCACACACCAAAAAAACCCCACCAAACCTTAGAGCATGTTCTTGGTGCATGAAGAGTACTAAAAAATGTTATTGTTGCTTTTGTTATTGTGTAAATAAGCAGGTTGTACACTAATACATGAGTCAGATTTTTATAATAGTTGATAATGATTGAGATTTTCCTCTTTGTATGTATATATTCTCTTTTCCTTGATACTTTATTCTAGGTCTATCACACAAATTATGTATTGCATTTCCATATGAAACAAACTGCTTTGATCAGATCAAATTGCTGTACCTTATAACAATAGTGTTTTCTTTGGGGGTATCTGAGCTTATTTTAACCCTAGTGCTGGTCTGTCTGTTCATTCACTTCCCTTGATGCCTAGACTGGAAGGCAACCCCTACAAGGCAATCTTCAGAGCAGGCTCCAATGCAGACAGTTGTCAATTTGAAAGTAAACACCTTTGAAAAACAACAAAGGCTATAGCTGATGCCAGAGCATTTATCTAAAGACAGTCTCTTTGGAGTCTCTGGCCAGTGCTAGGATGACTTCCTGCCTGGAAACGAGACAGGAAAGTGCTGGAAGGGGTGCATGCCAAAAGGGCTGGGGCCTGAAAGCAGTAGGGCTCAGTTAGTGAAACCATTAGAGTCAGCTAGGGAGCTTTAGAAAACACATCAGTGCTGTCCCGCCTTAGACCAATTAAATTCTAAACCTCTGAGGGGGGTGGGGAGGAAGAGAGCAAGCAGTTATACTTTTTTAAAGCTCCCCAAATGCTTATAACAGGTAGCCAGGGTTGAGAACCGCACCATTCCAGGGCTTCCTCTAATTTGTTTCTGCCACTGGGCCGGGCCTCCTCGGAAGAGAGGCTTCCGGGGAAGAACGGGAAAGCAGTGGACGTTGCCCATGAGCCTGCTCACCATAGCAGCCTCCTCAGGAGTTGGTCAGGGCTTGCCCTCTGCTCAGCACTTTGCAGAGCCAAGTGGGAAGGGAAAAGAAGATTATGATTCACGTTGCCTGCCCTCACAGAGCTCTCAAAACAGCTGGGGAGTCCATATTAGCACATGAGAAATGGGGGCAGAACCGTGAGGCATTAGGCTACAGCTGAGATTAAAAGGCCATGCTCTGAGAGTTCCACCAAGGGGGAGGCGAAGGTCGACCAGGAGAAGATGGAGCCTTCTAAGGATGTGGAAGAGATGGGCACAAAGGAAGCACGAGGAAGGCAGGTAGGAGAACCAACCACAGAATGAGCAAGAGTCACAGAAAAGGCCTGGGGTGGCACAGTGACAAGACCACTTTAGGGTGCAGGATGTCCCTGGAGAGTAGCAGGAAATCCACTTGGATGATTTAAGTAGAATGGGGCCAAATTATGGAGGGCTGATGTCCTAGCCTGAGTAATGTAAACACCATGCGGTAGGGAGTAGGAAGGCATTGTGGGGTCTTGAGTAATGATAGTATTTTCCAGGAATCTAATAGAGCATTGGAGGAGACCAGAGGCGGCAAGACCGGGTCATACCACAATCCCAATGTGAAAGATAAATAAATAAAGGCCTATGTGGTCACCGTGGAAGCACAAAGAAGAAGAATAAATCCTAGAAATAGGTTTACATTCCTTTTCTGTGTGCTTATTTTGAGTTTGACTTTTATCAGACTATATAATACATGCATATTATAAAATTTGAGAAATCATGGGAGAGTAAAAAGGAGAAAATTCTCATGCATAATCTTTCTAAACACAAGTAACCACTGCTTTGACATTTCTTCTCATTTTTTCATTTATTTTAATGCAGTTGTTATCTCACTGTCTAAGCAAGTTTGTATCCCATCTTTAGTAGCGTAAGAGTGTGAGAATTTCCCCCCATCATTAACAGCTTTGAGCTTTAATTTTGTAGCTGTGTGGCCTTCATTGGTATGGATACACTGTGATTTACTTGTAGGACAACAACTTATGAATTGCTTTCAATTCTTCCCCTGTTAAAGCAGTGCGGGGTAGAAGTACATCTCAGGCATTAATCTTTGTCCATCTCGATGGTACGTCCATAGGATAAATTTCTAGATGTGCCATTACTGAATAAAGAGTTTTCAAAAATTTAACGTTTTTGCTACTTACTGAGAATTTGCTTTCCAAAAGTATTAAACTAATTTGTACTCCTGCCAACAGAGTATAGCAATGCTGGTTTCACTCTAATTATCTTTGCTAATTTGCTAGAATAAAAAATGAAATCAATTTGTATTTTTTTGTTGTTTATGAGGATGAAATTTTTATGTGCTTATTATTAGCCACTTGTACTTCCTCGCTTATAAATGGCCTGATCATTTCCCCCCATCACACAATAGTAAAAAAGGAACAAATTTTAAGACTTAGCAATATACAGAAGATGAAAAAGAGAGAAGATTAAAAGTTGTCATGTTCTTGGCAAAAATGAACATGACAAAGCAAAAAAAGAAACATATAAATGAAACGAAAGGTTAAATAGCAATCTAGAAAAAATACATATGGAAGAAAAGAAGTAGTTTCCATAAAATATGAAGTGTATATACCAATCCATCGGTCAACAACCTAATAGAAAAATGGGCAATTAACATGAACAAATAGTTCTAAGAAAGGAAATACGAGTGAATATTAAACACAAACAACCTCATAATAAAATATGTAAGTTAAATGAAAATGAGATCACGTTTCACTTAACAGATTTACAAAGACCAAAATGTCTAATGATAGACTTTGTCAAAGAGGATGCTGGAAAACAGGCATTCATCCATTGTTGATAGACTGTTAATTTATGTGATCACTTTGGGGGAGAAGTGGGCAATAGATATCAATATGGAAAATTAGACATATTCTTTGACTCAACAATTCCACTTTTAGGAGTTTATCCTACAGATAATTCACAATACGTATGAAATAATATATAACTCAGATAATATATATAATATATAATAATATATAACTCAGATAATCATTGCAAATTTGTTTGTAGGAGCATAATATTGGAAACAACCTAAGGTATATCAATAGGAGGTCATTTCAGTGATGTAGGGTGTCTCTGTACTGTTGAATATTATGCATCCATTAAAAAGAACAGTGTACCCTTGTAGGTACTGATATAGCATTGCTCCAAGATACATTGAGTAAAAAAGGAAGGTGCAAAGACTCTCTGTAAAAGGGGTGGGGTGGGGAACATACATATATATATATATTTGCTTACATGTGCACAGACTTGTTTTGGATTTATACATAAGGCAGTAATAATAGTTGCCTGGGGGAGGGGTGCTGAAGGGGTGGGACAGATGTTTTTACCTCTAGAAAATCTTCTCTCTATCCTCTTGTTCCTTTTGAATTTTGTATCATACTGCTGCAATGGGAAAATGTAACTCTTAAGAATATGATGACGGCTTTCCTACATTGTGTGAACTCAAGGTTCAAAAGGGCAGCTGCTTGGATCCTCTCCCAGTTGCAATTTGGACACAGCTGCATCAGCTAGTGTTCTCCCCTGGACTGTCAGTCCAAGATGACAGGGGCTGTATACATTGACCTCCCTGTTGAATCACCAGCATCTAGCCCTGATGGGAGGTGCTTAACAAATACGTCTCAGATGACTACCAGGATTCTAACTTAATAGAAAAATGGAAGAGCCATAGAGAGAAACAGATTAATGTGAAAGGAAAGACTCAGAGACAAAAGCATGTAGGAGGGAAAAGAAGGTTCTTTGCAAAAATGTTGCAAGGGAATCAGGCTTCAGAAGGACTGGCACAGAGCCAGCCTGCTCCTTCCGCACCAGCACTGGGCGGCTACAGTGGTGTCAAAGCCGGCTGGGAGAAATGCAGCTGGAGAGGCGGGCGGGCAAGTTGCCATGGGCCCCCGACACCACGTAAAGAAATGAGAAGAACGAGAGAAGTTAGAAACGGAGAGCCCAAACATATTGTTCGGACTATTTTGGCTTCAAGAGAGAGATCTAAACCAAAGAGGGAGTTTATTGGCTTGAGTAACTGGAAAGTCCAGAGATTCAACAATATCATCAGGATATTCTCTCTCTTTCTCCACCTCCACACCCACTTTTCTGTGCTGGCTTCATTCTCTTGCAGACTCTTTCCACATGCTGGCTTCTGGCAACTCCAGCTTTTCAATGAACAAACAAGTGATCCCAGCAGTTCCTAATAATTCCAGTAAAAGCCTTAGAACTGATTCTTACTGGACAGCTTATGCCACATGACCATCCCTGAATTAATCACTTTCTGAAACACTAGTAGGCCAGGCAAAGGTCATATGATCATCCCTAGGAGTGGTGGTGGTTAACACCATTCTAACCTTATGACCCAAGAGTAGGGGGGAAGGGGTAGGTACCCAAAGAAACTGGGATGCTGTTTCCAAATACAAAGATGCTGAACAGGTAAAAGCAACACTAGCACCCCACTCGAGGCAAAAACAAAAGATTAAGTGAAGATTGTCCCTTTCTTTAAAAATAAAAATTGGTTGGGATTTTTGGAAAGAGAAAATACTAGACAAGGTGGGGGCAGTCATGGGAGCAAACTCTGGAAGAAGTAGGAAGGAATGGGGTTCAGATGAAAAGACTGGTGGTGGAGAGTAATTGTGGATTCCTAGGGCTAATCCAGCCCCCTTACTCCTCTTATGTGGGCCTCCCCTGCCCACTCCACATACACAAAATTAGGATCCCTTATAGGACCATTCGAATTCGACCTGAACGTATTCGGTAACGGATAGGTCATGATTTTGGAAAGTAGTTTTATCATCATCCTGGTTTGCTTCTTTAAAATGTCTGCTTGTCAGTGAGCTGAAACCCAGTTGTCAGTCTGTCCTCAGGATTAAAAAACCTTCAGGCTACTCCTCTCATCAGATGATCCTTGACGTGTTGGAAGACACAGTCCTGTCCCAGTCTTTCCTCTTTTGGCCAAGCACAACCAGTTCCTTTAATCATGTATCAGGTGACATGGTTTCCAGATTTTTTTATGGCCTAATTGTCTTTCTCTGGATTCATGCTGGTTTATATGTGTCTGTCTTTAAAAGGTGCTTAGATATAAGCCTCCAGATGAGGCCTTACCACTGCTGAGTTCAATGGGACCATTGCCTCCCTTTATCTGGACCCTATATTTTGCTGATGCAATTGAAGATTTCATTGGCTTTTTTTTTTTTTTCAACAACCGTATCACAACTCAGTCATATTGAGCTTGTTACCAACAAAATCCCCAGGTCTCTTTTCTCATGAATGGTTGCCAAGTCAGGCTTTTCGTAATTATGCAAGTGGTACTTTTTTGAGCCAACAGAATGGAACTTCCTAGTTTTTTTCTTTTAAATCTTTCCTCATTTCTTTCAGGCTCCATCCTGTTACTTGTTCTGCCAAAACGTGACCCTTTAGAACTAGGTGGTATAAGGCCTGTAGACCTCGCTACAAAAGAAGGAAACTGTCTGGTATTCCATTTACTCAAGTGTTTTTTGGCTTATGCATGGGCCAGTGCTCATGCCTATTCCTGAATAATCTGGCTTCTGCTCCTTGCTAATGCCTTGGTCATAATAATTGGGCAGCCTTTCTAGCCCATGGCTGTTGTGCACGTGTGCACATGTGTGTATCAGATGATAAGCTTTGACCTGTGGTTTCAGGTCAGTTACTGCCAACCTTTGCCCCCACTCAAGCTTCATGCTTGCCGTTCCAGATGAGCAGACACTGGTGCCAGGAAGCTGTTCCACCCCCCTCCCATGGACAATGAAACGGTATCAGCCAGGATAGCTCCAGAGGCATTTGGAATTGGTCACATTTGAGCTGTGCTTTTCAGCAGAGTTATCAGACCTCTAACTCATCACCATGTAGCCAGATGGTCTGATGAGTCTTTGACCCAAGTCCCAGATTCTAGATGTCCCCCACTCCACCTCCTTACTGGAACTAAAGACCTCTGTATTTCAGCTGTGTCATCTAGGACCTTGACTTCCTTATGACTCCCTCATCTGGTTCACAGAAGACCCTTTTCATGGGGCTATACATCTGCTTCCAGAATTTGGAAGGGCCTCTCTGATCTAAGATTTGTATACCCACTTACTGCCTTAAGATGCTCATCGCTAGAAGCTTCTCCTACACATTGCCCCAGGTCCCTTGGACTAGACCCTTTGCATGTAGACACACTAAAAAGTGAACTGAAATTCACCTTGTCGCTTTGACTCGATGATTTTAACTGCTGACCTCTTCCTGATTGGAGCTAGCTCCTTTGCTTCAGTTCATCGCCACTGCTTTCTTGGCCCCCAGTGCTGCTCTCCTATTAGCTTGAACCTGCTTCTGTACCAAGAGGTCCTAGGTACTTGAGGCTCTGGGATAGCGCCAATCATGATCATTAAAGAAAATGTGCGACTGAGACCTGAGGATGTGGTCAAAAGTGGAGCCTCTTCCCTAACCCAAAGAAGGAAGGCACATTGTGCCAGGGGTAGTTACCAACTGCCCTTGCGTCCTGTCTCTTGTAATACATTCATTGAAGGCACCCTGAAAGAAGGACCAAGGTCTGAGACTCTCACTATAGTGTAGGACGCATACCTCAAATATTTGAAGGGCCTACCTGTTTGGCAGGATTTATTTCTCAGTTTCCCCCACAAAACTCTACAATAGCTCATTGTCAGGTTGTGTCAACAGCAATAAAAAGATAATACATTAGTGCTTCTTGCTCCCATATTCTGTGTCCCTGAAGAAGAAATGCTGGCTTGAAAAGCAACAGTGAATAAAACCATCAGTGATGTTCTCTTCACCTTTCCAACCTTGTTTCATGCGATGCCCTTTTTTAAAAGCAGTACTTTAAAAAGAGGAACCAGATGTTTTCCTAAGGGGAAATTTCTGACACCCTCTCTCCGAAAAATAAGGCACTGGAATTGAAAGACCATACACTCAGGATTTTCCAGGTTGTGATCACAGTAAAATAGTGGGTGACATCACCTATGGGAGAGAAGTTTTCATGAATTGACACAGTAAATTGTGTATGAGAAATAATTACTAAATCTAACAGGAAATTCTATAAGAATTCCTAGATACTGGGGCGCCTTGGTGGCTCAGTTGTTAAGCGTCTGCCTTCGGCTCAGGGTGTAATCCCGGTGTTCTGGGATTGAGCCCCACATCAGGCTCCTCCGCTGGAAGCCTGCTTCTTCCTCTCCCACTCCCCCTGCTTGTGTTCCCTCTCTCGCTGGCTTTCTCTGTCAAATAAATAAATAAAATCTTTAAAAAAAAAAAAAGAATTCCTAGATACTGAAATACTCCTCCTTACCAATCCAAAATTAGTAGATCAGAAAGGGAAAATAATTTTTCTTGTATTTGTTAGCCAATCTAAGATTAAACTGAAAAACCAAGCCTATATGTGTGGGACATTTTTATAGCAAAATAGAAAGTACCTGGAAGGCAATCCAAATAAAATCATCTAAAAAGAAGGGATCCTGACATATATGCCAAGGAACTATTCATGAGAATGTTTAGACCAGATCCAAGAATGTTAATCCACTGGCTCCTATGCTGATTATTTTGGGACAGAACACAGATTTCAAAAAGAAAAAAACATAAGATAGCACTCAAAGACACTGCCAATTCTGAATTTGAAGATGTTAACAAATGTACTCAGCATTTCTTTCATCAAAGAAAGTCAAAATGCAGCTTTGTATTTAATACAGACTGTGTAAAGGGTTTAAGATAATATCATTTATTTCAGAATAAAAAGTATGAAGAACCATAAGGAGTAAGGAATTAGAAGAGGGAAGAAGTGAATGAATTCAAGAGCTCCTATGGGAAAATAAATAAGATTGGCTGTTCCTCTGAGATAGGAGGAAAGGTAGAGACAAAGAAGAAGCAGAGAGAGATGACATAGAGATAGGGAAGACTAAGAGGTTGATGCTCGCCAAAGGCCTGGATGTTTCCAGCAAAGGAGAATGGGTGGGAAGCTATCTTTGGTTCCCTCACTAGATGGTAAGATCTGTCAGGGCAGGGATTGGGTCTTTTTTGTTCCCTACTGTAATACCCATCACCTAGCATCACAGGTGGCATATTGTCGATTCTCAATTTGTATTTGTTGAATAAAATGAATGAAAGAATGTGGAAGTTGGGAACTTAGAAGAACAGGAAATGCTGGGCATAGCTATGTTAGAAATCAGTAAGAAATGAATAATGGGGTTGCAAATTTGAGGTTAGCCGGTATGCAAAGTTCGGAAGCTAGAATGGAAAAGCAAGCACATTGGAATTGATGTGACCGAGAGAATGGGATGCAAAAGGAGTTAGAGGGTTCAGTATGCATGAAAGGGTGACAGAAGACAGGCTGGAAATGGGGTCAAAGATGAAGACCTATTGGAAGCAGCAATTGACTGTCAAGGTCATGTGATTACAAGCACTTCTGAGGGCTTTAGGC
Organism: Ursus maritimus; assembly: GCF_017311325.1. Classification (NCBI taxonomy): domain Eukaryota; kingdom Metazoa; phylum Chordata; class Mammalia; order Carnivora; family Ursidae; genus Ursus; species Ursus maritimus. The sequence continues at coordinate 45,075,352 of NW_024427107.1, read as the reverse complement.
AAGGAGCCCCCTTAAAACACTGGTGTAGCACATATTTTTGTCACAGACTAAGTAAGCGTCCAACTCAAATTTTTACTCTCACTTCTGTGACTGTTCAGACATGGACTGTGTCTGATTTGTTTTCTCTTGTCACCAGTATGGTTTTTTTTTAAAATTTTTTAAATTAAATTCAATTTAATTAACATATGATATATTATTAGTTTCAGAGGTAGAATTTAGAGATCCATCAGTTGCATATAAAACCCAGTGCTCATTCCATCAAGCGCCCTCCTTAATGTCCATCACCCAGTTACCCCATGCCCCCACCCACCTCCCCTCTAGCAGCCCTCAGTTTGTTTCCTAGAGTTAAGAGTCTCTTACGGTTTGTCTCCCTCACTGTCTTAATTTTATTTTTCCTTCCCTTTCCCTATGTTCATCAGTTTTGTTTCTTAAATTCCACATATGAGTGAAATCATATGATATTTGTCTTTCTCTGACTTATTTCACTTAGCATAATACACTCTCGTTCCATCCACACGTCATTACAAATGGCAAGATTTCATTCTTTTGGGTGGCCGAGTAATATCCCATTGTATATATATGCCACATCTTCTTTATCCACTCATCTGTCAATGGACATCTGTCACCCAGTATGTTAATCAAATGGATAAAAAAAGGGAGGAAAGAAGAAATTAAAGACATGATTGACATGTGTCATGTCTATTGAATTTATGAGCTATTCTAGTCCTTTCTTGGGTGGCTGGGAGAGCGGAGAGAGCACCCTGAAGGCCTCGGGCACACTGCAAGAGTACAAGGTGGTGGGGAGCTGCCTGCCCACCCCAAATGCCACACTCCACCCTTCTCTCGCATGCGGAGATTTGCACCTGATCATGTGGTCACCAAGTCCCTCTTCTGGCACTTTCTAAAGAAGATGAAGTCTTCAGGGGAAATTGTTGACTGCAGACAGGTGTTGGAGAAATCTCCCTTGTGGGTAAAGAACGTCGGCATCCAGCTGTGCTGTCACTCCCACAGGGGCTCCCACAGCACAGGCCAGGAGCTGACCGCTGCAGGCGCTCTCACCCTGTGCTTTGAGATGTGGACACTGGCACCACACTGGGCCCGCTCAAGCCAGATCATGAAGGTGAAGGAGACTGCAGCCCGCAAGTGCCACCGACCAACCGTCAAGCAGTTTCAGGACTCCAAGATCAAGTTCCTGCTGCCTCCCTGGGTCCTGCATGGCCAGGGCAAGCCAGGCTTCACCACCAAGAGGCCCGACACCTTCTGTTAGATGCATAAGTCTCCAGGTCTGCCCAAATAAACCCCTTTGGAAAACCAGGGTACTCAGAAAAAATAAAATAAAATAAAATAATTTTTTTTAATTATGAAGTATCCTAATTTTTCTCTGTGTATTGATGTATCTAAACATTTGGATATGTGTGTATAATACTCACAAATGCACCATCATAAACATCCACATATTTTCTGCAATATTGGGGTTGACAACAAAGATTGGAAAATCCGTCAGTTAGTTATGTTCTATCTTCTGTGCTGTAGGATGGAGCCAAGATCTGGTAAATACTGAGCTTGGAGACCCAGGAGACAGACTGAAGATTTGGAGCTGCTGAGGACTGAAAAGTAGAACCAAATTCCTGGGTACAGGCATCTTGTCCAGAGGGCAGTTACTGAAAGGAAAGGGCCTAGAATGACACAGTTTGACCAGAATCAAAGACCATGGAACTGGTCAAGTCAAACAGAGGGACAAATAAGCAGACACTACACAGGAAGTCAAAATCCAGAATGACTGTGTGTTTGCTTCTTTGGAAGACCCAAAAATCAAACCCTCTGCTCAGAGCCTTTAGTTTTAAGTTCTCTGTCTTCAATACCAAACATATTTTCTTTATTAGGATTTTCTATTTAAAAGATGAATCTTTTGATTAATTTTCTTATCACCTCTTACTTATACGGGTCTTTCTATTTCATTTGTTTTAAATTTTTGATGACATTATGCAAATACATATATTCATATATTTAGTTTCTCGGGCTGGAAATTCTTCACTTGTGAAAAATCAGTGCAAAGGTACATTAGAAGCTGAATTAAGAGAAAAAGCACTCATTGTTAGATTGGAGTGAGATGGGAGTGGGCTTTGGAAGGAGAAGAGAATGAAAGGAACTTCCTCTCTCCTCCAGACTTCCTACTTAAGTCTTCTAAATGTAGTATTTCAGGAGAATCCATTGTTCACTTTAAAGAAAAAACTCTGTACTTGTTTTCCAATTGGGTCTATAAATCAGTAAAATATTAAGGTGGAAACAAAGAAATACCTCTTGGTGATTGACCATCTACTTTAGTCATCTGTCCTTGAATTTGATTGTGCTGCAGATTTGTACTTCTGAAAATAGAATGTCTCAAGTATTGTTTCTAAATCCTCTTTTGCTTGCTCCCAAATTATTTCTCTTCTATTCAAAACTGAAATGCAGAGATCATTTAAAAGATCTCCTGTGAAGTATGGGACCAGCATTGTATAAAATCTGGACTGGGCACCCTCCTCTTCTTGGTAAAAATAAATTATAATACAACTTTAGTGTATCGGAATCTTTATTTGAAGAAAAACCATCTCAAAATGACAGCATTGTAATAATTATTCAGTTTTCCCCTCATATCCTTGAGATATATTGTTTTAAAGTTTTGATTTTATCACAGGATATAAAACCCCTAGAAACAAATTGAAATTGAACACAGATCACTAACCCTGAGACTTCAGATGTTTTTCTCCCTGAGACTTCAGATTATTTTTCTCCTTTGCTTAGTTATTCAACTATTTTAAAATCTTAGTCTCTTTAATCACTGATAGGAATATTGGCTTGGCACAGTCATTTTAGCTCCAAACTTGTGATGTTTGGTTTTTGTTTTCTTTTTAACTCCGAAGTATGAATTTCGGCAAGGTAACAAGTTCTTCCTTCTAGACCCAAACATTAGATGATGGATTCAAGGTACTACATGTCATCTCTTGTCCACCTTTTTACATCACACAGGCTTCTAATTAGTCATTTTGGATTTGGACCACATTTGCCAGGAAATAACTGTTTAAATATGTCTTCTAACACATTTCTGATGGGATTCCCCTGGCAAAGGTAGATGGGATTTTTAAAATTGGATCCATACTAGAAACAGAATTGTGTTTGGTAATCACTGATGAGTTTCCTGGCTAGCATACACGGAGCTAAAGTGACAACACCATCGAACAGAATGGAGGGCAAAAAATGGGCGGGGTAGGGGGAGGATGGCACCTGCAAAAACAGGCTGCCCACTGACAGCAGGGGTTAGTTTGTGCTTAGTTGCTTTTCCTACTGTTTTCTCCCGCCTTTAATGTTTTGTATCTTCTTGCTGTTTCAGTGCTGGATTCTGCCAAAAATATTAAACACAATTTGACACACTTGAAAGCCACTGAATCCAATATCCACTCGTCTTAAAATAACTCTATTGATAATAGCTCATTTTTACTGAGCTATTACTAAGCGCCATGTGCTAAATACTTTTATATTTATTACTTCATCTAATTCTCACAGAAACTCTAAGGAGGTACTTTTATTACCTTCATTATATAGATGAGGAAACAGGAATTTAGGGACCTTGGTTTATGAATATTCATCTCCTTGTATTAACAATTTTAGACCTTTTACTGGAATAGCTCTGAGAATCCAAATATACACATGTATTTTTTTCACCCACTGAATATTAACACTTACAGGTATAATCAGAATAAAGGACAGCCATAAGACAGGTTCTAATATTTTTCAAGTTTTTTTTTTTTAAAGATTTTATTTATTTATTTATGTGACAGAGACAGCCAGTGAGAGGGGGAACACAGCAGGGGAGTGGGAGAGGAAGAAGCAGGCTCCCAGTGGAGGAGCCCGATGCGGGACTCGATCCCGGAACGCCGGGATCACGCCCTGAGCCGAAGGCAGACGCTTAACGACTGCGCTACCCAGGGGCCCTAATATTTTTCAAGTTTTAAAAGAGTGTCTTCAGTAATTCTGCTTCTATGTATATACTCTAGAGAAATTCTCCCATATATGCAAAAAAGACATGTATAAGAAAGCACATTTATATGGAACTTAAAATAAATAAACTAGATTTCCATGTATCAGCATGGGTAGATCTCGAAACAATGTTAAGCAGGAAAAAAAAAAAGGAGGCTGCTGTAGAATGATACGATTGATACAACATCATTCATGTAAAAATGTTGTTTAGTAAAAACTATGTTTAGACATAAAACAACAGAATATGTTATTTGGGAATATGCACTTAATGTCGTAAAAGAATGTGAACGAGAAGGGTAAAAATTTCAGGATAGAAGTTACCACTGGAGGAGAGAAATGGGACTGGGGTGGGGAGAGGTAGAAAGGAGGTTTCAACTCTATAATGTTTTATTTCTTTTACTTTAAAAAATAATACAAGTAAGAAAAAATGTTAACCTTTGTTCTTTCAGGCGCTCTTCGGGTTTGTTCCCTTTTTCTCTGAAAGTTTTGTATTTTAAGAAAGATAAATGGGTATATTCACCCTGATAAGGGGCAGAAATCACTGTATTCAGCATGATCTCCTTAAATTTAGGGTGAAAATTTTTTGAAACAGATTTAAGTAGATGCCCAATTTATCCATAAAGTAACATAGAATATCTAGCGTTAAGTCTTATAAATTCAGTGCAACCTCCAAAATAAGCTAGTTGTAAAATGTGTTTCTCAGTAATTCCATCACAGTGAATTTCTTTATGTGGTTTTATGTTATCCGCAAACCACAGGGAGCCAGCCTCTCCCTCCCCCGACTCCTGCAATATTACCAAGGCCGGCAGTAAGAATAATTGTCTGGAGACTCTTACAGGCCACATACTTCTGGCCAAAAACTCCTTCTCATGGGTCATCATTATTATCTGGACTGCACATTCTCAAATCTGATTCCCTGACCTGTCCCCCTCCTCTCCCTTTCTTCATGTCCAACAGCACAGGATTTCATTATGAAGGTAAACACCCTGAATGCTATCTAATCAGGCTATGTAGTTTCCTTAGCGAGTGTTCCTCATTGCATTATTTGGTATAAGGTTCTGGGTCATATCTAAAAATATTGCAGCTTGAAAATTAATCTTTTGTTCATCTTCTTTCGTTTGAATCTTTTCACTTTCTAGATAATGAGGTAGTTGAAGAATGCTAAATCCAGCATTACTTAAAATGCTATTCATTTTGCTAATACTATATTTTGAAGTGAGGAAATTATTCGTTGTGTACATTTTTAAATAATCCCTTTCAGTTTTATAACTAACAATCAGTACCAGTTTGTTTGTTGGCATGTGTTCATACACATTTTTTTATACCTGCCTTGTTTCAACAAGGATAAAAGATGAGTTACAGATACATACAACATAGCACCCAAGAAATTAAATCTGAAGTTAGTAAAGAAATGGAAATAGTCACTCTTGACTTAAGTAGGTAAAGTGCATCCTGTTCAGTCTTATCTGCAGGCCAGAAGGAGGCCACATAATACAGTTCTAAACTTCCTCATAGCCAAGAGAAATACTGTCAGTTCCACAATTAGGTATCCAGAAGACAAAACAAATGGGGATAATAAACAAGGGGAAAAGGGAAACACAACTATACCAGGTGCTAAAGTCAAAGAAAAACATTCTCAAGATACAGTCACAGAGAATAAATATAGCAACAGTTTTCATGGTGCTTTCTTATAAATCCCTTAATGTAAGTCCAAAGTATTGCACCAAAGTAATTTCATTAAGGAAATCTGAGAGGAAGGAGTCATGGCATGGGATTGGAGACCGGAAGGGTAGGAAGGGGGTGGGTGAGACACAATCCAAGCGCTAAAGGGTTGCAACTGTTGGTTTTGACATGAGGCTCCTTACCAGGCTAATGATATAATGTGTCTAACCCAGGACCCTTTGAGAGTGAAAGGGGTACCATCAATAATTAAGTCCCCACAACAGGTATAAGCCAAGATTTCTCTGAGCAAACTGGGACATATGGTCATTTTAAGTCCTTGCTCATCACCCACTGACACCCTGCTTCCAGTGCAACCCACCACTGTAGACCTAGTCAGCCAAACTCACCCCATCCAACATGCAGTAAGTCTAACCAGCTCTAGTTTTAGGGGGCTCTGAGGATTTCTAGCCCAGGTGACCAACTCAGGGTAGGCTAAGTCATGAATCAAACAAATAGGGAAGGTAATTAAGAAAGACTGGAATAAGCAATGGGTTATAGTGGCCTGAGGATCCAGTCTCCACTAAGAGAAGGTTAAAGGAGATATCACTTCTGATAATGGGTGGGCAGGACAATGAACCAGACTGTAGGTAACTGGATGGGTCCCATGAAGAGGAATGAGATACCCTCCTTCCTAAAGAGCCCAATGAGAGATCCTGTGGAAGAAAACTTCTAGAATTTGAGATATTACCATAATGGCTGAAGCACTTAAGCTGTAGTTCTTAAAAGTGTAATATGAATTTCCTGGAGAGTTTGTTCAAAACGAGATTCCAGGACCCCAACCTCACAGATGATGATTCTGTAAGTCTGAGATACAACCCAGCAATCTATTTTAACAGATGCTCCAGGTGATGCTGACAATGATGGTTCTAGGCTGTACTTTGAGAAATACCACCCTAAAAGCTGATTCATAGCCCTTTGGGGAGTCTAATCTTCCCACCAGAAAGAGTACCTTGGGCTGGCTTTGGGGAGGATATGGTGCCATGTCCCCCATGGAAGGTCGTGAGCAAGAGATGGAGCAGGGAGAATAGGTGGATCAGAGCAACTCAGCTTTCAGCTGCCTGAAGGATTTTGCCATTGAGGGGCCTAGGTTTCTCAATTCGGAAGAGAAAAGTCCTTTCCTCTCCAGATTCCCTATATGGTCCTAACAATTAAGAGAACCACCCGAGGAGGGATGCAGATGACCCCATTTTTAAGATCCTAGCTGAATCGACTCCCACTCTAGCCATCTTCCCTTTACGTAGTAATAGCAGCTAATATTTATTGATGGTTTACTACATGCCAAGCTTAAGAACTGTAGCTGCTTTCACTCATTTAGTCCTGAGAACAATGCAATGGGTTAGGTACTATTTTTCCTTCTATTTTATGATGGGTTATGTTGAGGAGGGCCACTGTGAAGCCCATCCGTGGTGCAATGTGCCCAGTGTGGTCTATTTCCGTGGCACCCGTTGTGGTCATGCAGAACAAAACCCTCACGCCTTAACCCCTGGGCCCAACACTGTGGGTCACAGGAGCTCAGTAATTTTCCCAGGGTCCCACAGCTAGAACTCAAGCTCTGAAACCTCATACATGAGACAAAGGAGGGACTTATATAAGAAGAAACATCTATGACCATGCCAGGTCGGGAACTGAACCAACTTGAGATCAATATGCTTATTCACACGGGGACAGGTCAAAGTGAGAAGTCAGGAAGTAGCACATTCCAGTGAATCAACTGTGGCAACTGAGAATCTCCCAAGTCTTCCTGGATGAGGTCCCAAGACTGCCTCCCCAAGCCATATTAAATGATGGTGGAGAATAAAGCCCCCAAGCTCCCATTTCTGCTTGCATTTTTTCCCAGTGAAATAACGCTTAGGCCAAGCTTCTTGCCTCCAATGTCCTGTCCTATAACATGTTGTTTCTATGACACTTTTGGCCCTGGTGTTAGGGTGATTTTCTATGTGTCTGTTTCTCTAACAAGTTTACAAGCTTCTTGAAGGCAAGGACAATGCTTTATCACATTTGCCTCTCTCGATGCCCAGGGAAGACCTCTTTGCTGTCTCCCTTATGTGTTAGGCTTTAAGCTACCTGCTTTCAAAATCTAATGGGAAAGATCTACAAATAATAATGAAGCACTTTACATAGAAAATTTTGGAGATAAGCACAGAGAAGATGGGTTTGACCTAGCCTACAAGAATCAGTGAAGGTTGTTAGATTGAGCCAGGCACAGAAGGGGAGAGCACATCCTAGGCAGAGTAGACAGCATGTACAAAGAAAAGTAAATGCTCATGTGTAAGAGAGAGGGAGGAAAGATGAAGGAGGAAAGAAAGGGAGAAAGGAGACAGGATTTGTGGTATTATAAGTAGTTTGACATGGCTGAAAATTTCACTTTGTGACACCAATGGAGTGGACTATGATTGGGGTGGAAAAAGAGTATGAGCTGTAGAGCCAGACTACCTTGCCTGCATGGTCCAAATCCCAGCTCTGCCACTTGCCAGCTATGTAACTTTGGGCAAATTACTTACCCTCTCAAGCCTCAGATCCTAATTTGTTAATGCGATAAAAATAGTACCTATCTTGGGGTGCCTGGGTGGCTCAGTCTGTTAAGCATCTGCCTTTGGCTCAGGTCATGATCCCAGGGTCATGGGATCCAGCCCCACACCTGGCTCCCTGCTTAGCAGGGAGTCTGCTTCTCCCTCTCCCACTCCCCCTGCTTGTGTGCTCTCTCTCTCTCTCTCTTTCTCTCTCTCTCTTTCTCTGTTAAACAAACAAACAAACAAACAAACAATCTTTTAAAAAAAAATAGACCTATCTTTTGGGACTCTTATGATAATTAAATGGCTTAATACTTCTAAAGCACTTAGAACAGCACCTGTCAGGTAACATGTATTCAACAAAGAGTAGCGGCATTGTTCTTTTTCTCTCATTCCTTTCTTTTACTCCATTCCAAGCAAGTCTTACCAATTCTACCTCTAAAACAAATACCAAAACCATCCTCTTCTGACTCCACCTTAGTCCAAACAACTAAGATTTCTTTCCTGGATTCTTGAAGTAGCCTCATGATTGATCTCCCTTCTTCCACTCTTGCTCTGCCACGATGATCCCCAGAGCAACCAGAGTGATCCTTTGCAGAGGTATATCAGCTGTCACTCCACTTAAAAATCCGTTGCGTCTAACCACACATCATATCAACCATTTAGAATTCTCCTTATCAGGATCTCAAAATGTCTTAAATCATCTGGCTTCCTTGTACCTCTCTAACCCCATGTGCTATACTCCCTCTTACTGACAAGGCTTCAGCCTCTAGCTCCCTGGAACTTGGCAAGTTTGTGTTGCAAGGATCTTTGCACCTGCTCTTCCCTCTACCTTCCCCACCTCTTAACTTGTTTGCCTCCTTTTTGTCTTGTAGAACCCAGCTCAAATGTCAGAGGAATAGACTTATTTTCAGATGTTAAACTAAAGTAACAGCCTCCCTGGTTTCTATATGTCATGCAGGTAAATTTATTTCCTTTCCTATATTTCTTTGTTGTTTTTTCTGCCTTTCCCAACTGTGTCACCCCACTCCCCCAGACTGTAAGCTCTATGAGACCAGGTACAAGGGCTATCTTTTTCATTTCTGTATTCCCAGTTTCTGGGGAAACTCCCCACCTTCCCCGCCATACACATACTTGGCACTAAATATTTATTGAATTGATTCTTCTTTTGAAAGTATTATTTATTTATTTGACAGAGATAGAGAGAGAGCACAAACAGGTGGAGTGGGAGAAGCAGGCTCCCTGCTGAGGAAGGAGCTCGATCCCAGGACGCTGGGATCATGACTTGAGCCCAAGGCAGCCGCTTAACCAACTGAGCCACCCAGGTGCCCCAGTTGAATTGATTCTGAATGAATTAGAAGAGAATAGGGAAAGAAAGGAGAATGCTGCCAAAAATCAAGGCACCGGGGGCCAATTATTGTGCTTTTGCAGTAACCTGGTGAGAAATGATGAGGCCCTAGCATTAGTTTTCAACCATGGCTATGCATTGGAATCACCTGGAGAGGTTTTTTTAAAATCCTGATGCTAGAGTGTCATCCTCAGAGATTCTGACTTAATTAGTGGAGGCAGCCTGGGCATCGGGATTTTTTTAAAGCTCCTCGGGGGATTCTGATGTGGAAAGTGGAAATCACTGCCCTAAAGTCAGAAGGGGGATACAGAAGAGAGAGTACAGGGATATTTAACAGAACTTAAGGTTAATTATGAATTGGAAATGACCAGAATCCTAGGTCTCTGGCTTGGGCCTGGGTGAATGAGAGACACAGTTTTGAGGAAAAGAGAAATTCTGTCTTGGACAGGCTGAGTTTGAGGTACCCATGGGGATTCAAGTGGAGATGTTCAATAGATATTTGTGTTTTTTTTGTTTTTTAAACAGATCTATGTTGCCTTAGTGAAGCGTAGGAAATCCCTCTAGTTTTCAAGAAGACAAGCAGGAAAAGGCATCTCTGGAAAAGACAATTGTACAGAGTACAAGACCGTTTCCACTTTGCATAGCCTCTTTCCTCAAAACCTCCTTCCAAGCCAATGCCCCATCTGTTCTGAAATGTTCAACATGTTGATATATTCTTAAGGATTATATTACGTATGAGTACTGTTCCATAAATCCATTTAACTTATACTATTGTACTACTTGTACAAAGTATCTCATTGATTAAATTGCAGGCAGCCTTCAAGTAGGATTTAAAGGAATATATAACAGCTTTAAAACTTCAATAAATGAAAATAAATATGCCCATTATGACTTCCTTTAGTGTTTGTGGTAAAAAAAAAAAAATACTTGGACCAAATGCTTAACTTGTTTAGTTTTCTAATTGGTAAACATTTACTGGGTTACCAAAGATACCAAGTACTGTTTGAAAGACCATGGCTCCTTGGTTTGTTTCTAATTTAAATTAGACAGACATACTAAAACAAGGATTGATAGGATGATATATTTAGTTAAGTAACAGATGGCGAATGGACATTCTGTCCAGCATCCATCACATTCCGTTTCTCAGTATTCCAAGGAAGAGTGACTCTGAATCTTGAAATCAACTATGAAGGAATGGACCAGGTCTGTACTGAATGGTTTATTCAACTAAAAAGAACTGATACTAAACCATACGCAGGTTAAAAAATTCAAAGGGGAGGTATGACTGGTTTAAAGGATAAGGGGATGGAATAGCTAAAGCTGGATTAAAGTAATTCAGAATGTATCAGTAAGTACTTAAGTATGAATTTTGAATACTTCAGCGACTTTGTGAAATTAAGAGATGTGGGGGAAGGGAAGAGGCGAGTGGCAAATATTCTCTGCACCCTCACATAGGGTGTTAAATTGCGGCTAAGTGCTGCTGCTAGCAGCCCCTGCGGAAGAATGAGGTCTTCTAAAACAGTTAAGAACGAAGCGGCGGGAGCACCGCCACTCTCAGGAAGACATTTCCACGCGGACAGGAGCAGAAACTCGCAGCAACATCCCAGCCTTGCTCTCCCTGGGGCTGCCAACCTAACAGGTGAACCGTGAGAACACAAAGAAACGAGTAATAAATGGCGTGCGGAATGCCAAAAGCCAGGGTCCTCAAGTCCAGCGTCTACCACCACGTCGGGAGCAGCTCCAGCCACCCCACCCATCCTCGGAGGCGACACCTGCCCCACAGCCCCGCCCGCTCTGGGCAAAGTGCTGCCTGCCGAGGGGCAGAAAGGGCGACTGACTGGCCCGCATAGGGGACGAGCGGAACGCGGCCCTCCCCGACACCCGGTCGCAAGCGGGACCCGCCAAGACGAGCCAGGCCGAACGTGCGCGAGCGAACGACAGCCTCCCAGAGCCGCCCGCGGCGGGCCCGGTGGGCGTGACGCCATGACGCACGGCACGCGGGCGGCGCGCCGGGGCGGGGCGGGGCGGGGCGGGGTGGGCCGGGGGCGGGAGGAAGGAGTGGGAGGAGGAGGCGGAGACAGCGGGGGCTGAAGGAGGGGGAGAATGGCAGTTGGGGCGCTGGTTCCCGGGAACAGCCGTCAAGACAGAACTGCGGAGGAGGAGTTCGGGAAAGCGGCCGTCGGGACCCCTCCTCTGCGTTCCCCCCGCCCCAGCTGAGAGGCGTCTCGGCGGGTCTGAGGAACCCTCCTCCGTACTTCCTTCGGCTTCTGCCGCCGCCGCCGAGAGATGGGCCTCCTCACCCGCACTCCGGCACCCGCCACCGCTCTGAGGAGTTGAAGGTACGGGCGGAACGGGAGGAGGTTGCTCCTGGGTGCGGGAGGACAGGGGCGGCTCCCGTTTCCACTCGAGGCGCTCCGGCACGGCCGCTGTCCTCGCGCCCCTCCCCGGGACGGAAATGGATTCAGAAATCCCACGGGAAAGGCGCCCCCTCTCGGGCTCGGGGCCGGTCCTGGGGGTCAGGCCTCGGGCTGGTTCCGCGTCCCCTTCCCTGACCCGGCGCTGGCGCCCCCTGGGCCGCGCACGCTGCGGCGGAGCGTGGGATCCGCCCCGAGCTCTGCCCTCACGGCCCGGGTAGTCTGTGGAGTCGGCGGCCGACCCATCAGTGTTGTGACGGGCCGAGGCGGGGCTCCCCTGCAGCCCTTCCCGGCCGCTGAAGCAGCCGACACCGAGGGCGGCCGCCGCGGGGAGGCAGCGGGGGTGGAGCACATTCCTGATGGGTGAAATCGGCTGTAACGGGACCGATTTCCGGGCCTCGTTGCAAATTCAGAGCTGGGGCGAGAGCCCCCAACCCCTGCTGCCGGGGGCTCTGGGGATGGGTTGGCATGCACTCGGGAAGATTCATCTGGGAGAACTGCCATCCCCTTCAAAAGCAGAAATTAAACATACGAAAAATGGTGTTGCCTTGGGTTTAAAGTATTTGTTAAGAGGGGTCTATCCAGGATTGTTTTGCTAAACCTCCAGGGTGTTCCTAGCCTTCACCCAGCAAGAAACGCCACGGTTTTTAATTTCCAGTTTCTCTGTCATCTGGGTTTCCCTCTCTCGTTGTCCCCCCCCCCATTTCCATTAATGGGAAGACGAAAAAGAAGTTTAGGGTTCATTAGCCCCGCGACAAGAGCAATAAATAAAAGAGGGGAGAGAGGGGCTAAGGCTATATATGGGAGAAAGAAAGCTCTTAATTTTTTCCCATTGGTCCTTAAAGGTGGAAATACGCGAACGATACTTTATTCTGGTTAATGTTTATTTACTATTCAAAACGTTGCAGAATGTTCTGTTGGGTTTACGTTGGAAAGGACAGTGTTTCCGTGCTGCTATTTTCAAATCCAGGTGTTGACTAGAAATGCTAGTTTTAAATGTTAGTAAACAGTGGAGGCGTAAAGCAGTCTTTCCCCATGGTTGCCTTAAAATGTTGTGATCTTTTCTTTCCGTTCCACTTTTTTTTTCTTTTTGTTAGGAACATGGCTGTCTTATTCATGTTTTATTATTTTAACCTAGATTCCTTGACTCTTGGTTATACGAAGTATGACGGTATGCCTTATTTTCATTTTCAGTTTTGCCATTAACCATCTTAATAGGCACCTTTTCACGTGTGTTTATAATTCAAGCTATTACCGTATTTGCCTTTCTATGCTTCCTTAACACCCAGCTGTATGAACTGAATTAAAATGTAAATACTTCTCTCTGTGGAGAAAATGGCGATGATCTGTTCTTAACTCTTATTTTCAAATGTTCTTTCCCTGCTATTTGGAATTCCATGGTAAAGATTTGGAATTAAGTCTTGGGACTTAATCAAATTATGCAACAACAACAAAAAGCCCTTTATCTTAATATTCTTTTTATTATATACAATATAACAAGTTTAAATTTCATGCCTCCATGGAAACTATTGTAATGTCACCACAAGGTGTCTTTCTGAGGGGAAAAAAATTACACTTGTCAACTAATGTTGAAGTATTTTTTTCAAAATTGTTGACTTCCGGGAGGATTCCAGTTAGATTAACTTTTAAAACTGCAGCAGGTTTTAGGAGTTGAAACACAACCCAAGTCTCCAGGTAGTAGCTACTTTAAATATTGTTGTTTCATTTGGGGAAGGCCTCAGTTGATCATTAGTTTATATAAAGAACAGCCTGTTTTACTATCTAACCAGTGTTGAAAATTATTTTTAAAATTTTCATGGTGATTTGTAGAATTTGGGGTGCCTTTTTACTTGACTAAATGAAACCATATTTTTTTCTGCCTAATGTATGAAAGATACTAAGATTAGTATTTGTTTTTAAAGATACCTCGGCATGTTAGTGGAAAATAAATGCATTTCATAAATTTGAAGTAGGGAAAATCATAAAGTAATATTTTTGCAGTTGTGAATGTAAGACACTTGGGGCCACCTCTCTTTAATGCGATCAGATTGAAAGATACTATTTGTTCTCATGGGGTTATTAGATAGAATTAAATATAGGTAATTGGAAGCAAACTTTTTTAGCCTTTGAAAGAATCTGTTGTATATTATGGCAGGTTCTGATTTTATCTTAAACACTTAATTTGAGTTTATCACAGAAATTCTTTGGTTTGTAATCATCTCCCACCCTCTCACCTTGGCTTTGCTTTTTTAATCTGAAGGGCACTGAGGATTGAGAAACGTAGCTTTCTGAATTTATCAAGGGAGGAAAAAGGAGGACAAATATTTGTGATAACATGTTAAAGTCCCTAGTCTAGTGCTGGGCACAGAGTAGCTGGGGTTAAATTTTGTTGCATTTACATCTGAATTGTCTCCTTATATTCTCTCTTCAGGTTATAAAGGAAATTTTAGGGAATTGTTACTTGTTTTCCTGATGCTATTAACAAGTGACAATTGATTGTCAAATGCAGACTGGTTTTGCAGTAAGGTTTATGCTTTTTTGTTTGAGGCTCATATGAAAAATAGGCCATTCGGGCTTGAAGACCAAAGAAAAGTTGAATTCGTAAACTTATATTTGATTGCATTGTATTTGGCATGTTAGCACTAGTTTAATGATTGAAAGGACCCGTGATCATATATGAAGTACTTTAGCTTAAAGATTTTGGTTTGACTCCTTTTTAGCGAAATGCTAATCTGATTACTTATGGAGAATAGCTAAATTTTCCTTAGACAATTTTTTTTTTTCCCAATCAGGAGTACTTACTATTTTCTTCAGCTTTTTTTTTTTCCTTTTAATGTCATAATAGTTATTTGTTTGCCGGTAGAAGATGTGTAACATTGAAACAACTATGTATATAACCACACCTGCACAGCTAAAGACAGAGGGATAATATTCCTTTGCTAACCACATCTGTATTTCTGATGGTGGTAGACTTAACCAAGAAAGGCAGTGAAATAATTTTGGGTGTTTGAAATTTGGGTACTTCATTTGTTTCTCAATAGCTTTCATATGTCAGTAATACTTTCTCTATTAAAGTGGGAAAAATTACCACCTTTTGATAAAGTAGTTTTGTTTGTATTGCTTTCTTTGTAGCTGTCAATAAAACCTGAACATTTAGTTTATTGGTAACAGAAAGCAATGCCATTAGCCTTAAAAACATATGTTCTTGCCCTATTGATGTTACCTAGATTTTATTTTAAAAATCATTTGCTAGAGAAATACTACTGGTTAATTTGTTTTAGAAGTCCTATTTGGAATAGTTTTCTTATGTGAAAGTCTCAGTGGGACAAAACTAATGAGTTGTTGTAGCTCTCAAGTAAGTTTGTGCATTGAATTACGAAGCAAAATACAGAAATCACGAAGTTTAAGCCCAAAGAAACTTCAAAGCTCAGTCTTGGGTCCAAAAAACTGGAGTTGGCTGCCTAAAATTATGTACAGTTTACGTTTTCAACCTCTTTCCTTCTTTGGAGACCCCTGAAAGTATAAATAGCCCTGCTGTAATGTGAAGAGCAGGCAGGTTGCCAGTTGAAGAGACAGTCTGGAAGAGGTGAGCCATAAAGAGGGAGCAAACCAGTTAGAGGGAGGGATCAGGAAACTGGGAGAAGCTATTGGGAATGTGATAGTATTATGCTTGCAGATAAACATTATATAGCATGTATCACAAAAATAGACAACCATTAGTGTGAATCTCTATGCTTAATATTTTGCAATTCTAAGTCAAGTATTGACATTTGCTCCCCCAAATGGTAAAGTATTCTAAAAGTAAATTATCCTGGGGCACCTGGGTGGCACAGCGGTTAAGCGTCTGCCTTCGGCTCAGGGCGTGATCCCGGCGTTATGGGATCGAGCCCCACATCAGGCTCCTCTGCTATGAGCCCGCTTCTTCTTCTCCCACTCCCCCTGCTTGTGTTCCCTCTCTCGCTGGCTGTCTCTATCTCTGTCAAATAAATAAATAAAATCTTTTAAAAAAAAAAGTAAATTATCCTTATGCATTATCACAAATGAGGTAATATATGTGAAATGTGCATTGGAAGTGTAGGAGACAATTTAACCTCTAATGGCAGGGACCATTCTCTGTGTTCACTGTTAAGGTCTAGCACTTAGCATAAAGCTTGACAATAATAGATGTTGAATAAATTATGTACTAACTGAATAAAGTATGTATACTGTAAGGTATCTATTTTATAACTTTCTCTACAGCAGGGCTGTCTAATAGAGTCTAATGCGAGTCATAAATGTAATTTAAGATTTTTCTATTAGCTAAATTAAAAGTAAAAAACAGGTGAAACTAATTTTCATAATATATTTTATTTAATGCAGTGTATCCAAAATATTATCATTTCAACATATATTAATGACTTTACATTCTTTTATTCATACTAAGTCTTTGATCCAGTACGTGTTTACACTGAACAGCATAGCTCTAGGGGCATTTTGCATGAAATGTTTGTTCCTTTCCACAGAAATTTTATTAAATTAGATGCATTAGATATTTAACTATAGATTCTTAGGAAACATCAACCTAAAGACCAATTTGAAAAATCACTAATCAGGAGACAGAGTGAGTCTCTTAAATTAATCACGGAGATACAAAGAGTGAAATGAAAAGGTTACAAACCTGGAACTGTGCTAGTCATGCTCAGGTGCATCTGCTTGAATACTCATTACTTTTTCTCAGAACGCTGCGGCAACTTTATTTGGCTGTGGAACTTATCCAAGTGACACTAGTGTTCTAATTTAACCTCTGTATTTTATAAGTGAGAAAACTGTAGTGTAGAGCTACTCAGTTCAATGTATCATTACTTGCCACATGAAGCTATTTAAGTTTAAATTAGTTAACATTTTAAAAAATTTAAATTTCAGTTCCTCAGTTGCACCAGTCACATTTCAAATGCTCTATAGCCATATGTGGCTACTGGCTACCATATTGGACAATGCAGGTCTAGAATATTTCCATCATTTCAGAAAGTGCTGTTGGATAGTGCTGGTCTAAAGATTTATCCACATAGGTAATGTGGTAGAGCCAGAGTTTAGACCACTTTCTCTTATCTTCCCAGACTGAAATTTCATTAATCACCTGGTTTCTGAATGATCACATTAGTCTTTTTGTTTATAAATCTCCATTTGCTTCTCACAGATAAATTTCAAATTTTCATGGCCCTCAAAACCCTCCAGAATCTAACCTTAGTCTCTTCACCATTCTGCAAAAAAACCAACGCTGAAGCCAGTTGATCTGTTTGGTAAATATGTTAACAAAACATCCATAGTTTCACCCCCATGACTTTTCCTAGGCCTTTGTCTCTGCCTGGAATACCCTTTTCCATCTTCTCTGCATATCTAAGGTCCTGCTCTTCTTTCAAGGCCTGACTCCTACCTTATCTCCACAAGTCATTCCAGGTTGGTGATTCTAAATTACTAAAAATTTTTCTGAGATGTTATTAACAGGTTCCAGACATGGATGGGAACATATCTTTTGACGACCACCATTCAACCTACTACATGATGCCAGAAATTTTTGCTAAGGACATTAGTAAAGTGTATTATATTTATGCAGAAAGCCAAAAGATATTCATCCGTAGTAAAAAAATTTTAAGGCTTTTTTTTTAAATGGTATTGCTTGTCATAAGGAGACATCTCTTTGATTTGGCTATGTATAACTGCTTATCAGGTAACCGTTGCCACCCTTGATTTGGACGAAAGAATTGGTCATTGTGCTATACGTAATATATCTTGTGATGATAGGCTTTTCTAAATGGTTGTTTTATTTTCCCCCTTCACCCACTTATCAGTCCCTACCCCTTTCCAAAGGACTTTATTTCACTATTTTAAGAATGCCTATTTAAGAACTGTTGGTTATTCATGTAAACAAAAACTGAAGGATAGATTAGTTCCGGCAGTATTTATGTAGATCAGAGATTTAAAATCTGATGCTGCAGTGGACCTAGTCACCTTTCCAGATTCTTCGTATTATAAGAGCATCTTGTATTGATTTATTCATTGTAACCGATTCCAGTGTGGGAGGTAACAGGACCCTCATATGCAGTAGTCTCATGGGAACTTCTTTCTTTTGTTTTTATGCTTGGACTTGCTATGACAAGTTACTAATGAAAAATATCTCTTCTGTAACAGTCTTGTCTGAGTAGTTCAGAGTGTTTCAGAGATACACTTTAATACAAATCCAATGAAATTGGTGGTAACACATTTTCCCTTATTTTATAGACAAGGAAAAAGTGAAGCACAGTCATTCTGGGAGAGTTGTAAAGCCAAGAGAAGTCTTATATCCTGACTTTCAGTTCAACTTAGTAATTCCAGTTCAGTGACGTATGTGCTTCTGTATTTGGTCTCAGAAGAAGACTATCAGAAAGGCAAAGATTATACTCATTCCACTCGATTTACTAAAACAAAAGAGTATACTGACATTTTAGAGAATTTAGAGATATTTTTTAAAACAAAAATTATCTCAGAAAAAAATTACCTACTTTTAACCCTAGAGTATGCTGTATATTAAAACTATGCATTTGTATATTTGAATCATAGTCTTTTAGAACTAAGGGACCTTTGACATTATCTGGTTCAGTCACTTCAACTTGCAAATAAGGAAATTGAGATTCAAAAAAGTAGATAGATCTGGCTAAGATTTCAGACAAGGTTAGTATTTCCCTTCTGTTAATCTGTAGCAGTGAGTATTTTAACCAGTTCAAAAATTTTTTGACAACTAGATACCTTTTTTAAAACCTATTTTAAAACTTTAGAATGTCTCTAGGCATTCCATCATGCCTGGCATTTTGAATGTTTCTGGTTACTCATGCCCAGGATTTTTTCCTATTTCCCTATTGGTTTGCCCTTCTGAACAAAGAGGGCCTGGAATGAGGCAGCCGAAATGTTTTTAATCTTCTTCTTCTTGGAAAAATGGAATGAATAATGCTTTTGCTTTCTGCAGCAGCTTACTTCTTGTGGTAGATTAAGTAATTAGTATTATTTGTAGTGAGTAATAATTTGTAATTATTCTTACATGTAAAGAACCATGTGGATGACTTAAAACCACAAAGTACCATTCTATTCTACC
This sequence comes from Ursus maritimus, assembly GCF_017311325.1. Lineage (NCBI taxonomy): Eukaryota > Metazoa > Chordata > Mammalia > Carnivora > Ursidae > Ursus > Ursus maritimus. The sequence continues at coordinate 45,056,236 of NW_024427107.1, read as the reverse complement.
TCCCAAGCAAGAATAGGTTTCAGTAAGAAATAGGAAGATTGGTAGGAGCAGGAAGGGAAGAATGAAGGGGGGGTAAACAGAAGGGAGAATGAACCATGAGAGACTGTGGACTCTGGGAAACAACTGAGGGCTTCAGAGGGGAGGGTGGTGGGGGATTGGGATAGGCCGGTGATGGGTATTAAGGAGGGCACATATTGCATGGTGCACTGGGTGTTATACGCAAATAATGAATCATGGAACATTGCATCAAAAACTAAGGATATACTAAAAAATTATTATTAAAAAAAGTAGGAAAAAAAAGAATAGGTTTCGATAGGTAAATGTGGCAGGTGTATGTTTGTGAAGCTGTTTAAGAACTATCTCTTTGGAGAGGCTTTGTGAAATATGGGAATAGTGTGCTCTTGAACTTTTAGTTTCTTTTTCTGTGAAATTGTAGAAACTAGAGGACAGAGCTCAAAGTAATATATTTGAATCATTCTTAAAAACTTGCTGGAAACTGATACTTGCCTATGCTAATGATCTGTTTGAATTACCCCCACCTCATCCATTTATAAGTAGTTGAATTGAAATTATTGATCTATTTTGTAATATTAGACCACAGGATGCCTGCGTGGTTCAGTCGGTTAAGTGTCTGCCTTCAGCTCAGGTCATGATCCCAGGGTGCTGGGATCGAATCCCACATTGGGCTCCCTGCATCGGGCTCCTTGCTCAGCAGGGAGCCTGCTTCTCCCTCTGCCTGCTCCACTTGCATGTTGCGTGTGTCCTCTCTCTCTCTTTCTCTCTGACAAAATCTTTAAAAAATATATTAGGAAGACCACTTGAGGTAGGTTTATAGCTGTATAAACATAAGACTAAAAACATTTATGTTTACCTTGGAGAAATTAATGTACTATAATGATGTATTCCAAACTTCCAAATTGCTAACTTTTCTGATTACATTAGAAAAGCCCTTTCGGAGCCAACAATTTGTTTTATTTCTAACCTTAAAGTGTGATAATCTTTCCAACAGTTTTATCCAGTAGGTAGTTTAGTTACATTTGTAACCATCTTCTTAGATATTTATAATAGTTTGGTTAATTAGTTAATATGTACCATACCCTATGCTGCATTCTTTGTATATGTTATTTCACTTAATCCTAATAATAATCTGGTGGGCTGTAGGTATATTACTATTACTCCTATTTTATAGTTGAAGAAACTGTCTTAGTAATTTAACTCAGTGTCACACGGCACAATAAGTGTCAGGAGGCTGAACTTGAACCCAGACTTGTGACTCCAAAGTCCATGCCTTACTTTCTGGATAAAAAGTTGCTGTCATTACCCCACATTTGAATAGTATTTAAAAACCTCTAGGTTAAGATAATTGTGTCTGAAACAACCCCAAAATCTCATGGTGTAGAACAATAAAAGTTTCTCGCACAAAGAACCATGTAGATGACTGAGGTATCCACATTCCTATCGTCTTGTGATTCAGCTGCCCCTATGGCCTGCTTGGAGTCACCACTAGGATTACTACATTCAGCAAGCCAGTGAGGGAAGAGAGAGAGCTCAAAGGATGTGTGAAGGGAAGATTTAGGGACCAGTCCTGGAAGGAGCATACATCATTGCATTGGTCAGGACTAGACACATGTCTGCATTTAGCAGCAAGTGTAATGGAAAATTGTGGTCCTCCTATGCGCTTGGGAGGAAAATGAAACAGGTGAGTATATAACATCATCTCTGCCACAGTTGTGTTTTCCCTGTTATACAGATGGTACAGAGAGGTGGTTACTGAACCAAAGCCACAAAACCACTTGGTAGCAATAAATAGAACCCAGATTTCCTTAGAGCTGCATTATAATATGCTCATGTTTCTGATGAGACATTCAAATAATTGAAATAGATTGTATTTCTAGCACCATTGCTCATTCTTTCATACCGGACAGCAAATATTTTACCTCTGTGTCCACTACATTTTAAATAGAGATATTGTCATCGATTTACTTTATGAGGAATGATAAACTTAAAAACATTTTCCAGTGGTAATTGCCATTTTAAGTGAAGATGACATGATAGCATTAAAATACCTTTTTATACATATTTATAATCAGTTGTCCTTTGAATTTACAATATTGATTAGCCTTTATTTGTATAATTTTATATTTTAAACATGTGATAGATTATTCTGGGCCATATACATACCTCATGTTTATTCTTGCATTATGAACCTGAAACATTTATTTTAGGGATGAGAGTAGTTTTTTAGCCTTCCCCAAAACTTAACTCTTTTCAGAAAGAACTGCCACTTCAAATCTTAGTGGGATACAAGTGTTAGCTCAGTTAACAATTAGTACAGATATGAATATCATACTAATATAAATTATTGAGAGCAGCAAATTTACAGAAACTGATGTTGGAATTTAATTTGCCAGTAGACATTAACATCTCAGTGGTAGCTGTTAACCTCTTGTTACACTTTAGACTCCTTGGAGAATCTCTTGAAAGCTGTGGATTCTGTCCCTAGAATATATAGTTATTCACAATTTAGTATACCATTTTAGAGATTTCATGGATTTCTTCGAAGCCTATCCATGTATTAGCTGTTATTTTTAAGCATTTTTATCCTTCTCCAAAAATTTATTGTTGTGCCTGTTACATTTTTACTTTAATAGATAGTATAAGGAGATGTTTAATAATTCAGAGTTTTTATAAGAGTGTGTCTTAACATTATTTGGGCAGCGAGAATTATGGGCAGAACCTGCACTGCTGCGATAGCTGAATTTGGCAGCTATATTGGGGATAGATTTATTAGAGGAAAACATGGCATTTCCAAATCTGAGGTTGGCAAAACAAATGACATAACTTAAAAAAAAAAAGCTTTAAACATTTAAAAAATCTTTTTGAGTAACAGCAAACTTTGTTATAATGAACTTTAGTGATTTATCTCTGTTTAGAGAAAGCCATATATGAAAATCCAAGAAAATTAAATGCCTCAGACTTCTTTTAATGAGATGGTTCAAATTTACAAAAGCATTGTTTATTTTGGGCCAAAATTAGCTTATGTGTGGACGCATCATTTTTAATACATCACTTCTAGTTGTGGTTTGATCAAAAGATGACTTATGATAATTCTGGTTTTTGGTAGTCAGTTACTACATTAAATTGTACCTAGCCATGTTTAAATTTATAGATTGTTGTTTGCAGCTCTCTGTACAGGAGACAGTATGGAAAGATAGGTACTTCTTTTCTCACTGCCTCAGGAACCTTTATTGAACATTGGAGGAAGGGTAGAACCAAAGATATGAGTCAGGTTTTGAAGATTTCCCCCACTGTTTATTTACCAGTATTGATTCCTGAAATTGTGCACAGTGACCTAAATGAATGTTCTCTATACTAGGTTGTATGGTCAGATAACCAGTGATTCCTTTTTGTATAACTTAAATTGTCAGCTATTTATGGTGTCAGAAAACCATTGTTACAATGAAAAATAGAGTTGCTGTCAGGGTATGGTTTTTTAAAAGAAAGCTTTAAAATGGATTTTGATAAGTATTTATTTAGATTATGGGACAGCCATATATGCCCAAATATAAAATCAAATTTTCCTTCAAAATTATGAAAAAAGGGCATCACTTTATTATAATGTAGGTCCTTGCAAAATCACCCATATTATTGTTTGGGGAAGACATAGTCTGAAATATCTTTGTTCAGAAATATCTTTGTTCAGTTTTTTAGATGCACTGGAATGAAAATTCCACAGAACAGGGGCCTCGCCCATTTCTATTTGGTATTGTATATCTACCACCTAGAAGAATATCTGGCACATGATGGACATTGGACATATTTATTGAAAGACTAAATAACACTTATACAGGTTACTTATAGTAAAAAGGCAAAAAGTTTAACAAATTTAGTTATTCCTAGAAGCCATTACAGTTGCAAGTATTGGGTAATGCGAAACATTTTATTTTACTTTATTTTATTTTTAATGATTTTTTATTATATTATGTTAGTCACTATACAGTACATCCCCGGTTTCCGATGTAAGGCTCGATGATTCATTAGTTGCGTATAACACCCAGTGCACCATGCAATACGTGCCCTCCTTACTACCCATCACCGGTCTTGCAAGAAACTTTTTAAAGATCAGTTTTTAAAAGCTGTACAGTAACTTTATATTTTAAGGATAATGTATACTTAATGTTGGGCTTAGATTTCCTATGACAGCATCGTATACAGATTCAAGAATACTGTATCTCAGGGGCGCCTGGGTGGCATAGCGGTTAAGTGTCTGCCTTCGGCTCGGGGCGTGATCCCGGCGTTATGGGATCGAGCCCCACATCAGGCTCCTCTGCTGTGAGCCTGCTTCTTCCTCTCCCACTCCCCCTGCTTGTGTTCCCTCTCTCGCTGGCTGTCTCTATCTCTGTCAAATAAATAAATAAAATCTTTAAAAAAAAAAAATACTGTATCTCAGAACCTAGTTGACGATATCCTTTGGAAAACTGCCAGATGTTTTAAAAAAAAAAATTTATACAGCTTTCCTCTTGAGGAAAAGACCATGGAGCACAAGGCAGCTGGAAATCAAGCAGAAAGTCAGAGTCTTACTGGTTTGAGGTGTCAAGAAATGAAGTTTGGGAGGGCCAGAATTGCTGGAAATTGACAAATTCCAGAGAGGAGGGACTTATAGTAGGATAGCCTTAAAATCTATGAATAAACTCCCCCCACCCCGACCTAGGTGACCCCTGAATTGTGCATGGAAGATACCACTGAACTCAATGGAAAACAACAGCTGTAAAACTGAAAATGCTGACTAGAAATATTGCAGCTAAGGTAGAGAGGTAGACAGAATTTGGTTTTTTATTCCCACCAAATTAAAGGGCCTTGGTAAACATGTGTTCTTCAAGACCCATTCTAAAAAAATATAAACCAAGCCTCCACAAATCCAAACGGCCAGGTATAATACACATCCTCACTCTTCAGGAGAAGATAAGAGACTCTTAAAGTTTCTACAATGTATCATCCACAATATCCAGTTTATAATAGGCAATTACTAGAATCAGGAAAATATGACTTAATGTCAATACCATCTCACCCAAATGGTAGCAGACGCTAATGTTAGCAGAATTAGTAGACTTTAAAGCAACTGTAATATTTTCAATGACTTAAAGGGAGAAGCATGATAATGACTGAACAGATCGGTAATCTCATTGGAGAAGTGGAAATTATATAAAAGGAATAGACATTCTAGAATTAAAAAGTCCAATATCTGAAATGAAAATTTCACTGAATGGATTTAACAGCAGATTGGGGATGACAGATGTAGAATTGGTGAATTTAAAGATCAATAAAAATTTGTCAATCTAAAGAATGGAGAAGAAGCATTACAAAAAATGAACAGAGCCTTGGTGGCCAATGGGACAGTATTAAACTGTCTAACATACGAATGGCAGAAGGAGAGGTGAAACAGGATAAAAAAATATTTGAAGAAGTAATTGCCAGAAAATTCACTTATTCAATTTAAAATCAATTTCAAATCCAAGAAGTTAAGTGAAACCCAAGCAGGATAAATACAAGGAAAACCACGTCTAGGCACATCTTAAACTGCTGAACATCAAAGGTAGAAAGAAAATATGGAATGCAGCCAAAGGGGGGGGAAAGACACATTATATACAGAGGAATTAAAATATCAGTTAAGGATGACTTATCAGGAATGATGGAGGTTAGAAGACAATGGAATGACCTGTTTAAACTTCTAAAAGGATAAAGCTGTCAACCTGGAATTCTGAATTGAGCCAAAATAAAACATGAAGGTTAAATAAGGACATTTTTCAGATAAACAAGTTGAGAGAATTCGTTGCAAGGAAACCTGCATACCAAGAAATGCTATAGGATACTCTTCAGACCGAAAGGAAATGACCTCAGGTGGACTTGGATCCTCGAGAAGGAATGAATACCAAAAATTGTAGTTGATAAACAGATTTCATCCTCTGAAAAGATTCTTTAAGCATATAAAACAATGAAAGAATTTACAGAAGAGTTTGGTAGATATGACTAAATAAAAGTTTTAAACCTCTTCAAAGTGTTACAGAATTAAAGGGCAAATGTTAGGAAGTAAATATTGAACGTTTAAAATCAAAGAAGAACATTAATGTTCCAGTGTAAAAATGGACAAAAAAATCATTGTGCATGAACAGATAAATCATTGAAGAAATAAAGACAATGTGAACAAATGTTGGATTTGTTTAGTAATGAAATAAATGGAAATTGAAGTACTTACTATTTTTTGTCACTCTGAAAAAGCTATTGAAATAACATAGGATGTTGGTAAGAATTAGGGAAATAAGCACCTTTCTGACTGGTGGGAGTACAAATTGGAATAAAACAGTTTGGTAGTTTATTTGAAGAGCTTATTTTAGAAGTCCATACCACCTAAATAGCAAGAATTCACACTAAGATGTAGCTTATTAAGTAGGTGGGAGTTGTGGATGAAAAAGAGATCATTGCTCAACAACTGGTGTTGAGGTAACTGGCTAGCCATTTAGAAAACATCAAGTTTTGATCTCACTTATTCCTAACATTAAAATGAATTGAAATGGATGGAAGTGTTAAGCAAAAAGATAAACTGTAGAAGTACCAGAAGGAAACGAGAGCATTTTAAAATCATACTCTTAGAGTAAGCAAGACTCTTCCAAGACAGGAATAGAACCCTAAAGTCGTAAAGAGAAAGATTTGTGAATTTGAACTCATTAAGAAAATTTGAAATACCTACATTGGAGAATTGCCATAAAATCAAGTACAGTTTTTAAAAAAATATTTTGACACATAAAAGCAAGTGTTCTTTATACATAAGTTTTACACATCAGTGAGGAAAAGTCCCAACAGTGGGATATGAGCATGTGGTTAGGCCATAGAAAGTGAAGTATAAATGACTTGTAAACACCTGAGAAATACTAAAAATATCTTTCCCACCAAAGCAAATGTCCTTCTTTGTCTCCCAGTTTCACATACAATACCAAATATATAGCCATTGAAATGAATAAGTTTTTTATTCCTTATCTTCTCCCAACTTCGCAACATGTGTATATCGCTGAAGTTTAATAGCCTGTTATGCTTTTTAATACAGAATACAACATCTAAAATAGAAAGTCTTGTTTATCTTCTTTCTTGAGTCTTTCACTTGAATATAAGATAGCTCAGGCTTCACTAGTAACCAAATTAGTGAGCTATAGAAACTCTGGTCGGGATCTCTGTGCCTATTTCCTCCTCACTTAAAAACAAGAAAATGACTTTATACTTAGGTGTTCTCTTCAACAGTGCTAATAAATGTTGTTCCATGCTACGTTCGTTACATGCAAGTTTTTAGAGGTGCAGAACATCTGGGTGTCAGACATCTAAAAAAGAAATTCGAAGTTGTAGGTACTTTTTGCTCTTCTACTTAGTATTTAGACCATCCATACAAAATTTTTGGATTTTCTCTATATTTTAACCTTTCCGAGAAGTAACAGAAGAAACTTAATTTTAGCTGAATAACAGAGGCAAAAACTGATCAAGAGTATAAAGGAATTTTCTCTTGGAGAGTGATTTATTGTCTGTAAACTTTTTTGCCCAGCCTTCTACATTTCTAGAATACCTTCTGATTAGTTTTAAATCACTTAGCATGTGGGTGGCTATTCGGTGCTATTGAAGTGTTTATGATTAGGAGATGCTCATTAGGAGAAACCTTAAATCGATAATTCTTGAATTGACATAGTGTCAAGATACTTAACATGTTTTATTTCTCCTGTAGCACTCCTGGGATAAAGGTTCTTAACTTTTCATAATGTAAAAAGCTGGATATAGTAAGATTATATCCCTTAATAAGGATCGTACAGTGATAGTAAACCAGAAGTAAAGATATGGATAGAATCCTCAGTTCCTCATTTCCACTTACATGTTTTCGGCATCATAATTTATTTAGCCAGAGTTTATTAGGCATTTGCTATAAGTTACACATTGTGTTAGGCTCTAGGGATACAAAGCTTGTGTTACATTTCATTTCAGCTAACATTTAGTATAATATATGCCAGATTTTGCTAGGTACTTTTAGCACATGTCAGCTTCACTTTATTCTCCTAACATCTATTTGAAGTGAGTGGTATCATCCATATATTGTAGTGGAGATCACAGACTCAGTATTATACTTTAAACAGGAATTTTATAACTAAAAGTAGCTAAACCAGGTCTTGACTCCCAAATTCTCTTATACATCCAGCACTGGATTTTTTTTTTTTTTAATGTGCCCCTCCAGATCCACTCTTCACCCATCTCTGCCTTGCTTTGTGTCCCAGAGGGGAGTTGACTTCTAAGAACTGCCTCATTTGGGCTCCTTTGTTGGACTTAACCAGTTTGAGGTATTGGCAGGATATTGAAGAGCCACAGAGAGAAGCTGGATATTGTTTCTCCAACTTCTATTGCACAATTCCTCTTCAGTAATTGTTTCCTCCTGCCCCTTCATTCCAGAGGGTGGCAGTGGGTTCCTGAGTACTTTGCCATCTCTGTTTGGTTCCTTTAACCCTGCCCACACTTTTTTCAATGTGCCCTCAGTTACGTCTTTGAGAGTACTTTGTTTTTTGCCAGGACCCTGACTGATACATACAGCTTTTCTTAAACAGTGGGCTACTATTTGTATGTATTTGAGCCTTCTGACTGTTCTTGTCTATCCTGTTTATAAATTGAGTGTTTAAAATCTGGTACATATTTTCATTTAAAACAGTATTGTAATTATTGATTAGATGCTTCAACTGGAATGCTCAATTTCTGTAATCTTTACAAAGTATAAAAAATAGTGTGGCGTCAAATTAGATGTATTTTATGAGTCAGTACAAAGTTCTTAGCACTTTTACTAAATCTTAATTCTACAAAGCTTTGACACATGTTGGTAGAAATACCTTTGTTTTTAGCCATTCCTATTTCATAATCCCTCACATATTCTCAAGAGATAGAAAAAAGTAGGGGCACCTGGGTGGCTCAGTCAGTTAAGCAAGAGTCTGACAATTGTGGCTCAGGTCATGATCTCAGGGTTGTGAGACTGAGTCCCATGTTGGGTTCTGCACTGGGAGTGAAGGCTGCTTTAAGATTATCTCTCTCCTCTCCCTCTCCTCCTCTCCCCTGCCAAAAAAAGTAGAAAAAAGTAAGAATCAAGAGACCTTAACTTTAAAGGGATATGAACCCTGAACTAGAAAAGGTTAGATGAGCAGGTGTGGGTCTCTGTCCTTCTCAGTACCAGTCTTTGGTGCTGTTCTTTAGTTGAAGTTCATTAAAGGTCAAAAGTGGGTCTCCTTTGCCAGCAATAAAACTAATTCTCCAACCACTTTTTTTAAAAGATTTTTTTATTTGTGAGAGAGAGCAGGAGCACAAGCAAGGGGAACAGCAGACAGAGGGAGAAGCAGGCTCCCTGCTGAGCAAGGAGCCCAGTGCGAAACTCAATCCCAGGACCCTGGGATCATGACCTGAGCAAAGGCAGACACTTAACCGACTGACACACCTAGGCGCTCCCTCTCCAGCCGTTTTCTTTAGGGGCATGAGTGTGTAGCAACAATTGGTAGTCTTGGTTACTTGTTGGGAGTTATGCTATACTGAGAATGAGGGAGAGGAGAGACCTTTCTCACAGTTTAATAGATGACTAGAATTCCTTGTGACATTGGTGTTGACAGTGATTATGATTGTAGATACTTAGTTGAAAATACATACTTTAGGGTATACTTGTGTTTTATTATTCTTTTCTGTTTCAGTAACTAAACTCGGCTAGTACGTCAATGTAAAGAGCTCCCAAGATTGGGGATTATTAGGAGTTGGGGATATTTCAGATTATGTTATTAGTACATTTACTGCCTTTCATCATCTGTTCATGCTCTGAAGTGGTATGAACTATTCTGTTATACCATGTAAATATCTATGTTTTTATATATAATCTGTTCTGTATTTAATACAGTAGATGTGATATTTCTCTTTGTAGACCTAGTATGAACTAATTGGACTTAAAAAAAAATAGTACACATTATGTGCCTAGGAAGTACGACAGTGAAATAACAAGACTGATATTTTCTTGTGGTTATGGAATAGTATCACTTCAGTGACATTGTGTCATTTTAGGAAATACTCATTGGTATTTGTTCGTGATGTTTATGTTCACGACACCATCTTGGTTCTGTTGTATTAAAGAAATCACAAATACTCACGTTCTACCTTAAAAACCTTATTAAAGATAGGAAAAAAAGTGAACAAAATTAAGTTTCATCTGAATTATAAAAGTGGAGTACAGTTTGGTTAGGAGGAGAAAAAGGGAGTGGCATTTCAGACAGGAGGAATGGTTTGAGTGAAACATGGAGTTGAAGGATAATTAAGACCAGCCCCAGATGATGTGTAAGATGTAATTGTCTTTTATTTTCTGAGATAATTTTTGATATCCTGATAGTGACTAGAGAAGTTGTTTCATGAAGGCAGCTGCAGGCAGATAATGGTACCGAGGCCGAGGTATCAGAACACCGGAATTTCCCATAACCCTTAAACCTAATCATTTACTTACGTTGCAATATTTACTCTCTCTGAACTTCAGTTTTCCTATCAAATAAGATTAATAAAACCTTTTTTTATCGAGCAATGAGGCTTAAGACACAGATAAAAAGGACTTTTGAACTCTATAATGGTATTATTATATGCAACATATTTTCCCTTCTTTTTCCAACCTACAACCCAGCCATTTGTTTTAAAACTGAAATAATATTTTTGTCTTAATGGTGTGTGCATTTCAGAGGCAGAACATAATACAGATTGGGGCGCCTGGGTGGCTCAGTCGTTAAGGGTCTGCCTTTGGCTCAGGGCGTGATCCCGGAATCCTGGGATGGAGCCCCACATCAGGCTCCATGCTCCGCTGGGAAGCCTTACTTCTTCCTCTTCCACTCCCCCTGCTTGTGTTCCCTCTCTCACTGGCTGTCTCTCTCTGTCAAATAAATAAAATCTTAAAAAAAAAAAAAAAAAAGAACATAATACAGATTCATATAGTTGATAGTTTACTTCAAAAAAAAGTTGAGTTCAAAAGAACAGTACTATATTAAATGATGCAAATAATAGGTTTTTATTTTTCACTGGAGAATGAAGTCAACTTTTTCTAAAAATAAGTTTCTGAATCACTGAAAGTTTTTTTAATTTCACACACACATTTTGTCATCTGTTCAAATTGGCAGAATTTCTGTAGTACTTTTTTTTTTTTCTTAGTGGTTTAGGGTGTAGTCTTAGCAATCCCAAGTTAGCCAAAGTTCCTTTGATTGAGGCATTCCCAATACTCTTTAGTTACGTGCTTGTAGACACTTCCGTGGATTATTTCTGCAGAAAGATAGTCATTAAATTATGTGGATTTTTAAATAAGTCTCTCTCATCATCTCTCTGCCATGGGTTAAGGGGTACCTCACCGTAACCCATTTGGCTGACAATTACTAATAAACTGAGTTGTTGTTTGTTTGTGTTGTTGTTTTTTAAGATTATTTATTTACGTATTTATTTGACAGAGCACAAGCAGGGGGAGCTGCAGAGGGAGAGGGGAAAAGCAGGCTCCCCGCTGAGCAGGGATACAGCCTCACCCTGGGATCATGTTCTGAACTGAAGGCAGACGCTTAACCGCTTAACCGACTGAGCCACCCAGGCACCCCCTGAATTGTTGTTTTTAATGGAACTTTTATTTTTTGTACCTAAAGTAATGAAAAACAAGGACCTTGTTTCAGAGGCAAGGCCTATGGAGTTTTGTTTCAAGTCTCCTTAGTATTAGTGGTTCTTAATCAGAGTGTGCCACTAAATTACTGACCTAAATATAAAATGCACCAACTCTCACCCCATCCTTATTATAATTGGTTAGCTTTAGGGCAAAATATATTGTTTGTTATTGCTTGTGGAGTTCAATTAGTTTTTTTTTTTTTTTTTTTTTAACTCTAAGTAGTGGATGCTCTGATATAGTTTTAAACTCTGCAGAAGGCAGAAAGTCATACTAGATTGTACTCCCCAAGGTAACAATTGTCAATGGTTTCTTAATATTTTTCCAAAAATTGTTGTGTGTATATGTAAGCTGGGTGGGTATGGTTTTTCCACAAATGTGCTCATATTATACACACTATTTTGCAGTTATTCACTTAGCATTATAGAGAGAGTGCTTTCCATATCATTGCACATAAATTGTGGCTGGTTCATTTATTTTTACCAGTCGCCTGTTAGACACGTAAGTTCTTTTCAGGTTGTTTTGGTCCTGTTTTGATTGCTTCTATCAACTAGGCTAAAGGGAATTTTCCTTGCACATTATCTTTGCACACCTGTGTCCTTATATTTTCTTTTTTTTAATTTAATTTTATTTTAATGTTTTTTTATTATGTTAGTCACCATACAGTACATCCCCGGTTTCCGATGTAAAGTTCGATGATTCATTAGTTGCATATAACACCCAGTGCACCATGCAATACGTGCCCTCCTTACTACCCATCACCAGTCTATCCCATTCCCCACCCCCCTCCCCTCTGAGGGCCTCAGTTTGTTTCTCATAGTCCATAGTCTCTCATGCTTCATTCCCCCTTCTGATTACCCCCCCTTTCTTTATCCCTTTCTTCCCCTACCAATCTTCCTAGTTCTTATGTTCCATAGATGAGAGAAATCATATGATAATTGTCTTTCTCTGCTTGACTTATTTCACTTAGCATTATCCCCTCCAGTGCCGTCCATGTTGCAGCAAATGTTGAGAACTCGTTTTTTCTGATAGCTGAGTAATATTCCATTGTATATATGGACCACAACTTCTTAATCCAGTCATCTGTTGAAGGGCATCTCGGTTCCTTCCACGATTTGACTATTGTGGACAATGCTGCTATGAACATTGGGGTGCATATGGCCCTTCTCTGCGTCTGTATCTTTGGGGTAAATACCCAGTAGTGCAATGGCTGGGTCATAGGGTAGCTCAATTTTTAACTTTTTAAGGGACCTCCACACTGTTTTCCAGAGTGGCTGTACCAACTTGCATTATCTTTGCACACCTGTGTCCTTATATTTTCTGAAGAATAAGTTTTACATGTAGGATTGCTGGTCAAAAAAAACTTCCATTTTGACATTTAATAGATAAGGCCAAATTGGTTCCTCTGAATTGTGCTGATTTGCACTCCTCCCAACAGTATGTGAGATGTTTCTTTCAGTACACGCTCACCAACTCTTTACAACCTTTGTCAATCTAATGTGCACAGAGAGGGTATCTAGTGTTTAAATTTTTGTTTTAGTTGTGGTTGTTAAAAACTATATCCTATCTTTCTGATTTTTATAATTTTTTCTTCAGACATCCTCCGTGTATCCTTGCTATCAGGTTGTACATCTTTTTCTTATTAACGTGTAAAAGTTATTTGTATAGTAGGGAAACTTGTTCATTGTTATACACGTTTTCCTGATTTATCATTGTCTTTCTACATTATAATATTTTTTACCTTACAGAAATATTAAAGTTTTAGTATTCAGATTTATTTTTCCTTTGAGGCGTACTTGTGTATTTTCACAGTGTTTTAGAAGGATTTCCTAAATAGGGTGCATACATGTTCCAATTTGCCTGTTATCCTACTTTAAATATTAAGAGTACTTCTAAGGGCACCTGGGTGGCTCAGTTGAGCATCTGAACTCTTGATTTTGGCTCATATTATGATCTCAGGGTCATGGGATCAAGCCCCATGTCCAGCTCTGCGCTCAGCAGAGTCTGCTTGAGATTCTCTCTCTCACCCCAACTCCTATACGTTATCTCTCTCAAATTAATAAATCTTTAAAAAAAAACTTCTATTAATTTATACAAGGTTCTCTTTTGGAGAAAAAAATTATATGGCTATCAGGTTTCTTAAAGTGTATATTTTGAAAAATTTCCCAGGTGATACTGATAAGTACCATTGGTTTACTATTTTAAGTGACAGATTCTTATGGTAAGTCCCCCAAGATGGATTCCCTCTGTAGTTCTCTTCTATGATAAATATATTTCACTGTGGAGTACAGAAGCCATTTTGAGATGCAAGTTAAAATAAAAACATGGAAGAAAATCTGCAGAAAATTTTAGTAAAACCTACCATTACACCCTGTATTTTCCTCAGAATTAGCAGAGAATGCTGCAAATAATGGGAAAATATAAACTGATGGACAAGAATAATATTTGCCTGAGTGAAATGTTTTTCTAGATTTTGTGTTGGGAAATCAATATGACTTTCTCAGGGATATGTGTAGATACCAGCTCAGGAAGCTTTTTTTTTTTTTTTTTTTTTACTTTGTGATACAACAATCATTCAGTAAAGTATATTGAACATGAGTTTGTAGGTCAGTGATTTATCACAAAGTGAAAATACTTTGAGACTACCACATATGTCAAAGTTCCTTTTGTGCCTCCCCACAAAAGGTAGCTATACTCCTGACTTCTGTCATCATAGATTAGTTCTGCCTGGTTTTAAACTTTATTTAAATAGAATTATACATACAGTATGCCGTCTTTTGTGTGAGATTCATTCTTGTTTTGTGTGAAGCAGTATTTTGTTGATATTCATTAATTTCTAGTATACTAAAATGGGAATATATACAGTTCTCTTGGAAGAAGTGTGGGTTGCATCTAGTATTTTGGCTTGTTATAACTAATGTTGCTATTAATATTGTTATGTATCTCTTGATGCATGTGGGCATTCACTTCTCTTGTGCAGTTACTTTTAGTAGTGTGATTGGGTAATAGAGTATCTGTATGTTCAAATTTGGTAGATACCATTAAACAGTTTTCCAAAGTAGTTGTGCCATTTTACACTCCCACCAGCAATCCACATCTTTGCTAATACTTGGAAATGTCAGTCTGAATTTTAGCCACCCTTCTGGGTGTGTATCTCAATGTGGCTTTAATCTGTATCTCCCTGATGACAAATGTTGTTGAGCACTTTTTCGTATCCTTTTGTTAAGTGCCTGTTAAATCCCTTGCCCATTTTTCTTTTTGATTGTCTATCTTGATTTGTAAGTGTTCTTTCCATATTCTGGGTGCTTGGTCCTTTAGTAGTTATATGTGGCAGCTGTCTTGTCCCACTCACTTAATACTGCCTCTTGAGTTTATTATATTCCAATTTGTCAGTCTTGTCTTTTCTGGTTAGTACTTTTGTATGTTTAAGAAATCTTTTCACAGAAATATTCTCTATGTTAACTTTTAGAAGCTTTATGATTTTACTTTTCATACTTAGATCTGTGAACCAACTGGAATTGATTTTTATGCATGAGGTGAGCTATAGGTTAAGTTCCTTTTCTCAAATGGTAACCAGTAAGACAGTATTATGTTGTTTTGTCTGTTTTGCTTTTGAAAAGGCCATTGTCACCTTTGACCTAAATGAAGTATCCACATATATGTGGGACTTCTTTTCTGGACTGTATTCTGCTCCATTGGTCTTTATATCCAGCCTTGTGATGTACCACAATGTTGTCTTAATTCCTGTATCTTTATAAGTCATTACATCTGGCAGGGTAAGAGCACACACACACTTTGCTCTTCTTCAAGATTGTATAGGCTATACTTAGTAACCCTTTGTATTTGCATGTATATTTTATTGTCAACTAAAAAAAAAAAAAAAAACTCTGAGACGCAGTGGGGACTCATTGAGGTCTCAGTGAAAATGATCAAAAATTTTTATAAGATTTTGATAATGTTAAGGTCAGCTCAAATCTAGAGTTTTTTTTTATTAAGATTAAAGAATCTACTTGTTTTAGTGCTTACTGTATATTACTACATTCTCGTGTAGACTACTCAGTAAATTTGGGTCTTATAAAAAAAAACAAACACTAATGATTAAAGAACATACTGGTTTGAAGTTTCATAGTAAGGTTGTAAGTTTATTTAAAAAACAAGCAGACTAAGAATACAATAAAATTATTTTGGTGTTGTGTTTTGTTTTTCAGACCATCTATGATAACAGTCTTCTGTAAGTCAAGCTTTTTCAAGAATTCGCTGAAGGAACGAAGTAGGATTTTTCTTACATCATGACTTAATCTGAATGCAAGAACAAGAAATAGGTTTTATCTCTAAATATAATGAAGGGCTGTGTGTAAACACAGACCCTGACTCAATTCTAATGAGCATTTTAGACATGAGTTTACATCGGCAGATGGGTTCAGATCGTGATCTTCAGTCTTCTGCTTCATCTGTGAGCTTGCCTTCAGTGAAAAAGGCACCCAAAAAAAGAAGGATTTCAATAGGCTCTCTGTTTCGAAGGAAAAAGGATAACAAACGTAAATCCAGGGAGCTAAATGGCGGGGTGGATGGAATTGCGAGCATTGAAAGTATACATTCTGAAATGTGTACTGATAAGAACTCCATTTTCTCTACAAATACCTCCTCTGACAATGGATTAACTTCTATCAGCAAACAAATTGGAGACTTTATAGAGTGCCCTTTGTGCCTTTTGCGGCATTCTAAAGACAGATTTCCTGAGATAATGACTTGTCATCATAGATCTTGTGTGGATTGCTTACGACAATATCTAAGGATAGAAATTTCTGAAAGTAGAGTTAATATCAGTTGCCCAGAATGTACTGAACGGTTTAATCCCCATGATATTCGCTTGATATTAAGTGATGATGTGTTGATGGAAAAATATGAAGAATTTATGCTTAGACGGTGGCTTGTTGCAGATCCTGATTGTAGGTGGTGTCCAGCTCCAGACTGTGGGTAAGATTTTGTTTGGTTTTTCTTAATATTTTTTTCTGTGGATAAAATAAGAATTAGCTATTACTCAAAAGAAAAATCTTAGCATGTCAGGTGATTCATTATTCAATAGACAAACATACATTAAATGCATACCATGTGCCAGGCACAATGTTAGATGCTAATGGCAGGAATATTATCTTACTCATTTTTATATTGTGTTTCATCACATACTTATTTGAGCATTATCGCAAGAAAGGGGTAAGATGGTAGAGTACAGGATCTAGTTGTGAGCAAAGTTGATTATCCCCTTCATTTGGAAAATTGTTATTTTATTGTAGCAGATGAAATGATCAGGGGTTTTTTGGTTTTGGTTGTGGGAGGGTTTGGTTGTATAAACTCAGATGACCCTTTGAAAAGACAGCTTAATGTGTGCCACAGTGTCATGTGTTCATGTTGGTATGACATAAGTATTGCTAGTCTAAAGATTTAAAGTAATTTTGCTTATATATTTGATTGTTATGTTAACAGCATCTTCTGTTTAAAGAGCATTTACTATGTAGGGTTGTCATAACTAGGAATAAACAGTCATGCTTTTCAAGAATAACAAAAGCTGTAATGTAAACACTGGATCTTATTTAATACCCATTAGTAAGCTAGAGATTACATATAAGTAAAAGTTGGGGAAAACCCAGAACTTTCAAGATTATCTGGGTATAATCAGAAACAAGGGTGGAATGTGAGTTTAGTTTCTCAGATGAAGTTTCAGGATTCATCGTCTGGATCAAATTTATTATTAAAAGCTTGTTGAGTAGCAACTTTTCAGATTGCATCTAGCCTATATTCTGTAATTTTAAATGAGAAAATTAATGTTTCCAGCCTTTGCAAATCCCAGCCAGTTTTCCCAGGTATAACTAGCACTTAACTGTTCACCAAGGATTTCAGTGGAAATAAAGCATTAAAAATATTACCTGATTATTTACCATTTTATGAATTCATTAGTTGTGTGAAGAACTTAGAAATATTATTCATGATCACATTTGAACTGTGCTCTCCTCTAATGCAGGGAGCTTGTACTAAAACATAAATAATAAAATAATATGCTAAAGATACTTTCTAAACTGGGCCAAGGTTGGCTGTGCTTCCAGGTGTATGACAGAAGCAAACTCTGGGATCCATGAAGAGTTAAACTCTCAAGAAAAAGATTGGAAGAAATAGGGATAATGAACAATACCTTTAACTTGAGCAGGAGACAGTATCCTGTCAGAAGAACAGCTTGGATACAGTTTTATCACTCTTGGTCCCATGGACCCCTGCACAACATTTTTACTGGTGCAGGTGTGCACATTCATTAGATTTCAAGTTGGACAGCAAATTTAAGGTTAAAAACACTTTTTGCAAATCATTATAGCAAATACTCCTTTAGCAAGAGTTCAGATAGTGAGGAATATGCCTATATGTTGTGTTTTGTCTGGAGAAAGAGTGTGATTTTCTAACTATCTTTCATGGAACCCCAGGGTGAAAAGTGCTTCACAAGTTCTTCAAGCATTTAATAGTTTTAAAAGAAAAAGTTTGAAAATGATGGCATGAATTAAAAGGCTTAAGTGTCAGAAGCTATGGCCCCGAGAGATGGAGACAGTAAATCCTGGGCACACATTTTCTGGTCACTAAATAGGTATATTCTCTTGAGTTGTGTTGATTGATCATGTGGTCCTAATGGATTTCAACTGTATCAACCTAATAGAACATAATAGATACAGCTGACACAGATTCTTGTTTATATAAGAATTTGATTTTAGGGGAAACAGGCTAAACCAACTGGGAAAGGATTGATTTATCAACATACAGAATTGTGAAAAGTAGCTATTTGAGGGGAAAAAATTAGATTGTCACCACACATAACACACCAAAACAAAATCAAAACTGATTTTAAAGGAAAGTTTTATAAATAAAAGGGAAAATTTTAAACTAAAAGAAAATACAGGTGTAAGATTAGCTCACATGCTGCCGTATTATTATTAAAATTGAATACACATTTACCCTGTAACTCAGAAGATCCACTCTTAGTGAAATACCTTGAAGAAACTCTTGTGTGCCAGGGAACATCTAGTTAGGAGACATGTTTAAGAGTGTTCATAATAGGAGCACCTGGGGGGCACATCCAACTCTTGGTTTCAGCTCAGGTAGTGATCTCAGGGTCCTGAGATCAAAGCCCGCCTCCACTCTGCACTTGTCAGGGAGTCTGCTTGAGATTCTCCCTCTCCCTCAGCCCCTGCTGCTCGTGCACTCTCTATCACTAAAATAGATCTTTAAAAAAGAGAATGCTCATAATAGCAAACAAGAAAAAAGTGTTCATTAATAGTAAAATGGATGAATATATTTAGTTTCATGGTTACCTATTGAAAGGAAGTTGTGAACTTGAAGGGGCAATCAAGGGGCTTCTAAAGCCGCTGATAAATGAGGTAAAACCGTAGGTTCTGACTTGCCAGAGATAGTTCAGTTTATGCTTCTGCTGTAATTTTTAATTGCATTGCCCTTCTCAAGTGTTCCAGATTAGGTTGTTAATTATATGATCATCCTGCTGATACCGTTCTTAGTTTCTTTGGTAGATAGATCCTTTTTGTATGGGTGACATTTTTCAGTAAAACTTTAAAATGTTTCATAAACTCATACTTTGGCTTATTTTTGCCCATTTTCTTATCATTGAGGCTTCATTGTCAAAGAGTAAAATGGCTTAAATCTATCTATGGTAGATAGATCCTTTTTGTATGGGTGACATTTTTCAGTAAAATTTTAAAATGTTTCATAAACTCATACTTTGGCTTATTTTTGCCCATTTTCTTGTCATTGAGGCTTCATTGTCAAAGAGTAAAATGGCTTAGGGGCACCTGGGTGGCTCATTCGATTAAGTGTCTAACTTAATTGTGGCTAAGGTCATGATCTCAGGGTTGTGGGATCAAGCCCTGCATTGGGCTCAGGTGGAATCTGCTTGTCCCTCTCCCTCTGCTCCTCCCCCAGTTGTCTCCCTCTGTCTCTCTTTCTCTCAAATAAATAAATAAAATCTTAAAAAAAAAAAAAAAGTAAAATGACTTAATATTCTAAATATTTTGGAGAAGATAACTTAAATGTTAAGTATAAAATATAAAATAATAGAAACACCTCTAATAGATTCTGTTATTATGAAAACAACCACTTGATTGTTACATAAGTTTAACAAAGAGTTAGCCTTGATTAATTTGACTATAAATTAACTCTTGGTTTGGTGGTTGTCAATAGTCTTACCCACAAAGGACAAAGAAAGCATGTCAACATTACTTTTATTGATGTATTGCCATTTATATTTGATTTATGTTGTTTTTCTAGATTGAGCATATTTTATATACTTGATTACATTGTAGGCTTTATGGTTGCGTTATGTAGATAAAGTGTCATCCAGTAACAAAGTTTATATGTGTACTTCGAAAACATGGAATACTACGTAAGCCTTCATTAAAGGTTTCATTTTTACTTAGCATGAGCATATAGACCTGATTTTAAATCTCTGTCCTATCATGTTATGAGGATTGGAGTAGATCTTTAATTTTATTAGTAGCATAATTCCTAGCATACAGCAGGTTTTTTGTAGCTCTTATTTATCATTCCTTGTGTCCATTCTTAAGTTTTGCCTTAATTTTTAAAAACCAGACAGTCACTCAAGTATTTAATGCACCTGTGTGCCAGGTACTTAGAAATTTAGTAATGAACAAAAGACAAAAATCTCTGCTTACTAAAATCTTCAGATCCACAGAAGGTCATATTTTATTTAGAATCCATTTATTATTTAAATCTTTCATAAGGAACACTGATAAATATCTGATTGTTTGACAGTGAGTAATAGAAATACTTAGCCAGCTAGGACCATTGGCATGTATGTAGTATTTAACCCCTTTCGTTGTACAACACACTTGAAAGGCTTTTTTCTAGAAATGCTATATGTGAAACTATGAATTTTTTCTTTTGCATTTGATATTTATCAATATGACCATTTTCTATGGCTGACATTAATTTTACTTAAACATGTAGTTTAACACACTTCAAGAAATATTGCCCTTAGCTTAGAGTAGAAAGAAAAGCTGACCTGGTTTCTATTTGAGATCTCTCAGGGCTTCTGACCTCATATTCTTTCTACTCTTCTGAGGGCCAGGACAAATCAAGCTTGTTTTAAAAGACAGTATTTTGGAAAAGTCCTCTTGAGAAAGAGCCAAACCTGTGTGCTGTGATTTAACCAGAGTGAAGTTAG
Organism: Ursus maritimus; assembly: GCF_017311325.1. Classification (NCBI taxonomy): domain Eukaryota; kingdom Metazoa; phylum Chordata; class Mammalia; order Carnivora; family Ursidae; genus Ursus; species Ursus maritimus. Next base: position 45,035,285 of record NW_024427107.1, on the reverse strand, counting down.
CTAGGCTGCTTCTGTAACATGCAGTCTACACAGGTTCAGAGAAGAATCTGTCCATGACTAGGGAGAAGTGTTGGGGTGAGGTGAGGGGCACATAGGAAGGAATGCATAGAACCTTCTTGAGTAAAAATACCTGATTACCTTCTGCCCAGGAAGCCTAGTTTATACATTGTAGGCAGATAGCAAAAAGTTGGCATTTTAGTTTTTGTCATCACATATTTCAATTGGCCACCCTTCTACCAGCACACATTATCCCTGTTATCTCATGTGAGTGCTTCTCACTTTGCTGGGAAGCTTTGAATATACAAGAACATTTATTATACAAGAATATAGTTAATGATTTAATAATGTCTGTGAGCCTCTCAAGGGCAAAAAGAAAAAAGTATTTGATTTTTCTTTTAATTGCTGGTTAACCCATGCTCAATAAAGAGTTGTTGAATGAATCAATCTGACTATATGCCACTAACAAATCATGTATCTTAGGAATGGGCAATAAGCCATTTTATTTTACTTTTCTTTCAGTAAGCCATTTTAAAGCAATGTGTTTGACTGTAATCAGGTTTGTGTAGTGTCAAACTGGCTGACATTTAAATGATTTTAATAATTCTGGTGGAGGATACTGTTCATAATGGATTAAAAAAATGGGGCCATCGGCTTAGCCACTAAACAATATATATTTTTAAATTCTCTTTAATCTCCATATAGCTTTTATTTTCATCCTACAAAGAAGGGTTTTAGCCATAACTTGACCATCTTTTGACATGCTGGAAATGCTTTTGTAGGCTGACCTTTTAGCAATTTTGTACAGAGAACAGATCCAACTTGTGATTTTCTCCAGAGGAAACAAGTACATGTGACTTAGAAAACAGCAGGTTTTGTGTATAGGGAACCATAATGAGTAAACTGTGTTTCAGTGGAAGTTGTAATTCATACCTAGTGACAAATTGTATCTTTTAGAATAGACATTCATAAAAGTATTCTAAGAGTTTGAGCTTAGAGTTTGAAAATTACTTGAGCTGAGAGTTTCCTCTTTTTAGCTTATTCTTCCTAACCATAAAATTGATCCAGATACATTTTAATGCTATGTAATTCAGTATATACTGCTGCTACACCAGACATTGTTAATTAATACTAAGATTTTTGGTGGTTTTAAGGGAATCGATAAAAATAACATTCCCTCAAACCCTCCATCAGAACCAGGTTGATAGGAGACATGACTGCTCTCTCTTAATTTAGTCTACTAAAGAATGTGGCTTTAGATATGCAGCCAGAGTGGCTTGCTGACACTGCCCCTAAATTAGACTGACTTCTCCAAATAGTCTGGGCAGTAGGGCTCCCCTGTAGCATGTAGTGGAAAGCACAACAGAAGGCATCCTCTAGAGGAAGCAGCTCCTAAAAGGGAGATGAGCCTCACATTATCTAGACCTTCTCCCAAACATTTTAAGCAAGTCACTCCTTCTCTATTGAATAATAGTAACTTCTAGCAAGTAGAAGCATGAGCCTATTGATTTTGATACAAAACTTGACTTCCCCCCTGACTGGATCAAATAGTTTTTATGATTATATTTTCTTTGTTCTATAAAGGTTGTTAATGTTAAAGCTTTACTTTGGGGGGAGGGAGGTATGTTGACTCCTGGGTAATCTTTCTTCATTCTTTTTTCTCATTTTTTAATTAAAATTTTTCTTGGGGACTGGTGTGTTTTTCTTAGGATTAGATTTCATGTTAGGTATAGTTTGTTCTTTTTACTTGTTCCTTCATAAGGAATTCGCTGTAGAAACAATGTAGTACCCTAGCTGGTATCCCTACTTCCTCTGTTACCAATAGTATAATTGGTAGAACTCGAGTACTATGAAGCTCTTCCCAGGAAATAGACGTCATGGTGAAATAAATTCTGGAAATAGTGCATACTATATACTGACCACTGGTATGTTAAAAATTCTTTTAGCAAATCCTGTAATTAAAAAAGAAAAAAAATGAAAAAGTACTTTCATTTTGCTTAGCATTTTCCTAATTTGACCATTTGAGTACTTTTTAGTATAGACCTCCTGTTGCCAATCCAATGAGCAGAAAATGTTTCTGGAAAGACTGCCGTATTTCAGTCCCTATTCATCTTTCCCACTTTCTTCCTGTCCCTCCACTCCTGCTAAATAGGAAGGTTTAAACATTTTTAAGTAGATAGAAATGGAAGGATAGAGATGGAAAGTAAGACTTGAGGTAAATTTGGATTGTAGAAGGAAATGGAGCCATCTTTTAAACCAAGATTTGGATACTATTCAAGCCAAAGATGTTAGGTTAACTAATATTAGTCATCCCTGATATTCTGCTGAGGGTGTTTATTTCCCACCTAACACTTAATGCACCAGAACAGAGACAGTCCTGAAATTTTTCTTTAAAGGAAGCATTTTAGGGGCACCTGGGTGGCTCAGTCGTTAAGCGTCTGCCTTTGGCTCAGGGCGTGATCCCGGCGTTCTGGGATGGAGCCCCGCATCAGGCTCCTCCGCTGGGAGCCTGCTTCTTCCTCTCCCACTCCCCCTGCTTGTGTTCCCTCTCTCGCTGGCTGTAGCTGTCTCTGTCAAATAAATAAATAAAATCTTTAAAAAAAATAAAGGAAGCATTTTATATTTAATTTAGTTTTACCATTTGCTTCCATTGTAATTTGACAGCTGCTTTCCAACGTGTGAAGTTTGACTTCCACACAATGAAAAGTATCTTCAGTAGGCTTAACATTCTCTTTTCCAAATATGTAAATGCTAGTTACATTTAATTCTTACTGTATTATAGAATATGCCTAACAAAGTTATTATTGGGATTGAATGTTTATGAACATTAACATAGTAAGCATTCAACAACTGTTAGCATGAGAAAAAACTGATAGACGAACTACCTTAACTTTTAATCATCAAAATATACATTCATGAAAATGGGATTATTAAAGATAAACCTGTTTTTCTTTGTAACTTGTACAGATTGAATGGGACTTGAGTGTTTAATTCTGGGGTAGGATCTCTCCGCTTTTCCTTTAAAAAAGAAATACTGGAAAGTAGCATAAAACAAGTTCGAGGTACTTTTATCTCTAATATTTGAGTACATATGTTGGTGTCCCATGAACAAATTCTCTTTCCCCTTCCCCCTTCTTTCCCCTGCCTCTTTCTCTCCCTTTTTCTCTCTCTCCACAACACACAGAAACACATGAAGAGAGTTTTATTTAAATATCACAACTTTTTTTTTATTATTATATCCTAATTTCTGAGATGCATCAAACCTACGTTTATTTTCAACAAATGCCAAATAACCAGACGTTAAATTCCTCCAGGGCCAAAGTCAAATATCACTAATTAAGGTGTGATGAACTTATGGGATACAAAAGTAAATGTAAAATTTTATTAAAAAATAATCAGATGTTAAATACTTGACATCATCATGCAGGATTGCTAGTCTACATGTCACTGTTTAGTTTGCTCCAGATAATTATACTGTGTATTTTGAAAATCCAAATAGGTATTCCCTATTTATAAGCAGTTATTCTCAACAAGCTTACGTCTCTAGACTCAGAACTGTAAGGAATTTTTATCTTAAAGCAATTTATGAAGCTGTTTTAAAGTTTAATTATTGAGAATAAAATGTGTTTTGAGACCTCAGTTTTCTCGCCATACCCTTTCATGTTTTCATGGATACTGTACCAGATGTAGAAATTCTCTTGTCATGAAATTTTAAAATAGCAAAGTTGACATTCTGCTTTTTCATTCTTGTCAAGATGTGAAGAATTCCCTAATAGGACTTTTTCTTAAAAGACTCATAGCTTAAGTCATTAATTAAAAATTAAGTCAGTTCTTAAGTTTTGTTTAGTGATATGGTATACTGAGCAACCTATAAAGATTAGAATTATGATATAACCTAATTTCTATTAATCGAACTAGTATATTTTTATAAATATTTATTTACTCAGAAAGGCTGTATTCTTCAAAAATTATAGCACTCTCAATGTTCATATTAACTGTAAATCTGTATCCCTGTTTAATGATTTGAAAGTTAAGTTTGCATCTAAATTTGGCTTTCACAGTTCTCACTAATTATTGCATTTTATTCTTCCAACACAATGTGCATTTATACTTCAGTTATCAGTAAAACTTCACCATTTGGAACAATAAGATTTTTGTTCTATATCTAGAATGCCTACCAGTGTTTATTTTTTTAAAGAATTATTTCAGAGAGCAAGAGAGCGCAGGGGGGAGGGGCAAGGGGAGAGGGAAAGGGTCTCAGGCAGACTCCACACTGAGCCCAGAGCCCAACAAGCCCAACGCAGGGCTCGATCTCAGGACCCTGAGATCATGACCCGAGCCAAAACCAAGAGTCAGACACTTAACCAACTGCTCCATCCAGGCGCCTTCCATACATTATTTATATTGATATAGAAAGCACAGTAACTTGTGTGATCACATGGTCATTTATCAGTCACAGATGCGGAGGTACTAGAACTGTCATTGAAATGGTGAGCTGTTTGTTTGGCATTCTAAAGATCAGGGCTAAAGCTGAAGCTGATTTTGGCTGAATACTGAGGCTGAGCCAAAACTTCATTGACTCCCGGTTTTATGTTTTGGGAAAACTTAGTTGTAGGGAGATTATGCAATTTACGTGAAACTATACAGATAATAAGTGGTGGAAGTGGAATTTTGACCAGGTAGCCTAAACTTCTCTTCTGCCTTTATAAATTCTGACTGACCTTAAAAAACAGTTGGTCTTCGCATCGTTGTCCCCTGCACCCACACAGATTTCCCCATGTCCCTCTTCTTCCCTCCTTCCTTCAAGAAAAGCTAGGATAGAAAAGAGTTTTAAAAGAGAATATCATTTCCTTTTCAGTTAAAATTACTATTTTAAAGACTGTTTAAGGATTATAATTTGATAGAAAATAAAGTGTAGAGTCTTTGAGGACTTTTTTCTTTTTATTGATAACTGCAGTGAATAACCCCTCAGGGAAATTAAACTTGGCTAAATTACCCCATGTTGATACATAAATTGCCTTTAATTTAATCATGCTTGAACACATTTATGATAGTGATGGTAACTGGAGAATTGGTCTATCAAAAATAAAATGGAATTTAAGATGTAAAATTTAAGTTTAAAAGGTAAGATACTAAGGGAGCAACAGGTCCAAAAGTGGAGGAACTTCCTGACTCTTAAAATTTTATAATTTTACAGATTATCTTGAAATTCAATAAAAATATCAGTTACAGTTGCTATTTAAATTTTATTGCCAATAACAAGAGGAACCCCGAAAACTCCCCTAAATTTCCAGGCAAAAGGAAGTGTTTGATACTTACAAAAGCTTCTTATACACATAAGTAAGACTTATTTGTGTCTCTTTCAAAGAGAACCAGAACCCCCTAGACATTTTTTATTGTAAGTTTTATTGAGATAATTGTAGATTCATGTGTAGTTATAAGAAATAATAAAGAGAAATCCTGATCCTTCAGTTTGCCCCAGTGGTACCGTTTTGCAGTACTAGAAGACATCACAACCAGGATATTGGCGTTGATATAATCTACCAATCTTATTTAAATTTCCCCAGTTTTACTTGTATTGTGTATGTATGTATATTTAGTTATATACCATTTTATCACAATACATTAGTGTATTCACCACCACGGGGTACTGAACCATTCCATCACAACAAAGATGCTTCCTATTGTTCTTTTATAAATCCATCCACCTCTCTCACACTCTGTCGCGTTCCCAATCCCATCCCTAATCCCTGGCCATCTCTAATCTGTTTCCATTTCTAAAATTTTGTCATTTCAAAAATGTTCTATAAATGGGATCGTACAGTATATAACTTTGAAATTGACTTTTTTCACTGAGCATAATTCCTCAGAGATTTATCAGAGTTAAGTGTATCAGTAGTTTTCTTTTTGTTGTTGAGTAGTATTCCATATAGATGTACCATAGTTTAACCATTCACCTAGTGAAGAATAACATCTAGACTATTTCTAGTTTTTGGCTGTTACAAATAAAGCTGCTGTAAGCACTTGTATATGTGTTTGCACATAAGTTTTCATTGCTCTGGAATAAATGTCCAAGTGTGCCCAGAATTTATTTTAAGTAAGAAATTATTGAAGTGCCAAAATATTAACTCAGAGAATAGGTATTAGGGCTAGTCATGAATCTACTGTTCTTAGTCTTTTAATCTGAAGTGGAAAAAACAGTTTTCTAATTGAGAAGATCAAGTTCGTGTACTTTTTAGAAGGAGATTGGCACCAAGGAGCACTTTTACTATGCATCTTAGAAACATTAACATGAGAATTTATGCATAAATACAAGATAATCACAAAACTTATGAATTATCACAGTTTGCCATTAACTGATAGGTGCAGCTGATTCACAGTCATATTTTAGGTACTAAATTAATTTAATTTTAAAAGTAACAAGTAATTATAAAAATCAGAAATGTATGAATATATAAAGAAGAGAATTAGAACTCTAGTACCTGCAAAAATACTGTTAAGATTTTTGGTGTATTTCCTTCTAGTTTTTTCTGTGTGCATATAATACTAATTTAATATTTTACAAAAGTGGGATTAGATTAACTATACAGTTTGGCATCTTAGTTAAAAATTGAAAATTAAAAGTTAAAAATTGAACTTTAAAAATGTTTTTAACCACTTAAATGTCTTCATTTGTGAATTGTTCATTTTTTCCCCCATTTTTATATTGATGAGATAGTGTTAGGGTTTATGACTTACTTGCTCGTGTATAAATAGAAAACTTTTTCAGGAATAGCATTTAAGTTGGGTAATTGTTTTACTTAATATCTCTTCTTTTATGTCCCATTTTAAATAATTTTTCTTATTCTTCAAAGATATGCTGTGATAGCATTTGGATGTGCTAGCTGTCCAAAATTAACTTGTGGGCGAGAAGGCTGTGGAACAGAGTTTTGCTACCACTGTAAACAGATTTGGCACCCCAATCAGACCTGTGATGCTGCTCGACAAGAGAGAGCCCAGAGTTTACGTCTGAGAACTATACGTTCTTCATCCATTAGTTATAGTCAGGAGTCTGGAGCAGCAGGTATTTATGTCTAACTTTTTCTAATAAAATATTTGACACAAACAGAGCACTATAGCTATCTTAATAAAAAAAAATGCAGTATTCAAATAGTTCCTGTTACTACCTTTCCTCCCTTCAGTTTTCAGAAGTGTTTTATGTGTTGTTAGTATTTCTGTCCCAGAAGCACTCATTCTTTACTGTGGAAGAAAATGGTACTGAAGTTGGAAAGATTTTATTGAAAAAAAAGAAAAAAAGAAGTGCCATGGTTATTTATATAACTGATAACTGAGGATGGTGTGAAACTGTTGTTCATAAAGGTATATTATAGCAAAGCTTAGCAAAGACTTTTAAAAATCCTCTTTTATTTACAGATGTCTCATCTAATTCCAGGATCAAGGATTCATAATCATACCTTAGTGGGACACTAAGAATTTTGTGTCTTTGGCTAGGAAGTTTTAAATTACCTGGGGATCCGTATATGAACAATGTATGCATCTCCTAAATCTCAAAAATTAAAAAAAAAAAATGTGAACCTCTTAATCTTCTTTGAATAAAAATCGAAAAAAATTAATATTTCCCATTTCTAGAATTTCATTTATTGGGATTTCAGTCATTTTTAGAAAAATACTCTTCTCACTGATTGTAAAATGGAAAAACTTGGAAAATACAGAAACTTGTCAAGAAAATAATTTACATTCCTACTAGCAGTGTATTGATATAGTCATGTACTTTATGTTAAAGTCAAATTTAAATAAACTTTAAATTCAACATTTAATACTTCATACACTGTACACAGATTTTCATGCTTATTTGCTCATTGACTTGTTTCTGTTTCCTTTCCTGAAGATTTGGGGTGGAACTTAAAGGTATTAATAATAATTTGTAGGTATGGTTCCAGAAGTAATTCAGAGAAGACCTGATATTACCCTCTGTGGTCAGCTCTAGCCATGGAATGGTCCACTTGGAAATGATATCCCTCTTCTCTAAGTGTGGGCATGGGTATTGATTGATTGGTTACAGGACGTACCTATTGAGTAAGAGCCTGGACTCTGGAATCAGTCTGTCTGGATTTGAATTCTAGCTTTTCCACTAATTCTGTGTGACCCTGAGCAAGTTATCTCGTCTGTAAAACGAAGATCCTAATAATACTTATGTCTGTAAGGTTGAAACATTTCCTGACACATAGTAAGCGCTCTGGCTATTTGAGGTAGAGAAACCAGTCACTTGCTAGAGATTTGCGTTTTTTATTAATTTAAAAAAAACATCATGATTTAGTCATCCAAATGAATGTTGATCTTTCTCACTGTATTCACTGTGGGAGATTTTATGTTTATTTCAGCAGCACTACCCTGGAATGCTTTATTGGTTATAATCTTTAGATCCCAATACAGCCACTTAAATTATCTTCTTAATGTCAATTTGATTTCTGGAAGTGACCAGAAGTTCTTTTGGAGCTAAGTCTAACAACTAGAATATCACACCAAGTTGAGTCACTGGTTTGGGGTGGATCCAAAGTAAGATGTGACTATATGATCATGAGAGTGATTTTTTTTTTTATATTAAGTAGCTTTGAAAGTAATTATGAAAGAAAAACTTCCCAAATGATTTGAGCCGAATAGTAGCATTGTTAGAATAAATATAGCCTCCCAAGGTGATTATTTTTAAAACTTCGTTTGGAATTTTTCCATGTTCAAAAATCTTAAAATTCTGGAAATTTAAAGAACATGCATTTTTACCCCCAGTGCTCTAAAAATCAAAACTCTCAGGACAAATGTTTATGTGATAGTTTCTTTTGATGAATCTATAAAAAACTTGAACTTGGCTACTCATTCACTTGGGGGGAAAAAAGAGGAAAGGGAACTACCATCTAAAATGGTTTTATTAATTACTGTTATTCCAGATATCCTGGTATTTTTTTTATCTCCTGTTATCATGATACATTGAAAAAGTGGCTGTGCTTTTAATAATTGCTTGACATAATGATAATACTTAATTGGCTCTTTCTGATCAGTCAGCTGAAGACAAATAAGTGTGCTTAATCATCTGGTACATTAAATAATTTATATTATAAAATTATCTTTAAACTGTAACAGTATTACATCTACATCAGACACTTTCTTATAGCTACTAGGAAGTTTAATGCACTTGGAGTTAACATTTTAAATGAACTACATATTTTTCATTTTTGTTACTATATTTTCCCCCTTTATTAAAAATATATTTAATTGGCTTTTGACTCCCATCTCTGTCTCCTACTACTACCACCCCAAGAGATAACCACTATTAACATTTTGTTGTAAGTCCTTACGGGTAATATGGTGGGGATGGGAAAGTTTTTAAACAAATTTTGAGAACCGTATATTGTTTTGTAACCTGTTGTTGTTTTTTTTCCCTTAACATGACAATAACCCATATTTTAACAGTAAATAGAAATATAATGATCAAAAAAAAAAAAAGCTTTGCCAAATGCACCTTAAATCAAAATGGGAAACTTTTTTTAATATAAAATGGCTGTGGATTAATTGATTTTCGGGGAAGGGATCATCAATTGACCATCTAATCAGTAAAACAACTCTATTTAGGATTTTTGCATTTGAGGGCCCCTGGGTGGCTCATTCGTTAAGCATCTGCCTTCAGCTCAGGTCATGGTCCCAGGGTCCTGGGATCAAGCCCCGCATTGGGCTCCCTGCTTGGCGGGAAGCCTGCTTCTCCCTCTCCCGCTCCTCCTGCTTGTGTTCCCTCTCTCACTGTCTCTCTCTGTAAAATAAATAAAATCTTAAAAAAAAAAAAAAAAGGATTTTTGCATTTGAGAATATTTTGAGAGAGATAATGTGCACAGTAAATTTCTCATTTAAGATACAAAGACAAAACAGCCTTTTGTAGATAAATAAGTACACAGAGTGGAAATATGCAGGTACAGATCTATAAAGAGACATCAAAAATACATTGCTTATGGTATTCTCCAACATGTAATCTTAGCATATTAAAAGGCTGTTTTTTGTTTTAGAACCGCAAGAATGAGTGGAGAGGTCACCTTTCATTTTGTTCTGAAGACTGCATGTATCAGAGCCAAAGTCGAATCTCTCTACTCCCACTGCTAATTGAGAGATTTACTACTTGAGTATACTCTAGAATGAGGAAGTTTATCAAGATAGTATTAGCATTTCTTTAATTTGATGTACTAGACATTATATCTGCTGTAAAAGCCAGCTTTTTTTTAATTCATGCTCCAGTGTTAAAAAATTTTTAATGCAGACTTTGTTTTTTGGATCATTTAAATCATGACTTATGAATATTTTTAATTTTTATATTCTAGTATTTATCATTTATCTTGGTCTGGCTGCATAGAGTTATCAGTTTGCTCAAAATTGTTTGAAATTGTTAAAATACTAGTTGTGAGCATTGACCAGTTCTTAAGTTAAAAAACAGCTTTGGCCCTAAAAGAGGCACTAAGGAAACCTGAATTCACTGATAAAGCACAGGTAAAATTTCTTAGAAAGGAAAATATAATGTAGTTTAATGCTTATCATGTAAGAAAATGGAACAAGTACTTGAATTCAGCAGCTAGTACTACACCTATCTTTTCTTAACTGAGTGTAATTGGAAAATATAGCTGGCTACTAATAATAGTAAAATAGTTACTGGTTGCTATTAAATAGATGCCAAGGTTCAAAGTAGTTGTATAATTTGGGATAGCTTTTATTCTATGTCAGTGATTCTGAAAGTTATGTACCATTTGATTTTAACTTGGCACTTTTGTGCATTGTAACCATATTATTATACAAGAAGGGTACAGCAACAGCATTTGAATAAATGATTTTTAAAAAGACAAAGATAACTATTCTCTAGTATAAAGAATATTTACATTATAATAAAGCAGAGATGGTTAGAAAAGTTCTAGAATATCAAGGGCCACCAGAAAAGACAGTTATGGGGTTGGAACAAAGACAAACTTTATGTAGTTTGCAGTTTGCCTAGGGCTGTCCTTGATTCTCCTTTCTCTTTTTATTATTTTGTTACTCTTTGGTCTCATTGTTCTACTGTGTTTGAAAATGTTTACAATTTGAAAATTTAACGTAAAAAATGTTCCTTTTCTCAGAAAGGAAGAAAAATACTTTCTAAAAAAGTTGTATAGATGTTCTCCGTAGCATTTCTTTGGAAAAAATACTTTATGTACTAAAAATTCCTGGCTAAAGCTATAGTTCAGAAACTATATACGTTAAGATTTTTTGGCATTGCTGTAATTGATTATCTACTAGAAATTGTTATTTTTAGACCAGTTTTATGTAATAAACAGGTCTCTCTATTTTCCTAATAGCTGATGATATAAAGCCATGTCCACGATGTGCTGCTTATATAATAAAGATGAATGATGGGAGCTGTAATCACATGACATGTGCTGTCTGTGGTTGTGAGTTTTGTTGGTTATGTATGAAAGAAATCTCAGATTTACATTATCTAAGGTAAGTTTATAGAAGGAGCTATTTAGTCTATGCCATACCATCCTGAATGTGCCCAATCTTGTCTGATACTGGAAGCTAAGCAGGGCTGGGCCTGTTTAGTACTTGGAGGATTGGGGGGAGGGAGAAAGAGCTATTTATATCTAAATATTTTATATTGTAAGATAATTGGAGACCGTATTAAGGATTTTTAAACTTGGTGCTTATAAGATACTGAGAGGGATGTGTTTTATTCTAGTTACATACATCAGGTAGTGTGATACATAAATTCGTGATGTATCTTTGGAAAAAAAATTTTTAAACAAGAATAAAATGTGTGTTTTAAAAAATTTTAAAAGGAACCAAATTATTGTGCTAGTCATTTGGGCTTAATTAGTCAAAAATAGGAAGCATAGATTTCTTCTTTTTTTGTTTGTTTTGTTAAACTAGAAGCCAGAATTTTATACCCCCTTGTAATTATGCTAGGTCATAAATATTTCCATTTAATTTTCTTAAATATAAACTCCCTCATTTAGTCCACAGACTGAGTTTAATATAATCAGATAATTGTATGCCTAAAAATAAGCATGTTTTGCATTAATTTCCTCTTCAAAAACTAACCTAACATTTTCAGGATAATGAAGGACTAGGGATAAATATTTAACCTGAATTCTAGTTATCAGTTTCCTTTTAAAATAACTGATGGTGGTTCTTACATTGATTTTTTTTGGCTTTTATCATTAAAAGCCAAATTCAGAATTCAAAGAAAAAAAAAACACCTCATTTCTGAATATGAGAATTCTTTTAGAGTCATTTAATGTCATTAATGACTTCAGTGTATTACAGTCATTTGTTGATGTTATGCTTTGTAACAGTTACAGTTATAATTTTTTCCATTAGTCCATCAGGATGTACTTTTTGGGGGAAGAAACCCTGGAGCCGAAAAAAGAAGATACTGTGGCAGCTGGGAACACTTGTTGGTGCTCCCGTTGGAATTGCTTTAATAGCTGGCATTGCTATTCCTGCAATGATTATTGGCATTCCTGTATATGTGGGCCGTAAGGTAAAATGCTTAATTCCTTATTAGTTCATTATCTTATTCTAAACCTTCAGGTTTAAGACTCATGATTTTCATTTTTTTAAAATTTGTTTTAAAAGAGCATTTTTAGTATCTTCAGTATAAAACTATTTTATTTTTTCATAAGATAAATTTTCAGTGTTGGGCAAACTTGTATGTATGCATAAAAAGTAGACTTGCTTTAAAATTACCTGAATCTGAAAACTTTAGTACATTTTCTTTCTAACTTGAAGTATAAAGTATTGAAGGATACACCTGGTATTTTTCTCATGGTATATCCTTGTAAAGTTAGGTCTAAAAAAAGCTCATAGCTAAATAACACATGCCCTCAAGGCAAAGAATAATTAGCTAGTTCCTGAATTATTTTGAACTTTCGTTCAAAGGTTTTATTTTCCTAGATTACTGCTATTAGTAAATAGGCTGTTCTGTAGATTTTAACAGTCTTGTGTAAGTCCAAACACCAATAATTACCACTGGCCTATGAGTGATGAATTATACTTCATTAGCTAAGCAATAATTCTTTTTTGAAAGGTTAAAGGGATAATTCATGAAGTGGCTAAGAGGTCTGCTGCTGTCTACATTAATGGAATCTCAGAATTGAGAAGTAACTTCAAAAATTATTTAAGGGGCACCTGGGTGGCTCAGTTGGTTGGGCATCCAACTCTTGGTTTTGGCTCAGGTCATGATCTCATGCGTCCTCAGATCAAGCCCAGCAGCAGGCTCTGTGCTCTGTGGGAAGTCTGCTTGATTCCCTCCCTCTACCCCTCCTCCCAACTCACGTCACACACTCTCTCATTTTCTCTAAAATAAACCTTAAAAAAAAAAAATTATCTAATCGTAACCCTGAACTCAAGCAGAATAAAGTACAGGAATTAAAAGAAATAACATTTGATGAACCCTTACTGTGTGGTAGGTGTTTTACGCACTTTGACTCATTTTAACCTCATAGAAATTTATGTGTTAGAATGTTGAGGTTTGGGAAAGTTTATGTAATTTATTTTCAGTTATACAGAAAGAAACAGAGTTAGGATTTAAAACACATTCTTTATGTGAGATCCCTGATCATTTCTCTAGCCATTTGGGCACTTTAGTGATGGGGACATCACGAACTCCTGAAGCAGCCCATTCTGTTGCCACCTGTCTATAATTGTTAGGTTGAGTCAGAGTCTGTTTCCCTTTAATTGTTTCATTAAGTTCTGGTTATAATTTTTGGGACTAAACTCAAGAGGAGGCTGATCCTCTTCCATATAACAGCCCCATTTTTTAATATTCAACATCTATTACTTTTATAATCAGAAAAATAACAGTACATACTATTTTTTAAAAATTAGCTTTAGGATCAAGGATAAACATGGATACTTTTGACCTAAATGTTTATTTGAGAAGGTTTTAATTAACTAAATTTGTTTAAGGTCCCAAACATGGTAGCTGATTATATAATCTTTCATGTAGTTATCCAAAGCAAGGCTTTGCTAAAAATAAAATAGATACTTAGAAGTAGAAGGGAAGGAGAGACTGTTGTACTGCACACACCTACAAATAATTTATAGAGGAGAGATTATTTACCTCATTGTTCATGTCTTAGGTGCAATTACAAGTTTCCTTTTTTCAAACATACACCCAAAGGCTTACAAGTTGATGAATTAGTTTTCCATTGGAACAGTGTTCTCTGTGGTGTTTAAGGATACAAAGCAGCCCAGGAAAACCCGTTAAGTTGATGAAGTACCTAAAAGCTTAGTCTTTATTTACAATAACAAATAGAAATGTGGCACAAAGCAGTAGAACAGAAAAAATTAAGTTGGACCAGAAATAGAATGATATGATCACTGTAATTGAACATTGGTGCTTAAGGATACAAAACTTTCTGGAAGATTCGTGTCTACTCTGTCAGTTTTTTAGCTTTGGCTTTTCTCTGCTTCATTGCTACATTTTTCAGGAATGGTAGTGGGGAGAGGAGCGAGAATTAGCTGCGGTACTGAGGGATAATGAAGGATGCCTTGCTCCGGAGAGTCTGCCAGCTCTGCCTGCATGGACTATCTAGGGAAGCATAGAGGCCCGTTCCCTAGGAGTGAACAGTCAGTGCTGGCAGGATTCTGACTAGGAAATACGAATGCTTCTTGTCCCATGCATGCTTCGCCCACCTCCCCACCCCAGCTTTCTCACTTTCATATATCCCATAAGAGTCATTGTACTTTATAGCCTTCAAGATAACCACATAATAATAATTCTGTTAAACCTCACCTGTAACATTGTTCAAAAGTCAAGTATTTTATTTTAGAGACTAACTGTACACTTTTAAAAAAATCTTAGTTGTTTATTTATTTGTCAGCACAAGCAGGGAGAGCTGCAGGCGGAGCAGGCAGAGGGAGAAGCAGGCTCCCCGCTGAGCAAGGAGCCAGATGTGGGGCTCTATCCCAGCACCCTGGGATCATGACCTACGCTGAAGGCAGACGCTTCACCAACTGAGCCACCCAGGTGTCCCACCTGTATGCTTTTGAGGGCTGTTTCGAATATGTCTTGAAACAGAAGGGACGTGTACTTTATTAGCGTTAGCACTTGCAAACCATGAGACCAAAGATACTGGGCTGTCTTGAAGTTGATACATCTCACAAGCCACTTTCAGTGTGGTATTAAATTCTGTTTATTAACACCTATTCTGTACAAAGATGCTAAGTAGATCTAACTCATGTCCTCTGGCAGCATTCTTCTTTTTTCCTCTTTCCACTTTTTACTTTGAGCTATAAATGAGACCCCAGGATTCTAAGTCATTTGATAATATTTTCCTTTATAAAAAAGGATCCAAGAAAAAAAAATTGACTTATTTAGTGATGTTTGCCTATTAGTACTGCTTGTTAAGGTCAATTAAAAAAAAAAAAATGTGGCTTCTAGTCTCCCCTAGAAGAGCCAACTTTTATCATTTAGGGATACTTATTTATTTATTTTAAAGATTTTATTTATTTATTTGAGAGAGAGAGAGATGGAGAGTACAAGCGGGGAGGAGAGGGAGCACAAGAGGGGAGGAGAGGGAGAAGCAGGCTCCCCCCTGAGCAAGGAGCCCAAAGTGGGGCTCAAACCCAGGACCCTGGGACCATGACCTGAGCCAAAGGCAGATGCTTAACCAGCTGAGCCACCCAGGTGCTCCTAGGGATGCTTATTTAGAAAAGTGGGATGCTAAATTTCTTAGAAGTAATCCTATTAGTCAAACATCCAATCCATGTCTATGTTGAAAATAATATTCTTAATTCCTTTTTCTTTGCTCAAAACATGATTTTACTATTCTTGAATAAGAGTATACATTTGCTCAAGACTGTTTAAAAGTAAACACAAAGTAAAATCTATTAAATTACTGTCTTATTTAAGCAAATTATTAATAAGGAGTAGATCATGTGTAAGAATATGGTTTAAGAACAAAACGGTCATCTTGAATTAGGACACTTAAGTGAATGAAATTATAAAAGAAATCACTAAATTACTAGCAAAAGTAGGACTATTTCATTTAAATTAAATATGTAATGTGTTTTTCTTTAAACCCGCACCCATTTTTATTTTTAATTCAAGATTCACAATCGATATGAAGGCAAAGACGTTTCAAAGCACAAACGGAATTTGGCTATAACAGGTGGTGTAACATTGTCTGTAATAGTATCTCCAGTTGTAGCTGCAGTAACTGTAGGTAAGAAAATGCTTTAAAAATTGATTACCTCAAATTTTATAAAATTTAAGTTTTGTGGAAGGACTTTTTAAGACAAAGCATTATATTGTGGAAGATAAGAGAGTTACTTTTTTATTTATTTAAGGACAATTTAAGCTGAGCCTATAGAAAGCCTTTCATTGAGTAACTGTATTGGTTAAAAGTATTATAGACTCAAGAGCCTAGAGTTAGGATAATTGGTAAATTCTTATAGGCTGATACCCACCCTCACTCCATATGGTTTAGAGCCTTGACACTTAAAAACAAAAAGGCTTGCTTTTTTTTTTTTCTCCTCATGTGTGTCACCTGAAAGTTTGGAAGTTTTAAATTTGTGTCCCTTAACAGTTAGGTAAATCTACTTTGGGCAAGGGTTGAAGAACAACAGCACTTTTCTCCCGTACACTTTCTCTTGAAAAGGCTTTCTAAGAACTCATGTTTCTGTGATTTATTTTTTAACTTATAATTAATAATTTAATTCCTCTTTAGGTATTGGTGTTCCTATTATGTTAGCCTATGTCTATGGCGTTGTTCCAATTTCTCTCTGTCGAAGTGGAGGTTGTGGAGTCTCAGCAGGCAATGGAAAAGGAGTCAGGATTGAATTTGATGATGAAAATGATATAAATGTTGGTGGAACTAACACAGCTGTAGGTAAGTCTTTTAAGCAAAGGAAGAAGATGTACTTATTAATAGTTTGTTAGGGAAATAGATAACATGCAAATTAGAATTTCCATTGCCCTCCTTCACTAGGCCTAATAGCATTCATCCTGATGTACATCAGTGAAATGAATTACCTGGGAAAGGTGAATGGATGAAAGAGGGTGAAAGAGTTCTGGGTACCTAACCTACACTAGAAATGTAATGTCTTAGAAATTCCAGACTTTGAATCTTAAATTTTGCCTGAAACAATACAAATTGGTAAGAACAGGGTATTCATAAAAGAAGAAATACAGATGGCCAGTGAATAGAGAATATCTTTAACCCAATGTTATTCAAAGAAATATGAATTAGAACAATACCTGGAGAATGAAAAGGCCCTCATAGAAATTTTTATAGAAATTTGTTTTCAGGAAATAATTAGGCAGATGTGCAGAGATAATGTCCACTTTCTTACCTCCCATTCTCTCTTGAACCCACTCTAATCAGATTTGGTCCCTGCCACACCAGAGTTTTATCTCCACCACTCCACCAAAGCAGAGTCACAAGTGACCTCCGTGTTACCAGATATAATGGTCAGCTCTTGGTTTTCATCTTAATATAACAATTCATCTGACATGGTGGACCATGCTCTCCTCCTTGAAACATTTTCTTTTCTTTTCTTCTGAGAAACCATTTCTCATATCGTATCTCCTAGCCATTCCTTCTCAGTCTTCATCTACACTCATTCCCTGGGGCATCTCACCTATTAAATATGTCGACTGACCACTCGTAAATTTGAATCTAGGCTAGAACTCTCCTCTGAACTTCACATTTGTACAGCTAACTCTCCTCGTTAATCTACACTTCAATGTCTAACAAGAATTTCAAGGTTAACTTGTTTGTAACCAAACTCTTTACACTCTAAAACCTGTTCTCTCCAGTCATCATTCGCACCTCATCAAGTAGCCTCTCCATTCTTGCTGTTTGTTGGACCAGAAACCTCCTTTTCCCTTCTTACCCTACATCTGATCTGACAGCTAATTTTGGTACTTCCTTCAATATTTAGCCATAATCCAACCATTTCTCACCTTCTCTACTGCTATTCCATTAGTCCAAGCTACTGTCCTTTTTCTTGGACTATTGTAATAGCCCCTTTAGCTGATCTGTCACCTTCTCATCTGCTCACTATTCCACAGTGTAGCTGTAGTGATACTTCTGAAACATAAGTCAGATCATGTCTTTCTTATGCTCAGAACTCTCCTAGTGCTTCCAGCTGTACTGAAGGAAAAACCCACCATCCTTATCATGGCCTATATGGCCTGACATGATCTGTCCTTGGCTTCATCTTTGAACTCATCTCTTGTTACTCTCCTATTTAATACCAACCCTCCTTGATGTTTTTGAGGATGCCAAGTACACCTCCACCTCTAGGCTTTTAAATTTGCAGTTTCCTCTGCCTGGAATAGTCGTCCCCTGGATAATTTTATGTAATATAGTGGTATCAGATCTTGTAATAGCTTGTAGACAATTAGATCTGTAGAACATACCTAGAAATCAACTTTTGGCCCACTTTATTGACCTGGAGAATAATAAGCACTTTAAATAAAAAACCCTTATGGAAAATTTACATATTTTCCTCTGGAGTCAACTAAATCTTTCAACTGTCAGATTTTTTATAGAATTCCTAAGTCTTCTGGATTTTTAAAAGAAGTGGTGACTTTTTTTTTTTGACGATTTCAAGCCAATTTACTTTAGATTGAAGGTAAAAGTTTGATTCCTTAAAAGCACTTATCACATTATGTAATAACTTGGTTTTTTGTTTACTTGGTATCTTAGGGGTGAGGGCTATAACTCTCTTCTTTGTCATTATATTTTTAAAACTTGGAACATAGGGATGCCTGGGTGGCTCAGCCAGTTAAGCATCTGCCTTTGGCTCAGGTCATGATCCCAGGGTCCTGGGATCAAGCCCCGCATCGGGCTCCTTGCTCAGTGGGGAGCTACTTCTCCCTCTGCCTGCTGCTCCCCCTGCTTATGCTGTCTCTCTCTGACATATCTTATAAAAGAAAAGAAAAGAAAAAAACCTGGAACATAGTAGGTGATTGATTTCACCAATAAAAGACTTTTGTTTCCATTACCATACAAAAATGTTAATATCTTTAATCTTAACAAAAGGAGGAAACCACTTTCCTCCTCCCATTTCTTCTCAGTTCTCATTTCTTTTTTTCTTTCTTAATATGAGTGTAGTTGACACAAACGTTATGTTAATTTCAAATCTTCAACGTTGTGATTCAACAAGTTTCTACATTATGATATGTTCACCACAAGTGTAGCCACCATCTCTCACCATACAATGCTATTACAGTAAAAGCGTGGTGACTGTTTAATACTGAGAGCCAGTCCCTAATCCAGTTTTACAAGTTAGAGATAGTTCCCTTTCCTCTTATCCCATCGTTATGTTTTCCTGACTCCAGATGTCTTTTCTATTCCTGTGCATGTTGTATAGTAAAATGTCCTATCTGAAATCATGGAGGAATTTAAGAAGAGGGAATTTAATAATCACACTTACTTAATTTCTTTGAAATATTTGCATTTAGACACGACTTCAGTAGCAGAAGCCAGACACAACCCTAGCATAGGGGAGGGAAGTGTTGGTGGTCTGACTGGCAGTTTGAGTGCAAGTGGAAGCCACATGGATCGAATAGGAGCCATTCGAGACAACCTGAGTGAGACAGCTAGTACCATGGCCCTAGCTGGAGCCAGTATAACGGGGAGTCTGTCAGGAAGCGCCATGGTGAACTGTTTTAACAGGTAAGAAAAATGTGCTCTGTTTTCTTTTTGCCTTCTGTTAACTACAAATTGTTAGATGAGAGTTTTGAAGATTATGTAATCATTATGATTATGTATAATTCTGTGTCAGGGCTGAAAACAGTAATATTAATGAAATTTAGTGGTATACAGTAAAAGTTTTACTTGTTTGAATTTTCTGTCCTAATATTTTATACACATGGTGTGGTAAAAACCAAATCTAAGGCATAGCATTCTGCTAATTTCTTCACTGCATTTGTCAGATTTGATGTTATGAATCAGTGCTGGGGCTGCTTTCGTGGACACAGTAAAGGCGGTACTTAAGCCTAGACCTTACCTCTGGAGCTGGCAACAGCTAGATGCTCGAAAAGGAGACACTGGCTGAGGTCTGGGGGAGCAGCTGGAGTCAGGATGTGTGGGAGTGTGAGAGTTGAGGCCAGGGTAGTCTAGTCCTCCGGAATTCTTCTGTGTGTTACTGCTTATTTAGTTCTCACCAAGTCTCTTACCAACAGCCATACAGATAAGTAGGAGAAATTAAAGCATATTTGTCTTCCTTTTTTTCTTATCTAATTCACTATTCTTTACTTCTGTTTATTAGCTTTGTTGTTTTTTTTTAAACGTAGGAGAGTATGCATAAACTAAAAGATAGGGGCGCCTGGGTGGCACAGCAGTTAAGCGGCTGCCTTCAGCTCAGGGCGTGATCCCGGCGTTATGGGATCAAGCCCCACATCAGGCTCCTCCGCTATGAGCCTGCTTCTTCCTCTCCCACTCCCCCTGCTTGTGTTCCCTCTCTCACTGGCTGTCTCTATCTCTGTCAAATAAATAAATAAACTAAAAGATAAATTGGTCATATTTATTTTATTTTTAGGTAATTTGCTTTTTATTTTTTAATTTTTTTAGGTAGTTTACTTTTATGCTTTTAAACACATTCTTTTAAGGTATAGTAGTGTTTATTATGTCTTTTTTAAAGAATCGGGTATTAAATTTAGAGAATCATTTTTAATATATAGAGGCTCAGGATGTTTTAATCCACTGATCTGTCCTGTAGCCTGGTTTTTAATGTATTCAGATTTTGTTTCACACTCAGACATGGTAAGCATATTTAATTAAAATCCTTTATGTCCTTTTTGTGTTACTCTGTTACTACCTTACTTGGCAGACAGCTGATTTTTCTTATTTTATTTGGATGGCTGGTACTGTTCAGTGTGCTGCAGTAGAATTTGAATAATCAAATAAAAGGAAACTTAAAAAAAATGCTGATAGTTGTTTCTATAATAGTTTCTTGTTACTAGGGGTCTCAGCTGAATTATTTGAAGATACATATTATAGTAGTCTGGTGTTATATGTAATTTCAGTTTGTATCTGCTCCCTGCTCTTTAAGGTTGGAAGTACAAGCAGATGTACAGAAAGAACGGTACAGTCTAAGTGGAGAATCTGGCACAGTGAGCTTGGGAACAGTTAGTGATAATGCCAGCACCAAAGCAATGGCAGGATCTATTCTGAACTCGTACATCCCGTTGGACAAGTAAGGAAAGAACTGTTAAACAGTTAAAGTATTTTTTAAATTATTTTGTTTTTTATTTTTTTAAAGATTTTATTTATTTATTTTAGAGAGCACAAGCAAGGAGAGGGGCAGAGGGAGAGGGAGAGAGAGAATCCCAAGCTGACTCCGCACTGAGCGCAGAGCCCAGTGCAGGACTTGATCCCAGGACCCTGAGATCGTGACCCGAGCCAAAATCAAGAGTCGGACACTTAACCGACTGAGCCACCCAGGCGCCCCTTAAAATTAATTATAAAAGAATTATTCCTGTCATTAGGTAAAATTATCATAAATAATGGTTACCAGCTATTAGGTTCTCCAGGAAAAGAAAATGATGAAATGTCCAGAGTAAGCAAATCCGTAGAGACAGAAAGCAGATTAGCGGTTACCAGGGATTGGGGGCAGGAAAGGATGGCAACAGGCTGCTAGTGGATACAGGGTTTCTTTTAGGAATGATGAAAATGTTCTGAATTTAGTTGGTGGTGATAGTTGCACAACTCCGTAAATATACTATATAAGAACCATTGAATTGTGCACTTTAAACAGGTGAACTTTGTGATATGTAAATTATATCTCAATAAAGCTGTTCTGAAAAAAAAATGGAGAAGGTAACATAGTACCTGGAACAGCATAAGCAATAAATGTAGCTACTTCTATTTTTTTTAATTGAAACATTATTATAAATACAGTCTCGGAGCGCTTGGGTGGTCTCAGTCAGTTAAGCGTCTGCCTTTGGCTCAGGTCATGATCCCGGGTCCTGGGATTGAGTCCTTCAGGCTCCCTGCTCAGCGGGAGCCTGCTTTTCCCTCTCACTCTGCTGCTCCCCCTGCTTGTGCTCTGTCAAATAAATAAAGTGTTTTAAAATAATAAAAATAAATACAGTCCTCTTATTTCAAGTAATATTTTAATAGAACATATCCTTCATTAATTTGTTCTGAGAGCTTTTATGTAGTCTTTGAATTTTTCACACAGATCCCTCTCCCTTTGTTGTTACCTCAATAAAAATAAAAGGAAGGTACAAATGTATTTATATCTGTTACTCTTATGTTCTAGAGAAGGCAACAGTATGGAGGTGCAAGTAGATATTGAATCAAAGCCATCCAAATTCAGGCACAACAGTGGAAGCAGTAGCGTGGAGGATGGCAGTGCCACCCGAAGTCATCCTGGTGGTTCATCCAGTGGCTTGCCCGAAGGTAAATCTGGTGCCACCAAGTGGTCCAAAGAAGCAACAGCAGGAAAGAAAGCAAAAAGCGGTAAATTGAGGAAAAAGAGTAACATGAAGATAAATGAGACCAGAGAGGACATGGATGCACAGTTGTTAGAACAACAAAGCACGAACTCAAGTGAATTTGAGGCTCCATCCCTCAGTGACAGTATGCCATCTGTAGCAGATTCCCACTCTAGTCATTTTTCTGAATTTAGTTGTTCTGACTTAGAAAGCATGAAAACTTCTTGTAGTCATGGTTCCAATGATTATCATGCCCGCTTTGCTACTGTTAACATTCTTCCTGAGGTAGAAAACGATCGTCTGGAAAATTCCCCACATCAGTGTAGCATTTCTGTGCTTACCAAAACTGCTTCATGTTCAGAAGTTCCACAGTTGAATCATATTGCTGAAGAACATGGTAACAGTGGAATAAAACCCAATGTTGATTTATATTTTGGTGATGCACTAAAAGAAACAAATAACAACCACTCACATCAGACAATGGAATTAAAAGTTGCAATTCAGACTGAAATTTAGGCCTATAAATGCTGCAAATTAATTACCACTGAACAACCTTGTTTGGAGCTGGTTGAACTACATGTGACTACTTTAAGTTTCAAGTTACCAGCAAATGCCGGGTTACATAATCTAATGCAGATACATTTTCTATGTTCAGCAAAGCATTGTGTTTCATGTGGATCTTAATTACCAAACTATGAAATGAAGGCTTTAAAAGTGCATTATTGTAAGGACAATAATTCATAAGAGAAGTATGTTTTGTGTGTTTGCCACAAAACGTTGCTTGAAGCACATACTTGTGTATTTAGTTAGAAATTTGGCTTAATTTATAATCAATATAAAATACTAATGCAGTTAGAAACATTGTTATGAAGAAAACCTGAGGCTTAGGGATAAGTGGTTAGTGACATTTTATTGAAACCACTAAGGGATACTGTTTAAAGAACATTGCAGGTTACTCTCAGTATATGATACTCTTTGTAACATTTCTATTCATAACTGGGCATAAATTTCATTTTTTTCTTCGTATGCAATGTGGATATATAAAGCTTAATGCAGCCCATTTGCTACCATTTGGATACTTAGACACTTTGAGCAAGATTGTGGCAGTTTTTGCACAACTTTGAAATAGAAATACCTGGTACTCTATATATCTTGTATATTGTTGATGCCATCTTAGAAACAAAATGTAAAGGTAGGTAATTAAGTATACTGACAGCACCAAATAATGATACATAAAACTATAAAATAAAATTCCATTAGTTTGTAAGTATTAATAAAAAAGTCACCTTCCACCAAGGGGAAGTTTGCACCCCATTGATTCTTGGTGCCTTTGGAATAGACTGGATTTTAAGGGCCTAGTTGTTTGAGGATTTTGCTGTATTGTTTTCCATTATGTCCTCTCTAGCCACCTTGGATTATGTAGACAAATACAAGATAGATAAATATGAGTAATAATAACAATGCTGAAAAAGTATTAGCCTACCAAAGACACACTCAGGCTTTAGTGAATACATAACCTCAGTTTTAACACATGCGTATCTTCTCCAATCATGAAATCAAAGCACGGTGCAGAGTTTGTACCAAGTACTAAGGAGGGGTCCATGTATGGCTGGCTTTATTTTATTTTACTTTTGTTTATGGAAGGTGTTCAGCTGACATAAACAGAAGTTGGCCAAAATACTGCCTGTACTGTTACTTTCCTGTATAATTCACTTAAATAAAACAGGTTAACCTCAAAGATAGCAGTTGAAATGTTCCATCTTATGTGTTTCTGTTAAGTATTACCATTATGGTGCTACTGAGCGTTTTCTTTTATTAAAAAGAAAAATGCCATGGGCTGCAGTCTTCTTCCACCACTTTTTCTCACTAGGTCCATTAATATGCTTATAACACTAGTGCCAGTTATTTGATAATGCTTATTATGGTATTTGTATATTTGTTTGCATTCCAGTTTTGTTCAATAGTGAGTGTGTAAACTGCATACATTAAATAAATGTAAATACTAATGTATTGCTGCTTTATGGTTTGTGTACAGGTATTTTTATAAGAATATGAATACTCATTTGCCACATGGCAGTTACTTATAAGTATTGCAAGTCATTGAGATGATTCTGTATACTGGTGGCACCCCAAAAGGAAGCATTTGCTGAACCTCTCAACAAACAGTGTTGACACACAAGGAATCCTTTCTTCATTTCTAATAACTGCCTTTCTTCCAGAAATAAGTTGCTTTAGTCTCAACATATTTTATTTTTAAAAGTGAATTGGTTGGAAAGTAAATAGATCTATCATTAAATTGTGAAGAGATAAGTATTATAAATCCTCATCTTAACAGAAAAATAAAAAGATCTTAAAATACTATTCTAAGAGATTCTACTCTGGTAACATTAGATCATGAAACTAGAGCTGTTTAAATTTAAGCTAGTAATTGTAATTAAATGCTTTCTATCCTTATAGCCTCTATAAAATGCATTGGTGATTTTTCTGATTTCCTGTTACATAGTTAATTCTTAATGAAAATAATATGTATGAATATGTTGACTACCTCTTGACCTTTCTGTAAAAGGCCATAGATCAAGAGTCGGACACTTAACCGACTGAGCCACCCAGGCGCCCCTTAAAATTAATTATAAAAGAATTATTCCTGTCATTAGGTAAAATTATCATAAATAATGGTTACCAGCTATTAGGTTCTCCAGGAAAAGAAAATGATGAAGGGGCAGAGGGAGAGGGAGAGAGAGAATCCCAAGCTGACTCCGCACTGAGCGCAGAGCCCAGTGCAGGACTTCCAGGAAAAGAAAATGATGAAATGTCCAGAGTAAGCAAATCCGTAGAGACAGAAAGCAGATTAGCGGTTACCAGGGATTGGGGGCAGGAAAGGATGGCAACAGGCTGCTAGTGGATACAGGGTTTCTTTTAGGAATGATGAAAATGTTCTGAATTTAGTTGGTGGTGATAGTTGCACAACTCCGTAAATATACTATATAAGAACCATTGAATTGTGCACTTTAAACAGGTGAACTTTGTGATATGTAAATTATATCTCAATAAAGCTGTTCTGAAAAAAAAATGGAGAAGGTAACATAGTACCTGGAACAGCATAAGCAATAAATGTAGCTACTTCTATTTTTTTTAATTGAAACATTATTATAAATACAGTCTCGGAGCGCTTGGGTGGTCTCAGTCAGTTAAGCGTCTGCCTTTGGCTCAGGTCATGATCCCGGGTCCTGGGATTGAGTCCTTCAGGCTCCCTGCTCAGCGGGAGCCTGCTTTTCCCTCTCACTCTGCTGCTCCCCCTGCTTGTGCTCTGTCAAATAAATAAAGTGTTTTAAAATAATAAAAATAAATACAGTCCTCTTATTTCAAGTAATATTTTAATAGAACATATCCTTCATTAATTTGTTCTGAGAGCTTTTATGTAGTCTTTGAATTTTTCACACAGATCCCTCTCCCTTTGTTGTTACCTCAATAAAAATAAAAGGAAGGTACAAATGTATTTATATCTGTTACTCTTATGTTCTAGAGAAGGCAACAGTATGGAGGTGCAAGTAGATATTGAATCAAAGCCATCCAAATTCAGGCACAACAGTGGAAGCAGTAGCGTGGAGGATGGCAGTGCCACCCGAAGTCATCCTGGTGGTTCATCCAGTGGCTTGCCCGAAGGTAAATCTGGTGCCACCAAGTGGTCCAAAGAAGCAACAGCAGGAAAGAAAGCAAAAAGCGGTAAATTGAGGAAAAAGAGTAACATGAAGATAAATGAGACCAGAGAGGACATGGATGCACAGTTGTTAGAACAACAAAGCACGAACTCAAGTGAATTTGAGGCTCCATCCCTCAGTGACAGTATGCCATCTGTAGCAGATTCCCACTCTAGTCATTTTTCTGAATTTAGTTGTTCTGACTTAGAAAGCATGAAAACTTCTTGTAGTCATGGTTCCAATGATTATCATGCCCGCTTTGCTACTGTTAACATTCTTCCTGAGGTAGAAAACGATCGTCTGGAAAATTCCCCACATCAGTGTAGCATTTCTGTGCTTACCAAAACTGCTTCATGTTCAGAAGTTCCACAGTTGAATCATATTGCTGAAGAACATGGTAACAGTGGAATAAAACCCAATGTTGATTTATATTTTGGTGATGCACTAAAAGAAACAAATAACAACCACTCACATCAGACAATGGAATTAAAAGTTGCAATTCAGACTGAAATTTAGGCCTATAAATGCTGCAAATTAATTACCACTGAACAACCTTGTTTGGAGCTGGTTGAACTACATGTGACTACTTTAAGTTTCAAGTTACCAGCAAATGCCGGGTTACATAATCTAATGCAGATACATTTTCTATGTTCAGCAAAGCATTGTGTTTCATGTGGATCTTAATTACCAAACTATGAAATGAAGGCTTTAAAAGTGCATTATTGTAAGGACAATAATTCATAAGAGAAGTATGTTTTGTGTGTTTGCCACAAAACGTTGCTTGAAGCACATACTTGTGTATTTAGTTAGAAATTTGGCTTAATTTATAATCAATATAAAATACTAATGCAGTTAGAAACATTGTTATGAAGAAAACCTGAGGCTTAGGGATAAGTGGTTAGTGACATTTTATTGAAACCACTAAGGGATACTGTTTAAAGAACATTGCAGGTTACTCTCAGTATATGATACTCTTTGTAACATTTCTATTCATAACTGGGCATAAATTTCATTTTTTTCTTCGTATGCAATGTGGATATATAAAGCTTAATGCAGCCCATTTGCTACCATTTGGATACTTAGACACTTTGAGCAAGATTGTGGCAGTTTTTGCACAACTTTGAAATAGAAATACCTGGTACTCTATATATCTTGTATATTGTTGATGCCATCTTAGAAACAAAATGTAAAGGTAGGTAATTAAGTATACTGACAGCACCAAATAATGATACATAAAACTATAAAATAAAATTCCATTAGTTTGTAAGTATTAATAAAAAAGTCACCTTCCACCAAGGGGAAGTTTGCACCCCATTGATTCTTGGTGCCTTTGGAATAGACTGGATTTTAAGGGCCTAGTTGTTTGAGGATTTTGCTGTATTGTTTTCCATTATGTCCTCTCTAGCCACCTTGGATTATGTAGACAAATACAAGATAGATAAATATGAGTAATAATAACAATGCTGAAAAAGTATTAGCCTACCAAAGACACACTCAGGCTTTAGTGAATACATAACCTCAGTTTTAACACATGCGTATCTTCTCCAATCATGAAATCAAAGCACGGTGCAGAGTTTGTACCAAGTACTAAGGAGGGGTCCATGTATGGCTGGCTTTATTTTATTTTACTTTTGTTTATGGAAGGTGTTCAGCTGACATAAACAGAAGTTGGCCAAAATACTGCCTGTACTGTTACTTTCCTGTATAATTCACTTAAATAAAACAGGTTAACCTCAAAGATAGCAGTTGAAATGTTCCATCTTATGTGTTTCTGTTAAGTATTACCATTATGGTGCTACTGAGCGTTTTCTTTTATTAAAAAGAAAAATGCCATGGGCTGCAGTCTTCTTCCACCACTTTTTCTCACTAGGTCCATTAATATGCTTATAACACTAGTGCCAGTTATTTGATAATGCTTATTATGGTATTTGTATATTTGTTTGCATTCCAGTTTTGTTCAATAGTGAGTGTGTAAACTGCATACATTAAATAAATGTAAATACTAATGTATTGCTGCTTTATGGTTTGTGTACAGGTATTTTTATAAGAATATGAATACTCATTTGCCACATGGCAGTTACTTATAAGTATTGCAAGTCATTGAGATGATTCTGTATACTGGTGGCACCCCAAAAGGAAGCATTTGCTGAACCTCTCAACAAACAGTGTTGACACACAAGGAATCCTTTCTTCATTTCTAATAACTGCCTTTCTTCCAGAAATAAGTTGCTTTAGTCTCAACATATTTTATTTTTAAAAGTGAATTGGTTGGAAAGTAAATAGATCTATCATTAAATTGTGAAGAGATAAGTATTATAAATCCTCATCTTAACAGAAAAATAAAAAGATCTTAAAATACTATTCTAAGAGATTCTACTCTGGTAACATTAGATCATGAAACTAGAGCTGTTTAAATTTAAGCTAGTAATTGTAATTAAATGCTTTCTATCCTTATAGCCTCTATAAAATGCATTGGTGATTTTTCTGATTTCCTGTTACATAGTTAATTCTTAATGAAAATAATATGTATGAATATGTTGACTACCTCTTGACCTTTCTGTAAAAGGCCATAGATTAAATGGAAAGCTAAAGGATTTTTGGAGGAATACAGCAAAAGTAGGTCAGTGTAGAAGGTCAATGCGTTCAGATTACCCCATTCCTCTTCTGGTTGTACTCTCAACCAGTACCGCCCCGGTCTCACTTGAAAAAATGATCTAAACCTTTCAGCTGGCTTCAGAAGTTCTTCATCTCCCAGGAGTCATTCAAACTTGAATTAATTTAGGACCAAGCCAGATTCTCCTGGAGCTCAACTCTAGGACCAGCCTAGAACAGGAGAATACTCCAGGGTTCAAGACAGGCCTTAACTCACCAAAGTCTTTGAGAGACCCTTTGTACTTTGCTTTCTTTAAGGTCTGGGAGTTGGGGGGGGGGGATCATATAGTAGTGAGAGAGAATACAAAGATTAAAATGGTATACCCTGCTGTTCATTATGTGGACCGCCAATTTAACTGGATTCTCTTGAATTCAAGTACAAATTCATATCTTTAGAGCACTGAATTAGTTAGCTTTTATGTTAAATTCACACAATCCATCACTCTTTTCTTCACCAAAAATTGGGTTGATTTATAAATATGTAAGACTTTCCGTAGCATATTGTCTAAATACAACTTTGATCACCAAAGGATAAATAAAACACATACTGAAAACCATCATAGCTATTTGTTCCTACATGAGCAAAATACCTAAACTCCTGTTCCTCTGATCATTTTGCCTTTCTAATCAGTCATCAGGATTCTCAGGGCTATGTTCTATGTGGTTCCTTTTTATGGGCTTGTTTCATTTCTTTCCCTTACTAAAGTATGAGATACAATTGCTAAAAGCCAGTATTTATATGCTGGTAGGCTTTGAATGTTCAAAATAGTATTTTAAACTTGGGGAGAGTTACAGTGTTTTGGTAGCCGTTATTTAATAGGTGAATAGTGAAATGGAGTTTGTGGTTTTTAAATTTAGATCAAATTTCATCACTATACTTCATATACCAGTCAGCATTTTTGTGATTTCTGCCAATTTATTTACTCATTCAACCAGGTAACAAGTAGATTTGGAGATACACAGCATTGTATCAAATAAACAGATACCCTGGCTTCAATGGGCTGATGTTGTAGTTCGGGGAGAGAGACATAAAAAACACACATAGCTTAAAATGATGTCACATAATGGGTGCCAAGGAAAATACAGGATGTGGAAAAAAGTGACTAGAGTTTTGGGTAGTGCTGTTTTATATAGAACAAACCGGAAAGATCTCTCCTAGATGACATTAGTGCAAAAATCTAAAAGAAGCGAGGGAGGAACTGGGTAGACCCTACAAATGGATGAGCATTCCAGAAAGAGATCTTCTCCCAGGTGAGTTAACAGACTAGACATCAGTCTTGGAATTTGATAACTAGTAAGACAAATCTGCTACCTTGTTTTTCTTGGAGAATGTCTTGACTCTTCTTGATACTTTGCATTTTCATAACCATTTTGGAATAACCTTGTTGAATTCTACCAGTTGGTGTTGGGATTGTATTGAGTCTATAATTATCCCTGTAGAGAGATCTTCCGTGTCTTTTGTTCATTTTATTCCCAGGTACTTGATACCTTTTGGATGCCATTTTCTGTTTGTTACTAATAGTATATAGAAATACAACTGATGTTCATATAATGATTCATGTCTTGGGAAGATTATTGCTCTTTCAATTTCAATAGTTTAGCTTCTCTGAGATTTCTGTGTACACAATCATCATCTGTGAATAATTTATATTTAACCCTTTTACAGTGCTTTGATGTGTCAATCACTTTCTATGTGCTTTTAAAATATTAACTTATTTACTCTTCAGAACAACTCTGTGAAGGAAGTATTCATTATCCCATTTTACAGATGAGGAAACAGAGGCAAAGAGTTAAGTACATTGTCCAGAGTTGCATGTCCGGTAAGTGGCAAAGCTAGGATTTAAAGTGTTTTGTTTCTTCTTCTTCAATCTTTTCATCATGTATTTCTTTTTCTAGCCCATTTGCACTAGCTGGGACTTCAAGTGTAAAGTGCTAAATGGCAGTGGCTGTGGGGGCATTGTTTACTTGTTAATCTTAAAGGGATTTCAGTGTTTGAACCGTTAAGTGTGATATTTGTGCAGATATATTTGTAGATGCCCTTTATCAAATTTATTAAATTGTCTTCTAACTCTTCATTTGCCAAGAGTTTTTACCTTGGGAAATACGTTGTATTTTATTGGCTGTTATTGGGGACGTACGTCTGTCATATACTTATGATTTATTCCTTTCATGTAATTATGTAATACAGATGTGATTTATTCCTTTAACCACAGTTAATATGGTTATAGTTAACATATCAATTTGATTTTTCAAATATTAAACCAACCTCCTGGGATAAACTTCAGTATCAGAACGCATAAGATTGGAATTACGTCTTTTATGAATGGTTGTTAGAAATTGCTGTTAAGGCTGTGTAGGCCTTCTGAATTGTTTGTTTTTTAATATTATAGAAAGCCAGGTTTTCAGAGTTGAGAAGCATTCATCTTCATGGATATAGTATGAGCAATAAGGAATGGCAGCCCCTCTCCTCTGTAAGAGTTTACTAATCCTAGAATGTGTAAATTTCCCTAGCTCTGTGGTGACAACATCGTTTTGCTCATATTGTTTTTCTCTCCAGTGTTTTGCCTGATAATTGGAACACCTATTTCTACTACCTTTTTTTTTTTTAAATCCAGCATAGAGGAAGTTAAACTTAGATGCTACACACCGTGTGCACCAGGTGCCTCCAAATTTGGAATTCAGGATACTGGGAAAACAGAAATCTTACCAAGAAAGAAACTGTAGGCTCTTAAGGGCAGGGACCTTGTCTTTTTTCTGTAAGTATGTACTAATAAGTATATACGAAGAGGAGATTGAGGATGTGCTTGCTGTGATGAGACTGAATAAGCAACAGGAATGGGAATGTTTGTGGACTTAGGCCTCAGAGTTGGTGACCAGTGTCTTCATTACACTGTGCACTAAAATAAGCTGTTTGAAACAAGACAGTGACTGAAAAAGCAGTCACCTTTAATAAGGTTTAATGCCACGTATATTAGGTCATAAATATTGTAGAATGGAGCCACTGGCACATCATTTTTCAGGGCTGATTTAGCCAAAGCATTTTAATTTTGGTTTTTGGGGGCTTTTTGTTGTATGTTCATTTAAAGGAAATGTGATACTTTCAGCTAGTAAAAAAATTTTCTGCTTTAGAGAGATAACATGCAAACTGATGTTTTAGAGACAGTTACTATTGAGAGTTCATAAATAGAATGTACACAAAAGAATTTACTTTCCCTTTCCCCCTTTTTTCCTTTCTTTCCCTCTTTTCTTTGCTCCATCTTTTCTAGCCCCTCCTTCCCACATTACCTTCCCCCATAACTGATGCAAATGAGTATGTACGTATATCATAGTTTTCTCCATGTTACTTAGTCACGCAAAATGCATGTACACATTGATCATTTCCTCAATTTTCTCAATATCTTACAGAAATTAATCCAAGTGATAGAGCTCCAGCTCATTCTTTTTAATGGCTGCATATGATGGGCATTCTCTTGGTGACACTTTCGGATTTTTCCCCTGCTACAAAACAGTGCAGGAAGCATCCTCGTATATAAATCCCATTTCCTGGTAGTTTTAATTATGGGAAATAGTTTCATGGATATCAAATGGCTAGGTCGCAAAGTATATGTAGTTTTATTAATAAGATTACCAGATTGCCTTTTGAAAAAGGCTGTCAAAATTTACAGTTCCACTAATAATACATGAGTCCCCTTTCCCTTGCATTCAACGAAGAGTAAATATTAGAGCTTTATAGTTTTTACAAGACCGGTATAAAGTAATAGGTATTACCTGATTTTATGTTTATGTATCCCTGGCCACTAGTGAATTTGTACATCTTTTTTGTGTGGTTTTCTTTTTTATAGGAGGAGGGGAATTGGTGGTATTTGATTTACTGTTTTCTACACTGAGTGTTACATCTTTTGCTTACTTTGCAGGGAGAGAGTCTCTTTGTTCAGTTTGAAAGAGATCTTTATTGTAGCTCTTATGTATTATAGGTTTTTTAAAACGATTTATTTATCTTAGAGGGAAGGGGGAGAGAATCTCAAGCAGACTCCACGCTGAGCTCAGAGCCCAACACGGGGGTAAGCCTCACAACCCTGAGATCACTACCTGAGCCAAAACCAGGAGCCGGATGCTTAACCAACTGTGCCACCTAGGCGCCCCATATTATAGCTATTAAAATAGCTATGCATTATATATATGATAGCTATTATCGTTTTTTGTTATATATTTTTGTTCAAATCTATTTGACCATTGACTTTATTAACTTTGCCGTGGATTTTATTCTAAAGTTTATTTGAAATATTTTTAGACTATAAAGAAAAGTTGCAAAGATAGTTCAGAAGCTTCCCATATACACTTTACACACACACACACACACACGCACATACACACACACATACACACAGCTGTATTGTCAAATGTATCTAATTTTATATTTCAGAACTTCTAGTCATAGTTAAGGTTTCTTTTGCTCCTAAATTATACTTATAGTAGCCTAAGTTTTTTGTGAGATTTTTATTTAATTTTTTACATTTGCTTTACTCTGTCTTGAATTTGTTTAGTATAATGTAGAGGTCCAATCTTACTTCTTCCAGATGATAAGCTGTTTGTGATGACGCGTTATTTTTAAAATAATCTATCCTTTCCCACTGATCTGAATGCTGCCTTTATACGGAAATTTCTAGATTTCTATCAGCCCACTAGGATTTTGATTGTGATTCCATTGAATCTATAGTAGATCAACTTGGGGGAAATTGGCATTTTAACAATAATGAGCCTTCTGATCCATGAACATGGTGTATCTATCCATTTATTGGGTTTTTTAATTTCTTTCATCAGTGCTTTGTAGTTTTCAGTGTACAGATATTTTTAAAATCTCAATTTCTGATTGTTACTATTTTATAGAAATACAGTTCATTTTTGTAGGTTGATCTTGAATCCTAGAAACTTGTAAGTCATTTATAACTCTAATAGCTTTTTAATAGATCCATAAGATTTTTCTACATAGAAAATCATGTTTCTGCAAATAGTTTTATTTCCTTCTTTACAATCTGGATGGCTTTAGGAACTTTGGCGGGGGGTGTCTTATTATACTGGCTTCAGTCTCCAATACAGTATTAAATAGAGATGGTTAAAGAGACAGCCTTACCTTGTTTCCAGTCATAGTGTGTAAGTATTTAGTCTTTCATCCTCAGCTTTTATTCCTTCTGCCAAATTCTTGACAAGCTTAAAGGGGTTGCCATTTTAGATTGATTGGAGGACCCCAGAGTTTGCCTGTAAGGTATTACTTGAGTTGGGTGGTTTTTTTTTTTTTTCTTTTCATTCAGTTTTTAAAATTGAGATACAGTTCACATATTGTAAAATTCACTGTTTTTAAAGGATAAAATTCAGGGTGCCTGGGTGGCTCAGTCAGTTGAGCGTCTGCCTTTAGCTCGGGTCATGAAGGTCCTGGGATCAAGTCCCATATCAGGCTCCCAGCTCAGCAGGGAGTCTACTTCTCCCTCTGCCCTTCCTCCTGTTGTGATCTCTCTCTTTCTCTCCCTCTCAAATAAATCTTTAAAAAAAAGTATAAAATTCAGTAATTGCTAGTATATTTACAAGGTTATGCAACCATACCATTACCTAATACTAGAACATTTTCATCGCCCCAAAAAGAAACCCTGTATCCATTATCATTCAATTCCCATTCTCCCATCTTCTCAACCCCTGGCAACCACTAAAGCTATTTTCTGTCTGAATAGATTTGTCCATTCTGGACATTTCATATAAAAGGAACCATGTAATATGTGGCTTTTTGTGTCTGGCTTCTTTCACTTAACAGAGTTTTCAAGGTTCATCTATGGAGTAGTGTGTATCAATATTTCATGCTTTTTATGGTTCAGTAATATTCTGTTATATGGATATACCATTTTTGTTTATTCACCAGTTGATGGACATTGGGGTTGCTCCCACATTTTTGGCTATCATAAATGATGCTGCTATCAACATTTGTGAACAGTGTTTTGTATGAACGTATGTTTTCATTTTTATTGGGTATAATACTAGGAGTGGAATTGCTGAGTCATATGGTAACACTGTTTAACTTCTTGGAGAACTGCCAAACTGTTTTCCAAAGCAGCCACATCAATTTACAGTCCCATCAGCAATATGTATTGTTTCTAATTCCTACACATCCTTGTCGACATTTGTTTTTGTCTGGTTTTGTTTTTTTTATTATAACCATTCTAGTTATATCTTTGCCTTTGTTTCAGCACGCATGTGAATTAGGATTAAAATTGTGTTTTTTTGAAGTTCTCCCAACCCACTGCTTAATTATAGTAAATACTTGGTCCTATTTTCTGGTGGGAAACACATAAAAGAGGTCAAATGGTAGCCAGTGAGATTCAATTTTTAGCAATTTTTGGATTTGACGGGTCCCTATTGAAACCCTAAGGAAAAATAGATAAGTCGGGTTGGTTGGTAAAGTTCCTGTCTGGTTTCTACCTGCTACATGGTGAAGCTTGCAGTGGCAGAGTTATTACTAAGTTTCTAATGCATTGTGATACTGGCAATTCCATAGTAAAGTGATTTAATTTTACTGAGCTCTTCCTTCTCATCCACTGAAGTCTGTTTAAAAATGTGGCTTAGATTTTACCTCTTCCTGAAAACATTCTTGATTTATTCTACTTGGTCCTTTTAGTAACTTTGACAAACATTTCACTGATCCTTTTTTTCTCTACTAGAGTCTCCCTTGCTCTTTTTTTTTTTTTTTTAAGATTTATATATTTATTTTAGAGAGAGTGAGCACGAGGAGAAGGGGGAGGAGGAAAGGAATATCTCAAGCAGACTCCACACTAAGTGCGGAGCCCAACATGCGGCACGATCTCACAACCCTGAGATTATGACTTGAGCTGAAACCAAGGGTTGGATGCCCAGCCTACTTGAGTGCCACCCAGGCACCCCTCTACTAGAGTCTCTTGAACTTGGTTTTATTTTCTTTTTAAGTTAGTCATAAGCTCATTAAAAGCGGGAACTATCCATTTTATCTATTCCCCATATTTTATGCAGAGGGTGATGAATCGTTTAGTTCACTTACAGGGCTTACACAACTCAGATACTAGTTACTGCACACTCACCTTCTGGGCCACTGGGTCACATATTCCAACTTGCCTAAGAATTAGGAGAGAGATTTTAAAAGTTAGATTCCCAACCCCTTAGACTCAGGATTCCCAAGTGATTCTGATGCATATATTCTAAGAAGTGTTTGAGAAATATTTATTTGATTTTTTAAAAAGATTTTATTTGAGAGAGAGAGAATGAGCAGGGTTGAGGGGCAGAGAGAGAAGCAGGTTCTGTGTGGAGCAAGGAGCCCAATACGGCACTTGATCCTAGGGCTCTGGGATCATGACCTGAGCTGAAGACAGGTGCTTAACCGACTGAGTCATCCAGACGTCCCTGTGTTCCGGGTTTTAAAAATACAATAACAAGACAGATATAGCCCTCACCCCAAGAAACCAAGTAAATAAAAAATCAAGTCATTACAGACTGTGATAAGTGCTTTTAAAGAATCAAACTTTTACCTTCAATATAAAATAAATTGGCTTGAAATCCTCAAAAAAAAAAAAAAAAAACGGTCACCACTTCCCGGGGTCATAAAGGGAGTTTTCAACAAAATGCATTTCAGAAGTGGAAATGAAAGCTTTCCTGACAAACATCAAATTCTCAATATATCCATCCTGTTGCAGTGTCAGCTTACAGAGTGCTGTGCATTCTGAGATCTTGCTCACGAAGGAGGCACTCTCTGAAATTGCCTAGATACATCATCGATCATTCTGAGCAATTCAGAACTAAGCCAATTTAGATTCAGTCTTGCAGCTGCCGTTAAGATTTTGCTGCTTCACCTTTCAAATTTCATTTTCTTTGCCCACAATCTCAGCAAAAGTTTAAAAATAGTACAGTCACAGTTTATCAGCATTCCTGACTCATAGTATTCTATTGTGTTCTTAATTTGGGCTTCAATATAAATAAAGGGAGTAGAATTAGATGAGATGATCTCTAAAAAAATCTCTTTGGGCTACAGTGTAACCGAATTCTATGACTAAGAAAAGGCTTCTGGATTTGACCAAGGTTGTTGAGAGTAGTTTGAATATGATGGGAAATAGAGGCTGAATTTCTTTCAGAAAAGATAATTTGAGAGGTGGGAAAAATAGAAAAAGTTACTTTTGAAAACCTGATGTAGGAAAGGATGGAAACTTGGAGATTGAAAGGGACTTGAAGTGGGGAAGAGTTGAGTTAGGTTTGTATGATGAGAGGAAGGCACTAATTGAAAGGGACATGTGCAAAAGATGGTGGTATCGTTGGAGGAAAGCCCTTGAAGAGGGGATGGGATGAGGGAACAGCCCTAGTAAGGAGGGGGAAATTAATTTCTAAAAGAAGAGGAGCAGGGAAAATGTGGTAAGTCAGAAGGAAGGGGAGCTTATTGGAGCACTCATAGGAGATGGCCTGTTGGTTCAGTTAAGGTCAGGAGCTGAGGGTG
This sequence comes from Ursus maritimus, assembly GCF_017311325.1. Taxonomy (NCBI): domain Eukaryota; kingdom Metazoa; phylum Chordata; class Mammalia; order Carnivora; family Ursidae; genus Ursus; species Ursus maritimus. Next base: position 44,997,982 of record NW_024427107.1, on the reverse strand, counting down.
GTCACAGCCAGTGGTACCACCATGGCAGTGAACTGTGGGATGATGTGACAGCTGCAGAGACTGGACAATAACTGATGGGCCATAGTTAGGAGATGCTCTATACACAGGGAGTTTTTGTAGTGTCCATGAACCAGAAATACTGTATATAGCTTAGAAGGCATTTTCATATGTTGTATCACAACAAACATGATGTCAGCCTAGATGATATTTACTAATCATTTAAAAATATGCAAACTTAAGCCCAGCGATTGTAAATTTCCTCAGGTGTTCTACATCTAGTAAATATTGTCATGTATAGTTCTCATTTAAAAGGCTTTGGGTTTTTCCCCCTTTTTCTGTTTTAATATTTTGTCTTTCATTCTTCTGTCTAGAAATTCTGCTTATTAGGTCCCTAAGGCATGAGGTTAAACTTTGATGATTAATCACCCTCGCTCTGTATAGAATTACTTTCTTTGAGACTTTGCTACTTCTGGATGCATGATTTACCCATTACACTTGTATAACAAGTGCTCATTCTATTGAAATATTTTATTTTTAAGATTTTTTAATTTATTCATTTGACAGATATAGATACAGCCAGAGAGAGAGGGAACACAAGGGGGAGTGGGAGAGGAAGAAGCAGGCTCCCAGTGGAGGAGCCTGATGTGGGGCTCGATCCCAGAACACCAGGATCATGCCCTGAGCTGAAGGCAGACGCTTAACGACTGAGCCACCCAGGCGCCCCTATTGAAAATTTTAATATATGTACCCAAAAATATAAGTTAGTAATGCTTTTTTTTTTTTTCAAGATTATTTGAGAGAGAGACAGATCACAAGCTGGGGGAGGGGCAAAGGAAGAGGGACAAGCCGACTCCCCGCTGAGTGGGGAGCCCGACTCAAGGCTCCATCCCAAGACCTTGGGATCATTGCCTGAGCCCAAGTCAAGACGCTTAACCAACCAGCCACCCAGGCACCCCAGTAATGCTTATTCTTTCATTGAGGAGGTATTAAATCTCCATTGTGCCAGTCATCTTCCTGAGCAACATGGGGAACAGAACTAAACCAGACATTTTCTGTCACAGACAAGTCAACTCAAAACACCAAAACAGTGGGGGCATATGGGTGACTCAGTCGGTTGAGTGTCCAGCCCTTGATTTCAGCTCAGGTCATAATCTCGGGGTCATGGGATTGAGTCCATGTCAGGCTCCACACTTGGCATGGAGTCTGCTGGTCCCTCTCCCTCTGCTCCTCCCCCTACACTCTCTTTCTCTCTCTCAAATAAATAATCTTAAAACAAGCACACAACCACCGAAACAGTGGTTAGAGCTGTGGCAGAGCTGTGCACTATGAGAAAACAAAGATCACTTAACTCAGCCAACGTGGGTGAGGAAGAGCCTCTAGGAGGTGACATTTGAACTGGTTATTTTTTTAATGATTTTATTTATTTACTTGAGAGAGAGCATGAGCGGGGGGGGGGGCGGACAGAGAGAGGGAGAAGCAGACTCCCCGCTGAGCAGGAAGCCCACTGTGGGACTCAATCCCAAGACCCACAGTCACGACCTGAGCTGAAGGCAGATGTTTAACCTACTGAGCCACCTAGGTGTCTCTGAACTGGATTTTAAAGGATGACTAGGAATAGCCTTGTGGTTTTTGGAGGTAAGAGGAAGGAGAGGAGAGCATTTGGAGCAGGGAAACGTGGGGTGCATAAGCAAGTCAGTGACTGGTGAATACGCCCTCTCTGGGTAACAAAACAGTTTGCCCGAATGAAATATTGGATGTGGACATTGAAAGAGCAAGAAAAGCCTAGGAGGAAGCTGAAGTTTCTGGCTTAGATCAGAGCTTAAACCCTGGTACCTTTCACAGAGATCCCAAGTAAGTGAAGCCTGAGTTTGAGGGAACGAAGAGTTCAGTTTGGGGCATTACTACATTTGAAGTGCCGACGAGACATTCATGGGGAGACGAACAAGTTGAAGTTGGTTTTATAGATTGGGAGCTCAGGAAAGATTTAAGGGCTTAAAGCAGAAGAGATACAGAAACACTGTGAGAAACTAAGTCTTTGGATATAATTTTAAACAATCTGAAATCTCAGTGGCTTAACAAAAAAGGATTATTTCTTATTCATGCTATCTGTTCAATGCAGATTGGCAGGAATTTGCCTCAGACCAACACTCCAAGAATCGGGTTAATGGAGTCTTCCTGTAACCCACGAACTGGAACGTGAGGCCTTCTCAGTCACTGTAGCAAGATGAAAAGCCCACGTAGGGCCTGTGCCAGCTCTTGGACACCAGGGCCCAGGAGGGACACCTCTCTTCTACCTCTGCTCTGTTGGTAGAATTAGTCACATGGCCCTAACCAATCAGAAAAAGACTAAAGCTCCTGTCTTGCGTATGACGAGAAGGGGAAGAAAACCAGGTATTGGTTAAGAGTGGCAATGCCTGACTCACAAAGGAACTACTTGTGTAACTAAAACTCTGATATTTCTACCATTTTATATGCAGCATACAGCTGTTTGATCCAACTGTCGTTCCTTCAGGCTTATCACACAGACTTATGCTCCTCTGGTATTAAGAGTACATGCAGTTCCCTAAACATGCCCAGTTAGTTCATGCTTTCGTTCAGCATGCATCTCGATGCCTCTGTGTCCCCCGTGTCCTCTGCCTGGCACATCCTTTTCTCGTCCTCATGACAAACTCAAGCTGCAACATGACCTCCTTGAAACTTATCTTAACCTCACAGGCAGTACTGGGCATATCTCTTGGTCTGCATAATCAACTCTAACACCTCTATTAGTGTAACAGGGTTGGTAATTTACATATTCATTGCCTCTACTAAGCTGTAATACTTACAGGCCAGGCACCTTACTAATTATTCCATTATATTTAATACTTTCCATTACACAACAAAGGTTCAAAGACAGATTGCCCAGGTTTGAATCTTGGATCAGCCACATGTAATATTTGTAATCCTTGTTAATATACAAGGATTTAAGTTTTTCTCTATATCTTTTCTGTGCCATGAATTCCTCATCTATAACAGAATTATAAGGATTAAATTAGCGTGTGATAAATTGTGCACAGTCAAAACTACCTACAGTTGTTTTAATTGAAATGTATTTGACATATTATATAAATTTAAGGTGTTCATATTGGTTTGGTACACATGTGTTGTAATATGATTACCATTGTAGTGCTAGGTAGCACCTTCATCACCTCACATAATTATTTTTTTGTGGTAGGAGTAATTAAGATCAGTCTCTTTGCAAGTTTGATGTTTATAATACGATATTGTTATCTATAATCATTATGCTGTGCTCTTACATCTCTAGGACCTAGCTTATCTACTAGTTGCTAGTTTGTACACTTAAACGTTTCTCCTATTCCCCCAACCTCCAGTGCCCTGGATATTATTTTACTATTTTTAGGAGTTGGGCTTTAAGATTCTACATATAAGTAATATTATACAGTATTTGTTTCTCTCTGACTTATGTCACTTAGCTGTCCTCAAGGTCCATCCATGTCACAAATGGCAGATTTCCTTCTTACGACTGAATAATATTGCAGTGTGTGTGTGTGTGTAATCTTCATTCATCAGTTGTTGGGCATACTTGTTTCCATATCTCGGCTATTGTGAATGCTGCAGTAAACAGGGGATCACATATATCTCTTCAACATCCTGTTTTCTTTTCCTTTGGGTATATACCCACAAGTAGAATTGCTGGATCATATGGTAGTTCTGTTTTTAGTTTTTTGAGGAGCTTCCATACTGTTTTCCATAGTGGCTGCACCAATTTACATTCCCACCAGTGTACTAGGGTTCCCTTTCTCCACATCCTCACCAATGCTTATTTCTTGTCTTCTTGATGATAGCTATTCTCGTAGGTGTGAGGGGGATAGCTCATTGTGGTTTTGATTTGCATTTCCCTGATGATTAGTGATGTGGAGCATCTTTTCATATACCTGTTGGCCATTTTGAGGTTGTCTTTGGGAAAATGTCTAGTTCCTCTGCCCCTTTTTTAACTGGATTGGTTTTCGTTACTGTTTATATATATAAATTTATTTAACAGATTTTAATTCACTTTATTTTTCTTGTATAAAACTATATACTGGCAACAGCTGGAGCCTGGGTCCTTTGCATGGGAACTCTGATGTGGGTCGTTACAAGATGGTTAGTGAATTCCGGTTTTGTTGTTGTTGTTGTTTTTTAAGATTTTATTTATTTGAGATATATAGAGAGTGAGCGAGCGTGCACATGAGCAGGGGGAGGGGCCGAGGAAGTGGGACAAGCAGACTCCCCATGAGCAGGGAGCCCGACACGGGGCTCAATCGCAGGACCCTGAGATCATGACCTGAGCCAAAGGCAGATGCTTAACTGAGCCACCCAGGTGCCCCGGTCAGTGAATTCCTGATAGGGAGACTTAGTGAACAGTCTCTTTCCAGAGGTCAGAGGTGAGATAGCTGTAGATCTTGGAAATGGCATCAAAAGTGGCCTTGGCAAAGTTGCCTAGGGTGGCAGTGCAGCCCCTGGCTGAGATAGAGCAGCCATCAATATGGGCCATATCAGTAGCTTCTTGGGCATAGGGGCTGAGACAGTGCCAATGCTCTGGGGGCAGGGATGAGGTGCACCAGCACAGAGCCATGGCGGCCTGTCACCTTGCGTGACATGGTGTGGGGCTTGTGGATCGTATACCGTCAGTAGCCTTGCCACACAGGGATGATGGAAAGCTTGGCCAGGATAATGGCCCCATGGATGGCTGTCGCTACCTTCAGCACTTAACACCCAGAACGATGTGTCCATTGTAATCTCCAATGGCAACAAATACCTTGAACCTGGTCTGCTGGCCAGCACAGGTTTGCTTTTGAACAGGCATAATCTTCAAAACCTCATCCTTGAGGGATGCCCCCAGGAAGAAGTCAATGATCTCAGATTCTGTGATGGGCAGGAAGAAGAGATAGATCTCCTCCAGGGACTTGATCTTCATGTCCTTAACCAGGCAGCCCAGCTTGGTGACAGGGATCCAGTTCTTGGCCTTGTCTCCACAAGCTCCTTGGCCTTGGCCCCAGCCTCACCATGGCCGCAACCCCCACCCTGCATGCCGCTGCCAAGCCTCTGCAGAAGCCACCACAGCCTCACATTCCAGGGCCCCAAGTCCTCCAGACCTTCCCACTGCACCAGTGCCATCCGCCATTTGGAGTTTTCTCAGAGAACTATTTACATATTTTGGATATTAATCTTTTATCCAGTATATACTTTGCAGATATTTTCTCCCATTCTGTACATTACCTTTCCATTTTGTTGATCGTTTCTCTTGCTGCGCAAAAGTTGCTTTTCGTTTTGATGTAGTCCTGCTCGTTAATTTTTGCTTTTGTTTGTGCTTTTGGTGTCATAGGCAAAAAAATCATTGCCAAGACCAATATCAAGGAACTTCTTTCCTGGTTTCTTCTAGGAGTTTTATGGTGTCAAGTCTTAGGTTTAATTAAGTCTTTGATCTGTTTCAAGTTAATTTTTGTGGGTGGTATAAGATTAAGGGCCCAGGCACCTGGGTGGCTCAGTCAGTTAAGCATCTGCCTTTGGCTCAGGTCATGATCCCAGGGCCCTGGGATTGAGCCCCATGTTGGTCGCTCAGTGGGGAGTCTGCTTGTCCCTCTCCCTCTGCCCCTCCCCCCAGCTCATGCTCTATCAAATAAAATCTCAAAAAAAAAAAAATCAGGGGTCCAGTTTCACTTTTCTGTGTTTATCCAGTTTTCCCAACACAATTTGTTGAAATAGTATCCTTTCCCCACTGGGTGTTCTTGGCTGCCTTGTTGAATATTAGTTGACTATATATGTAGTGGTTTAATTTGGGGCTCTCTGTTCTGTTCCACTTGTCTGTGTATTTTGTTTTTATGCCAGTACCATGTGGTTTTAATTACTAAAGCTTCATAGGTTAGTTTGAAATCGAGAAGTGTGATAACTCCAGCTTTGTTCTTTGTTCTAATTGCTTTGACTATTTGGGGTCTTTTCCAGTTCCACGCAAGTTTTAGGATTTTTTTTTTTCTATGTGAAAAATACCATTGGAACTTTGATAGGGATTGTAATGAATCTATAGACGGTTTAGGGTAATAGGGACTTTTTAACAAATTTAATTCTTCCAATCCACAAGCATGGACTCTCCTTGCATTTGCTTGTGTCCTCTTTGATTGCTTTCAATGAAGTCTTATAGTTTTGGCTATACAGATCTTTCACGTCCTTGGTCAAATTTAGTTTATTTTGTTTTTGATGCTACTGTGAATGGATGGGATAGTTTTCCAGATGTTTCACTGTTCTAGAAATGCAACTGATTTCTTTATGTTGATTTTATATCCAGCAACTTTATTGGCTTTGATTAGTTCCAACGGTTTTTTAAATGAATCTTTGGGATTTTCTCTATATAAAATATCATCTGCAACAAAAATTTTACTTCTTCCGGGGCACATGGGTGGCTCATTCGGTTAAGCGTCTGCCTTCAGCTCAGTCATGATCCCAGAGTCCCAGGATCGAGCCCCACGTTGGGCTCCCTGCTCAGTGGGGAGTCTGCTTGTCTCTTTGTCCCTCACCCCACTTGTGCTCACTTGCTCTCTCTCTCAAATAAAATCTTTAAACAAATTTTACTTCTTCCCGTCCAGTTTGGATGCCTTTTATTTCTGTATCCTGCCTAACTGTCCAACACTTACATTAAGAGCAGTGAGAGTGGGCATCCTTGTCTTGTTCCTAATCTTAAAGGAAAAGCTTTTGATTCTTCACTGTTGAGTATGTTATATTTATATTCATCTGAGTTATGGGTCTTTAGTTTTCTTGTAGATCCTTTATCTGGCTTTGATATCAGGGTAATGCTGGCCTCATAGAATCAGCCTGGAAGTGAGTGTTCCCTCCTCAGTTTTTTGGAAGGGTTTGAGGATTGTCAACTCATCTTCAAATGTTTGGTAGAATCTGCCAGTGAGGTCATCTGGTCCTGGAGTTTTCTGTGTTAGGATGTTTTTGATTACTCATTCAGTCTCTTATTGGTCTGTTCAGATTTTGTTTCTTCCTGATTCAGTCTTAGTGAGTTCTGTGTTTCTAGGAATTCATTGATTCCTTCAAATGTATCTAATTTGTTGGCATATAACTATTCATGGTAGGCTCTTATGATCCTTATCTGTAATGTCTCCTCTTTGATTTCTGATTTTGAGTCTTGGTCTAGTGCAGTCTTGTCAATTTCATTTATCTTTTTGAAAAAAGTTTAGTCTTGTTGATCTTTTCTATTTTTTTTTCTGGTATTTCATTTGTTTCTGCTCTGATCCTTATTTCCTTCCTTCTGCTAACTTTGAGCTTAGTTTGTTCTTTTTTAGTTAAGTGTAAAGTCAGACTGAGATCTGACTTCTTAATATATGCGTTTATCACTATAAACTTACCTCTCAGAACTGCTTTTGCATGGGTTTGATGTGTTTCCATTTTCATTTGATAAATGTTATTTCCCTTTTGATTTCTTCTTTGACCTATTGATTGTTCAGAAGTGTTGTTTCAATTTCTACATATTTATAAATTTTCCAGCTTTCCTCTTGTTGATTTGTAGTTTTATACCATGTGGTCAGAAAAGATGGTTGGTATGATTTCAGTCTTAAATTTGCTAAGACTTGTTTTGTGTCCCATCCTATAATCTATTCTGGAGAACATTCCTTGTGTAGTTGGGAATAATATATTGTTGAGATTGGATGGAATGTTCTTTATGTCAGGTCCATTTGGTCCAAAGTATGGTTCAATTCCAACGTTTCCTTATTTTGTCTGGATGACTTATCTATTGCTCTAAGTATTAAAGCCGTCTGCCATTATTCTATGATCTATTTCTCCGTTCAGGTTTGTTAGTATTTGCTTCATCTGCTTAGGTGCTCCAATGTTGAATGCGTACATATTTATGATTGTTATATCTTCTTGTTGTACTGACATTCACTACATTATATCTGAAGGTCAGTTCAGATACAATGACCTCTATCATTATAAAATGACCTTTGTCTCTTGTTACCATTTTTGGCTTAAAGTTTGTTTTGTCTAATGTTAAGTATGGCTATCCCTGCTCTTCTGGTTTTCATTTGCATGTAATTTCTTCTTCCAGCCCTTTACTCTGAGCCTCTGTGTGTTCTTAAAGCTGAAGTGAGTCTCTTGAGTGAAATATATAGTTGGGTCTTACTTTTTTTTTTTTAAAGCAGCCACTCTGCCTTTTGATTGGTGAATTCAATTTACATTTAGAGTAATTATTGATATGTAGGGATATACAAGTGCCCTCTTAGTGATTGCTTTCTGGTTGTTCTGTATTTCTGTTGTTCCTTTTTCCAGCCCCCCGCCCTTTTCCTTGTTCCTGTTTAATCTTTGTGATTTTCCATGCTGGGTATACCCCATGTATGTTTCCCTTTTTTAATCTTTTGTGAATCTAGATTTTTGCTTTGTGGTTAACATGAGGCTTGCATAAAACATTTCATACATGCTGATTAACAGCTGATCTTCATTTGCCTATAAAGGCTCTACTCTTTTACTCCTATATTTTTATCACAATTCATCTTTTTATATTGTGTACTGTTAGCAAATTATCTTAGCAAGTTATTTTTAACACTCTTCCTTTAACCTTTATACTACATAGTTAAGTGGCTAATATACTATCCTATTATAGAATTAGTTTTCTAAATTTAAGTATTTTTCATGTCACTGATTAGCATGTTTTTATTTTAGCTCGAAGAACTCCTTGCAGCATTTCTTGCAAGGCAGACCTAGTGGTGATAAATTCCCACAGCTTCTTTATTTCTCCTTCATTGCTGAAGGGTAACTGGCTGGCAGTTTTTATTTTTTGACACTTGGAATATATCATTTCACTCTCTCCAGGCCTATAGCAGAGAAATCTGATAGCCTAATGGGGGTTCTTTTGTAAGTTATACTTTCTACCCCTTTGTGCCTTTAGGATTTCTGAATTTTGGTAGTTTCCTTGTAACGTGTCTGGAAGAAGGTGTTGCCACATTGAGATAATAGGGTTATCTATGAACTTTGTGAATTTGGATGTCCAAGTCTTTCAGTTATTTTTAAAATAAACTTTCTGCCCCCTTCTCCCTCTTGTCTTCTGGATTGTGGATTATTTCAAAATTCCTATCCTCTAAGTCATTTATTCTGTCTTCCATCTGCTCTGTCCCACTACAGAGGCTATTGTAGTCTTCATCTCACTCACTGAATTCAACTCCAAAATTTGGTTCTTTTATGTTTTTTATCTCTCTGGTAAATTATTCTTTTGTTTGGGATGCCTGGGTGGCTTAGTCGGTTGAGCATCTGACTGACTCTTGGTCTCAACTCAGGTTATGATCTCAGAGTCCTGAGATCAAGCTCTGCTTCAGGCTCCACCGTCAGTGAGGAGTTTTCTTCCCCTTACCCTCTGCTTCCCCACCCCTGCTCATGCACGCTCTCTAAAATATATCTTTTTTTTTAAAGTTATTTTATGTATTTTCCTTCCTAATATCATTGTATTGAGTTTTCTTGTAGCTAGTTGTATTCTTCAAAACAGTTATTCTGAATTCTTTATCAGCTAGATCGCAATATTCTGTTGTCTTTGAGCTCAATTGTTGAATTATTGAGATCTTTTGGGGGTGAAATAATTTTGATTTTCATGTTTGTGTTTTTGCATTGCTGTTTTCACATTTTAAGTAGCAGACATCTCCTGAGCCTTCACCTGTTGCCTTCCGATGGAGTGTTGCTTCATCAGGTTGCTCCGCTCTTCTTGCTCCCTCTAGTGGCAGAATTCTTAAAACTTCTCCATCTTTCCTTACAACTCACCAGGCTGGCTGCTGGAAACCCATTTCCCAGGTGGTGCCATAGCTCCACAGCTCCAGTTGGTGATTGCTCCCTTGCCCACAGACCCAGGTCCACTTTTCTGAGAACACACTGACCACTGGACCTGTTCTCGCTGCCCCATCAGGAGCATGTGCAGGGATCTAGCCACATAGTGGGAGCTGGTGTGACTTTAGCACTTGGGGCTTTGGGGGTGCCTGTGGACCCAGTGGGGCAATCTGGTGGGGAGATCCTTGAGTGGGAGACTCCCAGGAGTATACAGGCAGGCAGACTTCCTGCTGATGTCTTAAAGCAGTCAGCAGGAACTGCATTCTTTTAATGCCCTTTGATATTCTCATCTGCTTCCTTCACCTCTCTTCCCTCCCCCTTACAGTCACGGAGGTCCCATCTCCGTACCCTGGCTGCTGCTGGAGACAAATGGATTTCTCCAAGCATGACCCACACAACCGGCACAGCTGGGCACTCACTGCTTTCCACCTCCTCTGGAGGAGAGTTCCACCACTGCCAGACGGCTCAGCGGCGAAGCCCCTGCAGCGAGGTGCTGGGTATGTAACTGTCAGAAAAAGAGGTTTCCTTTTAATGTCTCCAAAGTTTACTAACATTCAAAAGGAGAAAACTTTTGTTTGCTTGAAGACTAGAGTCATAGATTTTCATTAATGAACAAAGAACAGTTAAAAAGAAAAATGTCGGAATTTGAAAGGTATCATTTACCCACAATGATTTTTTTAAAATTCTGTAATTCTAAAAGATTAGATAATGAATATGGAAATAATGAAAGTGATACTCATCTTTGATCGTCACTTCTAAAGAATAAAAGAATGCTCCAGAAAAAGAATTGACTGTAATAATTACAGGAATAAATGACAGTACATTCATACAGACCTGAATGTTTTATTGTAAGAAATACCTTTACTTTGACCCAGTTAACAAAGGAGCTTTCAATATAAGATTTCTTCACTTTCCATTAAGGGAATAAATATGGTCATGCTTAAAGGAGGAGGAAAAGGAACATTTAAACATTGGGGAAAATGTGGAGGTGACAAAACGCAGGCTTGGTTTGCTTTTATACAGTGGTGGTTTTGTTATTATTTACATAAGCAATATATATGGAAAGGGAGCTTTTTAAAATCTAGTAAAAAGTAGAAATTTTTGCAAATTTTTGTTATTTCCATTAAGAAAAAATAAGTTCCTCTTATAGCTCTTAAATTAATAATCAATTTATTTAATAATCATTTCACCCTAGCAGACTGTGATCCACAAGTAGTATAAAGTGGGATTTATACATATCATAGCAGGAAATAAAGGTGATAAAATAATCACTGTTAATGATTTTTAAAGAAATACATTTCTATCAAACTTTAGAGGAATCCTTCATAGCTCAAAGAAGTGTAATTTAACTCAAATTTTTACAAGTAATTAAAATGTATAATATAAATTAAAATGTACTTTAAACAAGTTCCAAATATACTTATTAAATATAAAGATGTTAGCTCTTAGTACCTAAGAAAATATTTACACCTAATAAAAAGCATATTGTAGAATATACATGTTCTATGTATAAAAATAAGTAAAATATTTTATAGTCCAGACCAAAGGATCTTTTCTAAACCACGTTTTATCCATGCAACTCTATTACAGTACCAACCCACTAGCATTACTGGAACACATACGTGCATGGGAGAAATCTAACAGTAGTCCTGACTTAAAGCTCATACTTCCTTTTTAGGGCGCGCACATCTTCTAAAGTAAAATGTTTATTTGGTGTGTCTGAGAGGTCATCGAAGAGCTGTTCAATTTTCTCCTTTTGGCCCTTGCTAATTAGTGTCAACATCATCTGGGAGAAAGAGGAAAAACTATTAGCTTAATAAAAAATGAACATTTTAAAGTTATAGAAACCCTGGAAGAAAATCAGTGTCTATTAAGTTATTTTTCCACTTACCGTGAACCTTTCTGCTTTACTCAGATATAAAAGATGCTGATACACCAATGAGGGATCTTTACCAATAAGATTATTTTTCAGAGACTGAATGAGAAGGAGGAATGTATCCCCCTCAAGTTTGTTACTCAACAACATTGGCAAATCTTTTGGTTCAGTGATGGCTAAAAGGTGTGCACAGGCTTCTTGATCGTTCCGCATACTGATAGCGTTTATAATTTGACCAAACTCATAGGCATTGTTAGGCTTGGTGATGGGTAGTTTCTCATAGCATTCTGGTGGCCCACTGGTTGTGTCCCCCTTCCCAGAGGCAGGACAATCAGTGGAGAGCTCCTCTGAGGTCCTTCCAGGCTCTTCTTCCTGGCCTTCGCTCACCTTCATGAGGAAAAAAATGATACCGTGAGATAACAACCACTGCAGCACACATCCCAAGCTACATTTAGTTAAAATGGGAAGGAGCTGGAAAACACTAGTGGGCTCTATTTTAGTCAAATTCTAACTGAAAAGTGTGTAATTTATAATAGTAAAATGTACTCCTTTTAGGAAGAAGTTTTAAATATCCATTCATGAAAGTATTTTTAAAATTTTTTATAGTTTTCCATGAAAGAAGACCTATAACAACTTTTATCTTTTTCATGATAAATTTTATACTTATTTCCTTACATTTAACAGACACCTGAACTTAAGACATTCTTCTTTTCTTCCCTCCTCAGAGGGAAAATACTTCTGGTTTCACTTACTTTTTGGCTTTTACTCTGTAGTGGAAACACAAGATGATAAATGGGATGATACCAGCATTCATGAATACACAAGAATTCAGGAGCCGACATTTTTTTTAAAGAGAGCACGTGTGTGCGGGGTGGGGGTTGTTGGGGCGAGGGGCAGAGGTAGAGAGAGAATCCTAAGCAGGCTCCACGATCAACTCGGAGCGCAACACAGGGCTTGATCTCACAACCCTGAGATCATGAGCTGAAATCAAGAGTCAGACACACACTAAGTCACCCAGGCTCCCCATGAGCTGACATTCTTCACTGAAGGCAAAGCAAAAAGCTAGAGCACAAGACACTGAGTTTGATTCAGGAGTAGACCAAGATCTCTGATGAGGCCGGTCTTGTTTCAGAGTGCTAAAAAGGCCCGAATCAATCTAAAAAATCCCTACGGTGTATGGCAAGGCCACTGAAACTTGAATCAGTCCTATCGGTATTCTCCAGGTCTACCCTGAAGCAAAGTTCAAGGGCCACAGGCCCCCAGAGCAATCTGGGGTGGAAACAATGTGAACTGTAGGCCAGACTGGAGGGGAGGCAGACGAAGGAGGACTCGCAGTAATGCAGATTCCCAGTACACTGCACGGACCCAAGCTGGGAAATACAGTGGCTAATTATGGCAAAAAGGAAAGGTTTGTTTCTATAACTGGTGAAAACTTCCTCACTGAGATTAGAGTAAAAACAAATTGAAAACATTTTTGTAGAACTCATAAATGAGAACCTGATTTTAGAATCCAATATAAAATCCCCCGAAGAGTACTTTCAAAGATAGTCAAATACCTCCTGAATCTCAATTTTCCTTCTCTCCTTTTCTTTGTTGAATGATGTTATATTGTCCTTAACGTTAAGGAATCTGGTTACTTCTTCCAGTTCCATCTTTGCCTCAACAATACTTGAATCTAGTAGGAGAACTTTATTGAGATCATTTAAACTTTTCTGATAATCCTGAAAGTAGAAAGGCAGAGAAAATAATTTTCATAAATAAAAGAAGGGACATAGATTAGCCCCACACGGGAGTCAGAATGATGAGCTGAGTTGCGCAGAATGTGTGCAAGGGTTCCCGTTAGTACCCTGATGATAACGCCAGGCCCATACAGTAGCCTTGAACTAAAATATTAACACCCGTAACACAAACCATCCTCCAGAGAAGAAAAAGCACAGAATCTGGAGTTGGAAGACTCAAGTTCAATTCGGGGTCACCACAACTTCCACAGTCCCCGGTGTATAGTAGGCATTTGTTGTCTGCTGAGTGAGTGGAAGAATGAACGTCGCCATGTTAGCACCTACTGATTAAGAAACTGGAGCAAAATCCTACTTAATCTTTGAGTTTTCTCATCTTTAAGGATAACGAAAGCTTCTCTACTATGGTTTTCACAAGGCTGTACCAAGTATAAATGAATACTTTAAACCTATGTAAAGGGCTATCCAAATGTCACCTGTCACATAATATCCTGCACCATAAAACCCTTCAAAGTTGAGTGCTTCGGCTAGCATCAGCATTTCCTCTTCCGTACAGACAATACATTCAGAGGGGGTGAGGGGAAAGAAAAGGAGGCTAAGCTTAACAAAACATGGCAAAGACAGATCCACAAAATCACAGCCCCATGTGATGGGCCATTCTAGAACCACAGACTAGACCAATGTTTTGATTAAACCAAAATTAACTCTGTGAGAAGGCAAAGAATTCCAGTGATGTGTAACTTCCCTAAGTAGTCACGGCCTACTGATAGTAGCACACGCTGGAGGCTGGGGCACAGGGAGGACAGGCTAGTGGGTATGTGACATTCCTGGGGGGCTCGCTGGGAGGCCACATCCTCCCCCCTCAACCCAGCAGGACACGAGAGCAAAAGTGACCTGTTTAAACAATAAACTTAAGTGTGCTCTCATTCAGGAAAGGGAAATTATTTACAAACCATAGTACATTATGTTCTATTAGTAACAAATCACATACCACTGTGTCACACAGTGCAGCTGGAACCTGCTACAGAAAAACAGACACTGGATTTCCATCCGAAGTGTTCCTGCTGGGAACCATACTGAAAGGCAAGGAAGGGGGGCAGCAGGGCAAGTGGAGGTAGTAATAACTGCTAACTCTTACCATTCTCTGCATTTTGCAATTATTACTTTACTCACAATAGCCCTACATATACTAGCTGCCTTCCCCATTTTAAAGATAAGGAAACTGAGGCATAGAGATAGAATCCTTGAGACGATCAAGGCAGCAATGCCTATCAGGCCAATGAGAACACAGCTGTGGAATCCCAGGGGGAAGCCTGAAAACAGATTTGTGAGCTATGGCCTCGGAAATGGAAGAAGTCCCACACCACAGGAAGTAATATGTTTTTTGTTTTGTTTTGTATTTAAGAAAAATCTGTGCCTAAAGAGTGATCCGTCTGGTTGGAGGAGACCTAAGAAAACATGAAATAACACTTTGATAAGAGTTAAAACGGGCAAGCAAATGTAAAGACAGAACCAGAGAGCAGAAAGAGTGAGGAGCCCGTCTGCCGGATCCCAGGAATAGTCAGGTAGCCATGGCCCCTATGGAAGCTTCTGAGGAAGGAACAAACTTTTTAAAAAGTAAACAAACAAAGTATGGACTATCAATCACTAATGCAATTAAGAAAACCAAGGTTTCCTATGGATACTAATGAGGGGGAAGGAGTCTCCTTTTGATACACTTGTTAGGGAACACAAGACCCAGAGAGAAACGGCCACGCAGCAGAGGGAAGAGTGGCTGAGCCACACAGAGAAAAGTGTGGCTCTGGCTAAAAGGAGGACGTTAAAAGTTGCTAATTACTTCATTAGGCATTACAAAAAAAAAGGATAATCCCATGTGTTTATGATAATACATACTATGAATAGATGTACTTAAACTGTAAGAACAATTACATTACTGTTTGCTATTTCTGGCCTCACAGCACACCCAGCTGCACATTCCCTAAGGCAACACCATGGGCTCTTCACCGCTGTGACCACAGTCCAGCACGGAAGTGGCACTCAGAGAAATTCTAGGACAACTACCACAGGATTTCACTCACATGTGAAACTTAAGAAACAAAACAAATAAACCCAGGGAGGAAAAAAAAGAGAGGCAAACCAAGAAGCAGACTCTTAACTAAAGAGAACTGCTGGTTACCGGAGGGGAGGTGGCGGGGGTGTTGGCAGGTGGTGGGGACTCCAGACGGCACTTGCTGGGATGAGCAGCACGTGTTGCGTGGAAGCGCTGAA